>NC_141049.1:23758930-24211430 GCF_041138505.1 Cibotium barometz
CTCATGCGTAGAGTCAAAAGATGTATTCTCAATCACAGAAATATTTTGAATGGAAGGTCTTCTACTTAAAGTGTCAGCAACCACATTTTCTTTACCTAGGCTGAAAACTTTGAATAAAAGCTACCCATTTAATATGTATATCTGAAATAAGTGGTTGAGAAAGTAAGTGTTTGATACTCTGCTGTGATCAGTTTTTATAAGAAATTTTGAGCCCATCAAATAATTTTTCCAAATTTTCAATGCATGGACTACAACAGACAACTCCTTGTCAGAGGTGCTATACTTACTTTCAGCAGGATAAAATTTTCTACTCTCAAAAGCAATGGGATGACCATCTTGCATTAATATAGCACCAATGACCTTACCACTAGCATCGGTTACAACCACAAAGAAAGGACGTGAAAAATCAGGTAATTGTAACACAAGTCCATGAGTAGGTGCATATTTTTATGCAAGGAAAGATTTCTCTTGAAGTTTGGTCCATTCATAGGGTTTGATTTTCTTGAGAAGTTTAGTGAGATAGTATGCGTTATATGCAAAATTACGTACAAATTTATGATAATAGATACACAACCCTCTAAAAGATCATAATTCATGCAGATTCTTGGGATGCAGCCATGTCACAATAGTGTCTATTTTCTTTAGATCAACGTGGATGCCTTTAATAGAAACTATATGTCCCAAATACTCAATCTCACTCTGGAAGAAACTACTCTTTTTGGGATTAATGTAAAGTTCATTTTCCTTGAGCAAATTAAATACAATTTCCAAGTGTTTTTCGTGCTCTTCTTTAGATTTACTAAAAACTAAGATATCATTAAAAAACAACCACAAAGTTTTGATGTTCAAGAAAGATCCTATTCATCATATGACTAAAAGTCGCAGGAGCATATTAGTAAGACCGAATGGCATTACTAAAAACTCAAAGTGACCATTTTGAGTTCTAAAAGCAGTTTTATAGATATCTTGCTCGGCCATTCTTACTTGATGATATGTAGATTTTAGGTCAATTTTGCTAAAGACGCTGGCTCCCCTTAATTTATCAAGTAGATTATCAACTCTAGGAATTGGAAATCTATTCTTGATACTGTTCTTGTTGAGAGCCCTGTAGTCTACACACATATGATAAGTACCATTTTTCTTTTTTACAAGAAGAACTGGTGCTTCATATGGTGAACTACTTGGTCTGATAAGTCCCCAAGAAAGCAATTCCTTGATTTGAGTCTGAATTTCTCTTTGCTCAAGAGGGTTAACTCTATAAGGTGCTCTACAAGGCGGTGCACTACCAGGAATAATGTCTATGTGATGATCTTTAGGACGTGATCTAGGGAGTCCAGGAGGTAACTCATCGAGAAAAAAGTCAAAGAATTTAGAAATGAAAGAGTCATGGGATGTATCCCTAGGAGGTGGTTCTTGAGCACTAAGCTGGTTAACCAAAATTAAAAAAAGTTTTGTCCCTCTTCCTTAAAGTCCTTTTGGCCTGAGTATGGCTCAAAAGTGGTTGATCCTTACCTTTAGAAATTCCTTGTAAACAAACATTCTTACCATAATGTATAAAAGACATTGTGTGCTTTGCATAATCAATATGTGGTGTGTACTCATGTCGAAAAGGCATTCCCAGAATCATGTCAATACCATGCAAAGGTGCTACTAAGATAGTACGTTCATCCAAAAATTGTGCAATAGAAAAAGCAAGATTCTTGACTTTCTTAGTGCAATTATACTTTAGGTTTTGAAAAGTAGCCTTTACTTTAAAACGAGAAGGAATCATGTCAAGATGAAGAGCATGTGTAAGACGTTCTATGAGGACACCATCTATTGGGGGATATCTCTACTTCATCACTTTTATTGATGTGATTACTCTAGATATAGCTGGGTGTATCCATTAAAGAAGAAGTTAGAGGTTTTTATGTGCTTTAGGCACTTCGTATCCATGGCTAAAAATGCATGTGAATGTAAGGTTGGCACCCTTAGTTCAGATCGAGGGGGAGGGGGAGTATATGTCCAAGGAATTTCATGCATATATGGTTGAAAAAGGAATAAGGCATCAATGTACAGTGCCATACACACCTCAACAAAATGGTATGGCTGAGAGGAAGAACAGGTCTCTCATGGAGATGGCACAATGTATGGTGAAAGCCCAAGATTTACCTCATGGTTTTTGGTTAGAGCAACTATGTATGCAAACTACGTGTTGAACAAATGCCCTACTGCGGCCTTGCAGTCAAACTCCTTATGAAGCTTGGCATGGCGACAGGAAGCCTTCTGTGGCTTATTTGCGTGTTTTTGGTTGTCTTGCTTATGCTCTTGTGCTTGAGCAACAATGCAGTAAGCTTGATGATAAGGCACATATTTGTGGGATACAGTTCAGAAAGCAAGGGATATAGACTCTAGCATCCGGCCTCAAAGTGGATTTTGGTAAGTAGAGATGATGTTTTTGTCAAAAACTCAGTTCAGCCCATGCTTTCATGTAAAAAATAGAAGAGTGTATGCTCACGACATGTTTCATTTGCTCCTACCTTTGTTTAATGGAGGGCAACCATATGTAGAGCAATTGAATGCTCAACTAAGTGCTGAAATTCAGCCTTGCAGGTACAAAATCAGCTTATAAATCAGCCTTTTGATGAGGCAATTATTGAGGATGTAGGAGAGAGCAGCCATAGAAGAGAGAGCAGCCATAGAAGAATCTAGGCATATGCCAAAATGGCTTGTGGATGAGGAGAGAGCAGCCATAGAAGAATCTAGGCATATGCCAAAATGGCTTGTGTAAACATTGAGGGATAGCAAGTTGGTAGCTCCTTTACCTAGCAGAACTCGTGTAGGTTATCATCATGTAGATTATTCTCATGTGGATTGTTCTCATTTCTACTTTATGAAATGAGGAGGAACCTGTTTCCTTTGAGGAAGCACAGGATGATGATCCTTGGATGCATGCTATGCAGGATGAGTATAACTCTATACTCAAGAATGACACCTGGTATTTGATAGATTTACCTCATTGCAAGAAGGCCATTGATACTAAGTGGGTTTACAAGTTAAAATGCAAAGTAGATGGTAGCATTGATCGCTACAAGGCCAAACTTGTTTTGCAAAGGGGTATGCCCAGCAAAATGGCATTGATTATGATGAGACCTTTGCACCCACATCTCGTATGACTACCATTCGGTGTCTCATTGCTCTGGCAGCACATCATGGGCGGAATATACATCAGTTAGACATTAAGACTGCATTCTTGAATGGTGATTTACATGAGGAGGTGTATGTATCACAACCTCTTGGTTTTGATGTGAAAAGAGAAGAGTCTAAAGTATGCAGGTTGAAAAAGTCTCGTTATGGCCTTAAGCAGGCTCCTAGAGCATGGTATGAGAAGATTTATGCGTACTTAGTTGCAAATGATTTTTGCAACAGTCCAACAGAGAGTACCCTGTGAAGAGGACTAAGGACACATTTTTGGTCATTGTTCTATACGTTGATGACATGCTGCTCACGAGACATGCTGATTTGCAATCATCATTTGAGATGTCAGCAGGGACCCTTGCATTATTATTTGGGGATTCAGTTTATGCAGCGCAATGATGGCATTGGTATGCTGCAGTCTAAATATATACAGAAGCTATTGAAGAGGTTTAATCTTGAAGACTGTAAACCTGTGGCTACACCTATGGGAAGACAAGTACTCGACTTAGTCTTCAAGATGTAGGAGACTCTTATGATGCTAGTTTGTATCAGCAGGCTTGTCATGAGAATATATTTTAAGTCCTCTTTAAGAATATTATTTTCCCCTCTTGAGTAATTTGGGGACGCCTAGGTTACTCTTGCATCATGCCGACTAGGTTAATATCGTGGGTGACACCACTATAAATATTAATACGTGCGGTATATGACGTATTCTTGGGGCCATCTATGATTATTTCAGTTAGGTTTGTATGGCAGGGTGATTCCTGGGGTACTTACGCTTGGTAGTCATGAGTTGGTGATGGTTTGTGCCTGTTTAATATTTGTGGGATTAATTTAATTATTAATTGAGCTTATATTTTCAGGTGATGAAGATTACGAGGATTAATGAATAATGTTGAGGAAAATGTTTCTTATGCGCATCATATTTATTTTTACAAGCGTAGCTTGTAACCTTAGTAGTTGATTTTTCAATTTTGATACATTGGGAAAAATACATTTATAATGTTGAATTTATTAAAAGCTTAAAGGCTTTACCCTAGCCCCAATTTTTGGGACACTCTATTTTTGTTGTGGAAGAGTGTCGTGCGCTCTAAAAGCACACTTTGTATATTTTTGGAGGCTATGGCCTATTTTTGGTTGAAAGCTAATAAAAATACTCTTGTGTGGGGGAAGGCCACGCACAAGGGGGGGGGAAGATTGCACCCAGCATGTTTGTCTTGGAGCTAAGTATTATGTTTGCTATGCTTTTGTTCAATTTATTTGATTTTGTTGAAACCTGCAAAGCATGTGTTTTCATGGTTGAATTTATGTGTTGAATTTCTCAAGTGTTCCACAATCTATCCTAGAGAATGATTCCGTTTTCAGTGGTCAGAGCTTGGGCTAGGAGATTTGTGGAAAGGTGGGAAAGCTCTTCATTAACATAACTCTCAAGAAAGTTGCAGGCTTTTTAACTAGTGGGCAAAAGAAGGGTTTGTGGTCTTTAACCAAAAATTCAAATTCTCAAACTAGCTCTACTTCTCAAACCCACTTACCTCTTCCCAAAACCATTCTTCTTCATCAAAAAGTGGTTTTGCTCAAAGCTTCATGAATTTCAAATCCAACCGTATAGATGGATTCCCCATGTCAAAAGAAGGGTTTGTGGTCTTTAACCAAAAATTCAAATTCTCAAACTAGCTCTACTTCTCAAACCCACTTACCTCTTCCCAAAACCATTCTTCTTCATCAAAAAGTGGTTTTGCTCAAAGCTTCATGAATTTCAAATCCAATCGTATAGATGGATTCCCCATGGCCAAAAACCTCACCTGCCCTGCTCAGAATTAGAAGAGGTTCAAGCTGCAAAAATCCTATAATTGACAGTCTGCATGCTGTGTGAGTTTTAGCCATGAAAAATATATATAATCAAGCAAATTCGATGCGCCAAAACGCAGCCTGACGGGCGAAAATCAACACCGTGTGCTTTCCAAGCCATAAGCTCACAAAATGTTAATTAAGCTAAATTAAAAGCTTAATTAAATTCCACTTTTCCCAAGCCCAATGCATGTCACATCAACTTTTGGAGCTTTCACACTACCTATTTTCCTATTTCAAGGAAAATTCCAAAGAATTGCAATTTTCAGATTTTTGGGTGCAGAAAATTGATTTTTCAGGGCTCAAAGAGGCTTAAAAAGGCCAAATAAATGCCAAAAAATTCTAAAATAATTTCTGAAAAAATTCTAAAAATTCTCAAAAATTATTACAGAGGTTTGGCCAAGTTTTCAGAATTGTTTGAGCAGTGTTCAAGGTGTAGAAAATTATTTCTTCAGCATTTCGACTAGTCCAAGTCTCCTAAATCACTCGGAATTGCTCGGTACTTGTGCGAAACGAAGGGAATTCGACCCAACTATTGAACCAAAGTCTTTGTTCAGTTTCAACACAAATCGAATTGCGAGAGAATTGAGATAAGTACAATCATTTGCTTTATTTACATACATTAAATAATATAAATTTTACTTATTTACATTGTTTGCATGAGCACTATGGCAAATTTTCCTATTTTACCTTCAATTCAAGAGCAACTCCAATCTCTACAACAACAAATTGTAGAAGAGAGAGAGATGCGAATTGAATTGGAGCGACAGCTCACGAGTCAAAGGCGTAAGCGTGACTCTTTGCCATCTTATGATGACGAAGACGACATCATCCAAAGAGCTGTCAATACTACACTTCAAGCACAAAATTCACGGAAAGATTCTAAAATCAGTCGTAAAGCTTTTTCATTTCAGAATTATGATGGCAAGAAAGATGCTCGAGTCCTTTTGGCATGGCTTAGTCAACTGGATGACTACTTTTCGAGGGAGAAATTTTCTGAGAAGGACTTCACATGGTGGATAGCACAGCTTTATGGTGGAGCGTCATCAAGCAAGGACGTGACAAACCGGATTCATGGAAAAGGTTTCAAAGGCTAGTGAAAAAACATTTCTTACCTTCACAATTTAAATCTAAATCTAGGCATCAATGGGATACATTGCATCAACTTGAAAAAGAAAGCATGTCTCAGTATGTGGAGAAGTTTTGGAATACATTACTATAGGTACAGGTTGTGGAGAAAGTCAATGAGAAGGACCAAAAGAGGAAATTCATTTCGGGCCTTAAGTCTACAATTAGGGCCGATGTGAATATGTTTAGACCTCATTCACTTTCTACAGCTATATCTTTGGCAACAAATTTCGAACGCAAAAATGGTTTTCCTAGAGAGGCCAAGTCATTTGAGAGTAACCACTCTAAACCTTTTTCTAAACCTTTTCATGCTTCAAGAAATTTTCATAAGCCAGGGTTTGACAAAGGCAAGGAGATGGTCAAAGGCGAATCAAATTCAAAGAAAGTCAACAGTGGCAAGCCCAAAGGTCCTCCAATCAAATGTTTTCGATGTCATAAAGAAGGACATATAGCACCAAATTGCCCAGAACGTGCAAAGAATCTGACACCTATGGCACGAGTCAATATGCTTGAATGGGACGACAATGAAGATGAATCGCTCAAGCAAGAGGGTAACTCTGACCCTGACTATTCAGAAGCAGAAGGTAAACCTCAAGCTCATTCGTTACTCAAAATAAAAGGAAAAATTAATGAGCATGAAGTTATTGTTTTGCATGACGATGATAGCACTCATGACTTTATTTCTGAAAAGGCAATTAGAGCTTTATACATTCAACCTTCACCTACACATTTTAGAGTTAAAGCTGCATTTACTGGAACCAAGTATAATTGCATGCAAGAAGTGAAAGGTTTAACTTTAAGCATCAATTCCTTAACAAAAAAAAGGGATTTCTTAGTTGCACCTTTACAAGGCGTAGATGTAATATTGGGTATGCCTTGGAGACATATGTACAACCCTATTATAGACTATGCTACACATAGCATTTGTGTAAGGAAGGACAATGAAAATATTTTCCTCCAATGTCTAGTCAAAGGAGAGACGAGCCCTTTATTGAGTCATACTCAAGCAAAGCGAGCTCTTAGGAAAAGGGAGAAGACTTATATGGTTTGCGTTAACCAGCTTAGCGCTGAGTTTAACACATCCAATAGTCCAAAACTTGATCCTTATATCTCCAAATTCAGGGATTGTTATATGAAAGATTTACCTCCAGGATTACCTAAGTCTAGGCCTGAAGACCATAGTATTGACTTATTGCCAGGCAACTCTCCACCTTGTAAAGCTCCTTATAGCGTCAACAATTTAGAGAAAAAAGAAATCCAAAAACAAATCGAGGATTTGTTAGAAAGAGGCCTTATTAGACCTAGTAGTTCACCCTTTGGAGCTCCAGTCCTTCTTGTTAAGAAGAAGAATGGCACTTTCGGAATGTGTGTTGACTACCAAGCATTGAACAAAATCACTGTCAAGAACAGATACCCTATCCATAGGGTAGATGACTTACTTGATAAGCTTAGAGGTTCAAAGGTCTTTAGCAAGATTGACTTAAAGTCTGGTTATCATCAAGTACGCATGACTGAGTCAAACATATTCAAGATTGCATTTAGAACCCAGACTGGCCATTATGAGTTTTTGGTTATGCTCCAATGCTCCAGCTACATTCAGTCGTATGATGAATCGCATTTTCCTAAAGTTTCAAAGCTTTGTTGTGGTGTTCTTTGATGATATTCTTGTTTTCAAAGAGCATGAGCAACACTTGGAGCAAGTGTTTAACCTTTTGAGAGAAAATAAATTGTATGTCAATCCTGAAAAGAGTTCTTTCTTTCAAAAAGAGATTGAATACTTAGGCCATATAGTGTTAGCTAAAGGAATCCGTGTGGATCCTAAGAAGATTGAGTGTATAGCCTCTTGGCCTACACCTCGAGACATTCATGACCTTAGATCTTTTCTAGGTCTATGTAGTTACTATAGGAAGTTTGTCAAGAATTTCGCTTATATTGCACATCCTTTGACGGAACTTCTCAAGAAAACTACATTTTTCCATTGGACCGAAAGTCAAGATAAATCTTTTCTAGTACTCAACGATGCATTAACTCATGCACCAGTTCTTACACTACTTGACTTTCAAAAACCATTCTTTGTGGTAGTAAAACTGATGCTAGTGTGGCAAAGGTTTTGGTGCTGTGCTTATGCAAGACAACCATCCTATTGTGAAAGTCGAAAGCTAAAACCTGCTAAAACAAATTATAGTACATATGACAAGGAATTAGCAGCAATTGTGCATGCCTTGAAGATTTGGAAGCATTACTTAATGGGTTCAGAATTTCTTATCAAGACCGATCAACAAAGCATTAGGCATTTGCTTTCGCAACCCCTTATTTCAGATAGGCACATCAAATGGGCATCTTTCATACAAAGTTTCCAACCCATGATTCAATACCAACTTGGAAAGGAAAATGTTGTTGCCGATGCTTTAAGTAGAAGACCTCATATCAACAACATTTCCGCTATTGAAAGTGAACCATTTGTACTTATGAAAGAAACTTATGAAGTAGATCCAGATTTTTCTGAGATATGGATCAAATTGCATGAAAACAATTGGACACCTCAAGGAAATTATTCTCATAATGATGGCTATCTTTTCTTTGAGAAAAGATTATGTGTTACTCAACCCTATAGACAACTTGTCTTGGAAGAGATGCACCAACCACCATTCATGGGACATAGAGGAGTTTCCGTAACACTTCAAGTAGTTTCTCGAGAATTCTTTTGGCCTCATTTGAAAAATGATCTAGCAAAATTTGTAGCTAAGTGTAACATATGTCAAGCAATTAAAAGCTACAAAGGCAAAGCTTTGGGATTGCTTATGTCTTTATCCATTCCAGACCAACCATGGGAACAAGTGTCTATGGACTTCATTAACAGGCTTTCCTACTACTTCCAGTCATCATGACATGATTTGGACAATAGTGGACAGGTTTAGTAAGCAAGCCTATTTCATTTCATGTAAAAAGACACTGACTTCTCAACAAGCTGAAACCATATTTATCAAGCAAATCTTTGTTCATCATGGTTTACCCAAAGTGATAGTTTCTGATAGAGATTCCAAATTTTGTAGTCACTTTTGGATTGCTCTTTTCTCAAACTTAGGCACTAAGTTATATTTTTCTACGGCTTTTCATCCTGAATCAAATGGACAAACCGAAGTCACGAATAGCACTATCTTGGATATGCTTAGAGCCTATGTTTCCCAGCAACCTAGTTCATGGGATAAGTACATACATCTACTCCAATTTGCTTATAATAATACTCCTCATTCTGCTACTGGTCGAGCACCATTTGAGATTATCTATGGTAGAGCTTTGCCTATTCCGACTACTAGACTTTCCCATAAGATTGAAGCTGCTGACCAATATACTCGAGACTTTGATCGCATTTTATCTAAAGTGCATGTTTGTATTGCAAGAGCTCAAGAGAAGTATACATTTCAAGCAAATAAGAAACGTAAAGATTTTTCATTCCAAGAAGGTGATTATGTACTTTTGAGAATTGAGAAGAGACGATTGAAGAGTGTGGAAAAATTCCCTGCAGTTAAACTTGCACCTAGATTTTATGGACCATTTAAAATTATTGAAAAGATTAACGATGTGGCCTATAGACTAGAGTTGCCATCTAATTGGAATATCCACAACTCTTTCCATATTCATCTCTTGAAACCCTTTCGAGAAACACTTCCTTCTCACCCAATTTATGAGGAACCACCTCTTGTTAAAGGAGAGGAAGAAGTCTTAGTTCCTGATGCTATTATTGATCAAGAGATGACAACAACAAGAACTGGGAACCAATACATCAAATATCTTTTGAGATTCAAAAACCTTCCTCAAGAAGATGCAAAATGGATGCCCGAGAAATTTTTTCGAGCTTATCCTGAGATCCTTCGTTCTTTTCAAACCCAGCAAACCTGCAATTGAGGGCAATTGCAAACTCAAGCAAGAGGGATGTCATGAGAATATATTTTAAGTCCTCTTTAAGAATATTATTTTTCTCTCTTGAGTAATTTGGGGATGCCTAGGTTACTCTTGCATCATGCCGGCTAGGTTAATATCATGGGTGACACCACTATAAATATTAATACGTGCGGTATATGACATATGCTTGGGGCCGTCTATGATTATTTCAGTTAGGTTTGTATGGTAGGGTGATTCCTGGGGTACTTACGCCTGGTAGTCATGAGTTGGTGATGGTTTGTGCCTGTTTAATATTTGTGGGATTAATTTAATTATTAATTGAGCTTATATTTTCAGGTGATGAAGATTACGAGGATTGATGAATAATGTTGAGGAGAATGTTTCTTATGCGCATCATATTTATTTTTACAAGCGTAGCTTGTAACCTTAGTAGTTGATTTTTCCATTTTGATACATTGGAAAAAATACATTTATAATGTTGAATTTATTAAAAGCCTAAAGGCTTTACCCTAGCCCCAATTTTTGGGACACTCTATTTTTGTTGTGGAAGAGTGTCGTGCTCTCTAAAAGAACACTTTGTATATTTTTGGAGGCTATGGCCTATTTTTGGTTGAAAGCTAATAAAAATACTCTTGTGTGGGGGAAGGCTACGCACAAGGGGAGGGAAGATTGCACCCAGCATGTTTGTCTTGGAGCTAAGTATTGTGTTTGCTATGCTTTTGTTCAATTTATTTGATTTTGTTAAAACCTGCAAAGCATGTGTTTTCATGGTTGAATTTATGTGTTGAATTTCTCAAGTGTTCCACAATCTATCCTAGAGAACGATTCCGTTTTCAAGGCTATTGGATCCCTTCTTTATGTATGCAACACGAGGCTAGATATATAGTATGCGGTCTCAAAGTTGAGCAGATTTATGCATAGCCTAGGTACGAAGCATTGGCAGGTTGTCAAGCGGGTTTTCTGCTATTTGTAGGGCACTCAGTATTTTGGATTGTTTTATCCAAAATGGGACAGCTGCATGCTTTTAGTGATTCATATTGGGCGGGATGTTATGACACATGAGTGTCCACTAGTGGGTTTTACTTTCACCTTGGTGATTCATGTATATCATGGATCATCAAGAAGCAGCCTACAGTGGCTACTTCTAGCTGTGAAGCCGATTATAGGGTAGCTTTTACAACTACAGTTGATGAGTGTGTGTGGCTCAGACGTCGTACGGGATAATTTGGGTGATAGTCGTCTAGCACTACAATTTTCACTGACAACCAAAGCGCATTAGCAGTTGCAAGGAACCTAGTGTTTCATGCTCGCACTAAACACATTGAGGTGCATTACCACTTTGTCCAGGAAAGACTCTCTGTAGTAGAGATTAGCTTGGTCTATGTGCCTACACATGACAACATGGTAGATTTATTCACAAAGGCTCTTCCTCGTGAAAAGTTCAAAGCTTTTCGTAAAGCTTTGGGATTACTTCCTTTTCAGGATTGATCAGCCCAATACATTATCACTCCAGGGGGGATTGTGTGTGAACACACTTAGGAACGCCAGGGCACTTTTTCCCTCACTAGGAGGTTTTTCTCCCCGTGCGTATGTACACCCTCTTATCTACTCATTTTGGGGTGTGTACTTATCTTTTGTATCTAGCACACATTTGTTCATTCTAATCTAGTGAGTTTATGTGCTCTCAAGCTTCTCTATTTTGTGTGTATGCATTGTTACAACCCTAACCCTAATTCCAACAATACTTCTCTTCTATTGGTGGCTCAGAAACCTGTTGCTCCTCTCTCCACCAAAATCAGCAACTCCAAGGGTCTCCAGCCTCTGCTCAAAATCTTCATCTTTGAGAGTTGGAGGTTTCTCTAATGCACACAAAGACAAGGCGTTTGATCCATCAATAAATATTTCATTGGAGGTCTCTGTATTCAAAGCAATGAACTCCTCCTTATGTTCATTCTTGATGTCTATGAATCCTGAGGCAACATCACAACCCTCTACCATAATTGACAGACAATAGTCTTCCCTAAGGTTGTAAAGCTTTTGGATATGTGAAAGCAAAATAAACTTTTTCCCATTGATAGGAAGGAGGGGAGGCTTGGCAAGGTAAGTGATGACTCTGAAACATCCTCCTCTAGGATAGGAGACTCTTCAATTACTATTTTGGCTTTGAACACTACCATATTCAAACCTGCACTCAACTCCTTTTCAATTTCATCCTCTATTGGTTCAACCAATTCTTCACTTTCTGCTTTCACACCAAGTCACTCAAAATCAAAGCATTCTCTTGAGATGAGGTATTCTCAACCTCTGCCAAAGTCTCCCTCATGTCAACTAAAATGTACAAGAAAAAAATGTATGCAAGAGACTTGTGAATTAATATGCAAGATTTATTATACATAGGGCATATCTGTTGTGCTGGCATCTGATACTGAGTAAAGTTTAATGATTTAAACTTTCAAGTGACCTTCTCCCTGTCTGCTAAGCTTTCGCCTATCAAAGACAAATGAACATACTCAATTTCATTCAATTTTATTATTTGACCCTTCAGATTCACATCCCCCTTGAGCATGAAGTCAAGGAGCTTTTCACCAGGTGTTTCATCGAAGAACTCACATAGACCTATTGTTGAAGTACCTTCATGATGCTGTTATATAGTATTGAGAAGGACCTTGCCAAACGACGCACAATGATGGGGTTTTGTTGAAGTAGAATGGTCAAACTCTCGATGTTAGATTGTAGCACAATGTTTGACCAAACGGCACAAAACTACGATGTCTGGCTATTGCGGAATGGCTCTAATTGTGCCGTTTGGTAGAAGTGAGTGCTGAAAATCTTTTGGAAAATGTGGAAAATAAGAGCGCATTTTCTTTTATATGATATTGCCATGTGTCATGACCATTGAAATGTCATACCCACATGTCACGCATCCATGCAACGAATGGGAGATTGAAATGTCATACCCACATGTCACGCATCCATGCAACGAATGGGAGATTGCCACGTGTCCCAAACATTGGAGTGAATCCTCTTCTTATAAAAGTGGAATTTCACACATTTTCTCATTTTCATTGTTCATTGTGGCCCTTCTAATCTCCTTCAACCAAACATCGTTACTTTTTGGTCCTTGTTCTGCTTCTATCGTGTCTTATCTCCCCTAACCAAACAACGCAAGGAGACCCTTTTCTTTATTTTCCAACACCCCTTATTCGCACTGTTTGGTATATGTTGGAAACATTCTCACAGCCCTTCTGTTGTGTCCTATCTCCCTCAACCAAACGGCGCGAGTAGATCCTTTTATCTATTTTCCAACACTTCTTTTTTGTGCCTATTGGTGTGGTAAATGTAGGAAACACCAACAATTGGGAACCACATCATTTTATCCATAGCCATTCTGTCGTGTCTTATCTCCCTCAACCAAACGGTGCAAGGAGAGCCTCTTCTCTATTTTCCAACATTTTTTTTTGCGTTGTTTGGTATATGTTGTTGTAAATGCCATTGAGTTGGATTGATAGCATTTTGGTTTTTTTCTCAGCCTTTGTGTCATGGGCGCAAGAACTAAGCAAACAATGCGAAGAGCTGGCCCAGGCCCCAGGCCCCAATGTTGCTTCCAAGACAACAAGTAAGCCATTTGGGAAGAAATTAGTAAAAGCAATCAAGCTGCAAAATTCAGAAGAAGAAAGTCAAATCTAGGCTTCAATACCAACTCAAATCTCTTAGGGAGATAAGGAAAGATTAGAAAGCCACCAATCTTGTCATCCCAAGGGCACCTTTCATGAGGCTTGTGAGGCAAGTTTTAGACAAGCTTTATAGGCAAATGAAATCAGAGGTGTTTGAGTTTGTCAGATGGCAATATTGTGCTATTGCTTGTCTACAAGAGGCTTCTAAGGATTTTCTCATAGACTTTATGGATGATAGCTATATTGTAGTTGCCCATGCCCACAGGGTGACTTTGATGAATAAAGATTTTAGTATGGTCAACAGGATCAGGTATAGATTTGATAAATTTTTGTAGCCCATCCCAACTTCTGATAAGAATGCCTTTGATATTCTCAACATCCCACTTTGCAAGGACTGTTAAGGAGAATCTTGTCTAGGTTGAGGATGTCACTCATTTATATGAGACAAGAAAATCTGAAGATGTAAAGGCTGAGATTGAGCATGAGAGGTAGGCGGCACATGAATGCACATTGCTTTCAGAAGATGAGACCTTAAAAGAGGAAATAGCAAGGCTTGAGGCCTTGAATCACCAAGCAATGGGAAGAGTTTATGGCCAGATGATTGTCAATGTGTCAACATCTGGAGAGGAGGAATATCTCAACATCACTCCTGAGACAAAATCATGCTTGAAGATAAAAAGTCTTGAAATCATTGACTCTGTTCTCCTTTGTGGATCAAGTAATTTTTTTGCTCACAAAGTTTTTGTTGTGGTAGATTTTAAGCTTGGTTTCTTGATTATGTTTCTTTTGTTTCAGAGCCATTATCACAACTTTGCCAAAGGAAATGTCAAATAACCTGTTTGTATTAGATCCTCCCTCTAGACAGTTTCAATTTGTTGAAGGAGTCTGATATTAAATTGGAGCATTTCTTCAGTAGATTGGATGTGCTATTGTGCAATTATATTTCCTTATAATGAAAGGTTTTCTAATTTTTCTTTGCCAAGCTTTTAATGAAGGCTTTTGATTATTTTTTTTTCTTAAGCCATTCATAAGGAAATTTCACATATTCTATATCCTCAACAACCATCATCTTTTTTTTAGCAAGAATGGTTTGTTTATCTACTCTAAATAATATAAAGTTCCATCTAGATCAGGTTCATATGGAGAGCTTGAAGATCTACCCATTCCTTTTTTGAATTCACTAAATTGGGAAATCCGAGATACATCAACAAGTTTAAGCTTTAAAATCAAAATTTCACAGGACATCTAGAAGGCAATAACATGAGGAAGGATATAAAGGAGAATAAGGCTCTCATGGTTTGTTTATTGCTTGTTTCACGTCCTTGATGCTGCAAAGGACAAAGACTATGTAGCTGAATAGAAGGTTGGCTAAACAAGATTTGGACTCTGTTCTTGGAGACATGTGGAAATCATGGGAAAGCTTTCATCTAGGTGACACTATAAGGTGCCAATTTTGCTACATGCCCCTCTAATAGCTAGACACTTCCAAAATGGGTGCAAGGGTATTGGGGGGATTAGATTGGCAGCTGCATTGATAGGGTTGTTGACTTTGTCTTTAACATAATTAGATTTTGATGCCTGTGGGAGATATGGAATTCTAGAAATAGTATAATTTTTCATAAAGAGACTAGTCTTGGGGGGTATATGTTCTAGAATTGATGTTTAAATGTGTACATATGTGCTGGTAAGTATATTATGTTAATAAATTGAATGATGATGCTGTGATATAGTTAATTCAGCCCCTACAAGTTGGGATTATATAATTTGTTCTATAGTTTAGGAGACTCTTATACATACTAGGTCCCCCTATAACAGTTATTATCATGCAATAGGCATACTTAGGTTTTGATGTGAAAGCAAAACAACATAAGTTTGGGCCAAAAACAAGGAGGTGGTACTTGAAAGAGAAGCAGTCAGTCTATACTTTTGTGCCGTTGAGAACCCCTTCGGGACTAGGCCAATGGTGAAAATATGGACAAGAGGAGAGGTCTTGGAGAAGCAATCCCTTTAGGGCTACACTTTTGAGGCCATGATTGTTGTTTATATGCAATTGGGGCATCACATCTCATGGGAGAAGTCTTCCTTTGTCTGGGAGGATGAAAGGTGGGACCTAATCTACAGATTACTCAATAGTGAAATGGAAGGTTTCAGAATTTTGCTGTGGTCTACTGGCTTCAAAGTCTTTACTTGATGTGATTAAGAGAAGGGTTGTGTTAGTGGGAGAAAATTAATTTTTTTAAAGGGTTCCTTGATCCTATTCAAGAAGATAGGTGACTCGGGGTGAAGGGTAGGCAACAACATAGGGGCAGGAGCATATGCGTTGCTACCAAATTTTGGAAATAGGGTTACAGGAATGCGTAGACACACATGCACGTGCGCAGTGCTGCAGAAGCTCAAGGGAGCACATAACAAGATGATATTGATTATGAATGTGTGGCGTACAAAGATGATAAGTATACCCCAAGATGGGTGTATACTAGCACGGGGAAAAAAACCTCCTAAAGAGGGAAAAAGTGCCCCGACTAGTCCTAGTGTTCTCACACACATCACTACCAAATATGGCTACATACGTCGGAGTGGAGGTGGCAAGGGAAGGTTATGTACACCACTTGTCTAGGAGGGGTCTGAAAGGGGTGTACGTGTGGGGGACGGTAGCGGTGAGGAGTGCTTGGGGGAGGCATGGTGGCGTGCATATTTTGGTGAGAAATGAGCGACCGGGCATTCGGAGGAGGCATTCATAGAGACATCGTATGCTCAGGGGGAGGGGGGAACTCATAAATATAAAAGCATACCACGTGGGTTCAACAGAAGGGGTTTTTTAAATCCCTTTTTTACACATTTTTTACATCACAAGAGTACCATTTAAAGGGGATATTTATAGATTAAATAGAAAAAGGGCATGTTTTATTCATGAAAAAATTACAGATAAGGGGTTTTAAGTTAGGTCTTGAATGCACGTGATATAGAGAGTTTACATATAGTGAAACCCCCGAGGTCATATGTCACTTGGGTGAGGGTCGTGGAGGGGCCCACCATGCACATGTCTGGAGGCATCTGTCGGGCCGTCGAGATTTTTTAGTGAAATTGTTCGGGACTTCCTCATGAATCTATGGGCCCTTTCCATCTGTTGTTTAGACGTTTAGAATGTTGCTAATTTTTGTTCGAAGCGACTAGATTTCAAAACTTTGCGGCGGCAGGATTTAGGCCACTTCGATTACTCATTTCAATTCTGGAAAAATCCCTGCCGAGGGTAAAGACGTGCTTAATATTTTAATTTTGAATTCAGTTTCTCATTTTCTACGTAAAAGGTGCTTAATTTATAGTAGCAACTTCCTAGGGATAATTTATAATAGCTAAATGCAACCCTAATGAACTACTTGGACTATATTTGCAATGGATATGTCACATTATGCTTAATGTGCTATATTTACAATGGGTATGTTATATATTTTTATATTAGTGCTCACTTTAACATGATTTTTTATAAGTGCTCACTTTAACGTGATTTTTAAAAATATAAATTTGATGTCATGTAAAAAGTGTGCTTCCTTGCTTCCGAAAACATTGGCTACCCCTTAGTTGTAACTCGCTTTTTGACACCATACAGGTGGAACTCCATAATACAGAGCTTCTTCATGGGGGTATCCATGTTGTGCAGACCAACCCATGAATGAATCAAAGTGTGGTGAGTGGGTTTAAGAGAGAAAAAGGGGTTAATGAGATTGTAAGTAGAGAGGAGATAAAGAAAACATTAATGAAATTGATGGATTTCAAATAATATTAGAGAATGTGCCACACATTTGAAGGATGTGAAGTTGATATCTTTTGCGTGATGAAAATCATAAGGTCTTATGCTTTGATTAACATGAAGCATTCTATCAATGAGGATCTATAAGTGCCAACGATGTTTTTGAAATGCTTAGCTTTATTATGTCAAAACATTTATCATCATTCTATTATGTTATAAAACTTAGCATCTTTCATGTTAATATAAGAATTTCTAGTATCTTGGGTGTCAAACTTGTATCATGTTATAAGTGTCTAAATGATGTCTAGATATCTTGGGTGTCAAGCTTGTATCATGCGAAAATAAATAAATGAGGCCAACTACGTGTAAAGGATCTAAAACCAACAAATTAGCACACTTGTCTAGTGAGAAATGGAATGCATAGTTAAATTTCTCATGTTGTAATAATCTTTCCACTTGTGCAATAGATTGGAGTTTTTTAGCAACCACACAAGCCATTTCTTTATTAGATTGCACCACCTATGGTAATTGGAGCCATCTTAATGTGACAACTAGCACGTGAGGCAAGCAAACATTCTATATGAGAAGGTGAAGCTCGTGAGATTTGCTTGGTGGTATATAAGTATCTTAAAAAACTTGATATTAGGGTAGGTACATGTGCGTGTGTATGTGTGCACGCACACACACACACACAACTAGCACTATATAAAATGCACATGCATACACACTTCCCTCAAAACACACCGTAACCTAAGGTTTAATGCTAGGATCATTTTATTGATTAAATAATTAATGTAACAATATCAACCATGATAAGGGTTGTGAATATGTAACATAACATAGAAATAATGATTTGTCTTCAATAAGGTTCCAAGCTTAAAAGGGAAGTGGAAGCCTATGTGCATAGTTTTGATCACTTTTGCAAGTTGCAACCTTTTTACAAATAATTGTGAGAAAAGACATATTTTAAACTTCTTAAGACTCTTAAGATATATTTGAACTAGCTTGTGAAGTGGGTTGGCTAAGTAAGAACACCAAGAAAGTAGAAGTCAGAATAACACACGTCTTGTCCTCTAACTTTGACTCAAGGAAATTAAAGAGAAGAATGTCTACCATTACTAGGGAAGCCATATATATAAATACGAAAAAAATGCAACTATGAAAAAACATTACAAAATTGAAGAGCAAAAGACTAAATAAGGGAACTCATAGATTGCCACTAGGCCCCTTAATTAGGGCCGTCACTCATCCTACAATCACTTAGTTGGGCCTTTCCACCATGAGCGCACTTTATTGTGCATGCCCAAGTTTTTTCTTTTCTAAAAGTCCTCCGCTCATTAGGGAGAATTTGAGCATAAAAAGGGCCTTGTAAGGATCCCTATTTTGAAGGAATTAAGACTAATTTTATTGAGGGTTAAGGAGACAAAGCTCATAATGACGTATACCTTTGGGCCTAAAAGTAGGGGATCTCTCTAATTCTTGAACTAGGATTCTCTTTCTAGCTATTAAAACCCCCTACTAAGATCATTGATATCCACACTTTCATTCTTATTTACTCAATTTTAATAGTCATATTTGAAATTCCCCCCACATTCGATTTCTTTCAATCATTACTATTATTAATCATGTTTCCTACCAACCTCTGCAATAAGATTCTCTCTCTCTCTCTCTCTCTCTCTCTCTCTCTCTCTCTCTCTCTCTCTCTCTCTCTCTCTCTCTCTCTCTCTCCTTTTTTCCAAGCTCTCTTTTCCTATTGCGAATACAATAGAATAGCCCTGGGTCTATCTCCCTCTCTCTCTTTATCTCTCTCCCTCTTAGCCCTATTGTGAATACAATAGGACAGCCCTGAGTCGCTTCAGATTAGTCTCTTCCATTTTGGTTATGACAAAAATTCCCGATTCAACAAGAGTGCGGAAGGTGGACTTGCATATTTGCATATTGAATGAATATGCACCAATCAAGAAAAGAGCATCTGAATGCACATGAGAAGCATGCAAGAAGACAACAGGGTTGGAATAATGTGGATCTTTGGATTGATGGATATTTATATCCTAATGATCCTTCTTCGCATTGTCCTCCACCCTTCACGGATCTCCCTTCATTTATTCAGTTTGTTGGAGAGGGTGAGAATGGGCTGCTTGGATATTGTAGAAGGTTAAGCATGAGTGATGCATGGAGAGTTCAATTCCTCCACTCACAAACACAAAGCTTACAAAGCACTTTGAGTAGTGCATAACATGCACTACAAGATGCACAAAATAATATTGTAGAGCTAGAGAAAAGAGACAAAGAGAAAGAGGCTCGCGTTATGAAGCTACAAGATACAATCTCTCGCATGAAGAGCACCCCCATGGGAGCAAGAGAGCGAAAGAGGACAATCAATAACATTCAAAAACTCGTAGTTGGTGGTGGTGCTCGCAAGCAAAGAATCCATGTAGCAAGGTTTGTTTTTTTATTAAGGAATTTTTGGTTGTTGTGGTTTTATAAGCAATAGATTAAGCTTTTTTGGTAATCTTTATTGGTTTGTGACAGGAACTTTTTGAAAGAAGCATGTGGTGATAATGGTCCTCAAGATTTTGGAGAAATATTACGTAGTTGTGAGGAGACGTGACATTCTTTCCATTATTCGAGACCCACGCCACAAGAAGATACGATAGGTACTCGCAAATGAGATAATGGATGACATTACCAATCTTCTAAGCATTGAGGAGGTTTAGAATGCATGCGATGAGGTGGGCATTAGCACAAAAGGATATCAAGCCCTCCATCAATTTCTAAAAGACACACTCCGCAAACAAGGCATCACAAGGAATATTCTTCCTATCCCCAGAAAGATAAGATTAGCAAAGAGGACATGCAATGATGATGTGCAATGCAAAATTGGAGAGTACTATTGTATCAATGATACATTAACCATTGGAGCTTGGGGAAAAAAATGAAGCACAAATGGTAAGATTATGTATCCCTACAATGAGTTCAACAACATATTTGTTGATCTACAATGTCTTCAGAGAGAGCTGTGATCTTATTCTATGGACTGCATAAACAATGTAAGTAATTTTTTACATTCTTTGCAAACTAAAAAAAATCTTTCAGGTACTAAAACTTATCTACTTTTGTTTGTCATGCAAGGTGACAAGGTAAGTTTTGTGTTAAAAGTGGATGAGTGTCAGATTGTAAAAGGTAAGAGGTTAGAACGAATGAGTATCACACTTATGAATGAGGAAATGGCATATGCAAAGAGTGAGATCAACATGACGGAGGAGACTGAGTTACCTTTGGAAGGTTCTAATGAAAACCCAGACAATCAGACGAGCAATAGGGAGAGGGTTTACACGTTAAGTTTTTCCTCTTTTAGTGTCCAATTTGAGAGAGAGATATGGTGGCTTGGGGCATTTCAAGTACCGAAGGAGACACATGAGGAGGTGCTGGCTTGGATGTTTGATAGGATACCATGGATTACCAATGTCATTAAATCACAGATTCAAGGGGAAAAATTAGAAGTGGAGGGTAAGGGCACTTATACAATAGACTGGCATTTAGGAGGTGACTTGAAGACAATAAAGTTCCTTCTTGGGTGTCCACAAGGTGCTAACACCCCAAATCCTTGTCCATGGTGCATGAGAATGGTGAGAGAAAAGAAATAGAAGGCAGGAAGGAAGAGGAAGCTAGAGAATCAAGATGATGAGAATGACACAGTTGGATGATAATGCTGGCAATTGGGCTGGTGGTGTCTTGTCTGCTAACATGCTAGCTGAGCCAAACAGGCATTTAAGAGACCCCAAATGGAATCTTGGAATTCGATTCGAACTCAAGAATGTCCACTTTTGTACTTTGCATGCATTCATGCATGTGTTTGATCGTCTACTTAAGTGTCACGTTGATTATGCATTTACTATGCAAGGTAAGGAAAGACAACATGAAGCTCTTCAAAAAGTAGACGAGCTCCTGAACTCAATTGGATGCCATGGTGGAAATGTGCAGATTACTGTTAACAAGAAGACCTCTGGCATTAATCATGAAGTGGCCCAACAGGTGTCAATGAGTGGATATAAGGCAAGATATTTTCTAGAGAGGCCAGAAAAAGTAAAGAACTCAAAGTCCTGGGACTTGTGGAAGGATTTGTGTAAATGCACAACATTTGACTGCACCAATCCAAGCATTGTAGTTCTACGTGAGAAAGTTTGGTCAAACTTCAATAAGATGGTTAAATTAATGAGCAAAAGTAGGACGACTGTAGAGGAGCGCCAAAAATTTCAAGAAGAGCTTCAAAATTTTACAAAAGCCATGGTCGATACATGGAGTGATACCAACATTACGCTTTACATGGTAAATGAGTTTCTTTCTACTCATCATCAATTTGAAATGATTATAAGGTATAAAGTATAGCTTCTGAATTGGTCGTGTTTTCTTTTACAGCACATTTTTATGCACATGGTGCATACTTCATGAACGAATATGGTTCTCTTGACATGTGGAGCACCCAAGGAATGGAAAAATCTCACTACCGAGCTAGAGGAGTATATTTCAAAAACACTTGACATGGAGGAGGAAAGACTCGTACAAATTACGTCAAAGAAATATTCAATTGGTTCTACAGATATACTTTTAGGCAAAAACTGTCAATAGAAAAGGCTCATACAAGTGATTTAGCAAAGGCAGCATGAAATCAAGCCAAAATGAGGAGATCACTGAAGTGGAAAGCTGGAACAGTTGGAACAGGACCAACACATCATGCAACATGGAGATCATCAAGAAGACGAGAAGGAAGAATTTGGATTTAGTGTAACGAAATTTTGTATGCGAAATTTATAACATTTTGAAGTGTTGTAAACATTTTTGCTTAATACAAACTTATAATTAAAACTTATTCGTATCATTTCATTACATAAAAGATATAACAAAATATTTACAATGACAAGATAATTAATTGCTCTTGAGTCGCTTCTGTATTGCCCTTCCTCTTCACTAGGCATTTTTCCTCTATAACGCAAAAACTTCTTTTGCAACTATAACCCTTCAGTGCATTTACATCTTCTAGTCAATCACCAAGAGCATAGCTAGCATAACAGAGGAAGTATCCGATTCAGGAAGGCCAAAATCATGTACTGTATCCAAAGATACGAATAGCAGCACACTTCTCTATCGGCATGACCTTATGTGTATTGTAAGGGATAAAGGAATAGCCCATATATCTAGATAGTGCCTTGAGTGTGAGAAGTGGAATTTTAGCATCACTAGAATATTTGCTATGGTAGACAATAAATATTTCTTTGTCAATAGATGGGATGTATTGTGTAAGAGCGGCCAACTCTTGCACGAGCATCACCTCCACGTCCAAGGAAACCATCGGCATTATCAAGCTCAATCTACAATAAACAAAGAATAAGCTTTCACATAAATTCAGTCAATACCAAAACATAAATTCACTCAAGAACAGATAAATTACCTTCTGGTTCTCATCCTCTTCTAACTTTGATGCATCCCAAAGGTTGATGGATCCTCTTCATTTCCTTGATCAAGGGTGGGCAAGGTCTTTCTTCCTATTTCAGTAATTCCTAACTCCTCTTGAAGATTTTGAAATTCTAGCTCTGTGGGAAGAGAAGATTCAGTTTCTTGGCTTTTTCAAAGCACAATGACATGGGGCTTCAATGAAGGTCTCTGTCACTTTAGTGTCCAATTTCAGAAACTCTTCTTTATGTTCATTTTTTACATCCAGTAAACCACTGGCAGCTTCACAACCATTTGCTATAATTGCAAGGCAATAATCCTCCCTTAAATTATAAAGCTTTTGTATGTGGGAGAGAAGAATAAAATTCTTGCCATTAATAAGAAAGGAGGGCAGCCCAGGGAGGATGAAGTTTGATTTCAAGTGTTCTCCATGCATAGATGATTCGTCATCACAATAACAGTGGATGCCTTAAAATCTGCCACATCAAAACCTGTGCTTAGAAGCTTCTCCTCATCACCAGAAACTAGGTCCATAACTTCATCATCAGATTCAATCTCTGTGGACAAATGAAGCTTGTGCAACATTTTGACCCTTCTGAACTTCCAATTCATCCTTTGTGTAGTGCTCTTTGTCTACATGAAGAAAAAGATAAGCCATAAATCCAAAGTAGTACTCAAGAACTTTGCACTTTTTCTTGTGAGAAGAGGGCAGTGTTCATGAGATATCTTTATCCTCTTATCTTTTGAATAGGAATCCCACCTGCCTGACATGCTCTTCTTTTCAGATGAGGATAGGGCAAAGCTAGACACGTAAACATATTGTGATCATCCCTCATTTATAATTTCTGTACTAACAAATTTACTATATGCCTCCCACTCTTTCCCTAACATGGAGCTTGCTATGTCCTTAACTATTTATTCTAAATTAAAGGGCACATTAAATATAGGCTCAACATCTGGAAGACGCTCACCGTGCCCTTGCTCTCCTTAATAAATCAAATAGGTTCTTATATTGGCACTAGGCTCATCTTTTACCTCTTCAAGTGCCTCTACATCTTCCAAAGGATCATAGGAGTGAACCATTTGAACCACCTGCTCCAGGCTGGCCATGACGCGATGACAAATAACTAGTAAGAAGCAGAATTGTCTATCATGCACGGTGAACTGCAGACGACGTGAGAGAAGCCAATCCACGGCACAAAAACAACTATAAAACAAACCCTCTTATCGCACGGTGAACAAAACTATAAAACGTGTGTGCAAGGGGCAAAGGACAGAAATAAAATGTTAAAAAAATATAAACAAGGCATGAATATATATAGATCTTATTAGGGCTGATGTCATACATGTACGACAAAAGTGTAGGATGGACGTCAACAAATTGTGCCGTTGTGCCACGTGTAGGGCTGACATCATCACAGGAGTACCACATGTAGGACTGACATCATCATCGGAGTGACACGTGTAGGGTTGACATCGTCACCAGAGTGACACGTAGGGCTTATGTCACACTTGCCAATGATGACATCGCATTCTATAAAATGGGTAAAATATTCAATTTTTTTTTTGTCAGGCGCACGAAAGTTTTGTCGGGTACCATTCCGTAATCTCCATCTACAGCGCGAATACTACCATCCGTCAGGCACTCAACATCCTCCCTTGGCAGCGCGAATAGCTTCGTCCGGTAGGTTCCAATTATGCATTTTGCACCGTGGACCGTGTCCTCCCTTGAAAGCGACTAGTCTCACTTTTTGAACTCCTTCTTGACCTCCTCCGACGGTGCGAGTAGACACATCCGACAGGCTCCAGAACCTTCTATCGCACCGTGGATGGCTAGCCTCTCGCCCTCCTCCCGGTGTGCGAGTAGACACATCCGGCACGATTTGATCTCTCCTATCGCATCGTGGCTTCCTCGCAATATGGCTCGTACAAAGCAGACTGTGAGGATGGTTTACCCAGATCCCTCTCTTCCTAAAGATTCAGTGCCAGAGCAAGAGCCAGAGCAGGAGCCAGAGGCAACCAGTTTAAAGCAACCATTAGAGAAGAAACAAGTAAAGGGAAGAACTAATTTATCCAAGGTAAGAACTTTCCTCCAGAGACAAAAGAAATTGTTTGCTGAGATTAGGCAAGCATAGGAGGCTACACATCTGATCATCCCTAGGGCACCATTCCTTAGAATTGTAAGAACAATTAGTGAGAGTATCAAAGGGCAAAGACATTATAGATGGCAGAGCAGTGCACTGGCATGTCTTCAAGAAGCTTGTGAAGACTTTCTTATATACTTCATGAATGATAGCTTCATATGTGTTGCCCATGCAAGAAGAGTCACTTTGATGGACAGAGACATGACACTTGTTTGCAAGGTGAGATACATGTTTGATAAATTTCTTCATCCCTTAACAATGAGGGATATGAAAGCCTTTGAGATCCTTGCAATTCCCCTAGCATTGAAAAGGAAATCAAAGGCAGATGATATTAAAGTTGAAGAAGTTACTTCCCCTCCCAAGAAGAAAAAGAAAATAAAGTTGGTTAAGAAATCTAAGCCAGATGATAAGAGTTCTGAGGAGGAGGAGGAGGAAGAGGAGGTGAAGGAAAAGGAGGAGGAGGTGATTGAAAAGGTCTCACATGTGTGTGATAGCTTAGAGACCCTTGTGCAGTTGGAGAAGGCCAATACTTAGAGGCTTGCCCAAGTACCAGGGCAGCTAATTTACAATGTTGGGATAGTGGAGGAAGACTATCTCTATATTGCACCTGGGGACCTCTACATGCTTGTCGAGAAGGATAGGGAGATCAATGACAATGTTGTTTTCTTGTGTATAAGGTATTACATTTCACATATGTATATTTTCTTATATGTTTATTTTCTCGTATGTTAATATTTTCTCATATTTTGTTCATTCCTTCATAAACTCTTGTAGGGCACTTATAAAGGAATTGCTTCCAAATCAAGTCAACGAAATATTTATTTGTGATCCCTTAGTGTCACTTGCATTGATTGATATGAAGAAGAAGACTTTGGAGCTAGCATCCTATTTCAGGCCAATGAGAAATAAGAACATTTTTGTTGTTTTGCCATATGTAGAGAGGTTCGTCTCTAACTGATGATTCCTTTATGTTTTGCAAATATCTGACATACGATATTTGCTTTCTTATATCTTTTTCTTTTTTCCAGGAATTGGACTGTGTGTGTCATTAATCTTCTGAGAACGATTGTTATTTTCATGAATAGTCTAACTGGCATGCATGGGCAGATTAAATTGTAAGTTCTCCTTAATAACTTGAATATTTAGCTTTATTCTCTAATTTTTCTTATATTCAAGTTGTAATTAGTTCTCCTTGATAACTTAAATATTGAACTTTATTCTTTATTTTTCCTTATATTCAAATTTGGTTTTTAATAGGGCATGTAAGAGAGCTATTGCAGCTATTGAAGATGAATATCCAAATTATAAAAAGGAGGCAGAGTATAAGTTTTTGAATCAGCGCCAGTGGCTTTACAAAAAGATTCTACCTCATGTGGATGGCATGTTATTGCCACTGTGTGAAAATATCTTTTATCTAAATATACCGAGATTGATAGCAGTGTAGGTTAAATTAAAAACCCACCATTTTTGTAGTAAATTTTTACTTAATTTTTGAACTTATTTTCTACAGTTCTTGGTTCTTAAATCTAAAAAGTTTTTTAATTTGACAGACTCTTGGATCTCACGAGTTTTGGATGTGGAGTGTTCGTGCAAAAGCTATCAATATAATTTTGAATAATTCAATTACTCCAAATGATCCAGGTTCTCCACCACCCCCAAGGCACGCCTCTCCATCTAAGAAGAAGAAGAAAATGCCTTTACATTCACCTTTAAAGCATTTTATGTTTAAGCAAGGAACTGTACAAAAAGAAACCAAGGGTGCTCCTCAACAAGGCACACATAAAGAAACCAAAGGTATTAAAATAGGAAATACCTCAAAGAAAAGTGGTCCTCAAGTAGGTGCCAAGAAGGGTGTTGGCAAAAAAGCTAAGGAACTCAAGTTCAAGTTTACAAAGGAGGCCACAAAACCAGAGAAGACAACGGGGGACATGGGGACAAAGGAGGCTACAAAACCAGAGACGACAAAGGGGGACATGGAGACAAAACCTAAGGAGATGGAGACAAAATAGAAAGCTTCATTCTCCTCCCTAGTTGTAAATAGTTGTAAATATCATTGTAAATAGTTATAAATTCTCTTCTAATTTTATAATCTTGCATGTAAATTCTTTTCTCATGTTGTGATGTTTTTTACTCAAAACACATTTGTACTTGAGTTTGTAATGGTTTTGAGATATTGTGCCATAATTGTCATCTCGTGGGGCTGGAGCACATCTCTAAAAGGAAAATATTAGAACTCTTAAAGGGATTCATAAAAAGAGGTATGAATATTGTAATTCTAAAAGAACAACCTAAAAAATTACAAAGACACGGAAATTACAAGACAAAACTTTTCATTGATGAATTACATATGTAAATTTACAAAATCCAAAGAGTAAATAGACTTCATAAAAAACTCCAAAGCTTTCTTATTAAGTCATGCTTATACAATCATATTCCCAATCAATATCTACCAAGGTCTTCGACTCCATTCGCATTCGAATCTTTCTATTCTTCACCTTGAACTGTGCCCCACTCACTTCCCATGATATTGAGGTGCTCCCTAATATTTAGTAGGCTCCAATGCCTGCTTTCACTTACAATTTCCACCACACCATTGGCAAATATGTTAAGAGACAAAACAACTTGTTCGTCTGCTTACAATGGGACCCAACTACTATTTTTCTTCATCCACTGTTCGTAATAATAAAAGCGAATGTATAAGGTAGCACGAGCTTTAAGATACCGAAATATAACACTGTGGACTCTACTATTTTGCACTTGAATGTATCATCCTTATGATGCCCCTCTACAATGTCCCACTGCTCTCCAAGAAAGGCAACCATGTCATCACCTAGTACTTTCTTACACACAAACATGGTAAGTGTTTGTGAGAAAGTAAATTGATTGAACATCTTAACAAAAAGATGAATTGGACATAC
Source organism: Cibotium barometz (assembly GCF_041138505.1). NCBI lineage: Eukaryota > Viridiplantae > Streptophyta > Polypodiopsida > Cyatheales > Cibotiaceae > Cibotium > Cibotium barometz. Next base: position 23,786,922 of record NC_141049.1, read on the forward strand.
CCAATTGAGACCCACAGATCAAGATGGCTTTGTAAAATTCAAAGATCCTTGTATGTCACCGATCTTTTGAGCGCCATGACCCATTGGTCGAGGTGCGAGCCACCCTTCAATTCAATTCAAAAGGTGCGGGTCACGTACTCTTATCCGAGCACATTGATCCAAGTTAACCAACCATACAATGACACCAAATCGCTCTGAATGCCTAGAGATTGATTTTAAAAAAAATGAAAGCTACAGAAGCACAATTTTTTTTAGAGAATCTGCATTCCCTCATAGCTACGCCACCGTAACTACACGTATAACGGTTAAGAGTCTATCATAAAGCATCTTTGATTTCATAACCATAACCGTCCAAGCATTAGGAGTTAGCCATTCAATAGAAGAGAGGAGAGGAGATGTGCTAATCTCTATCTTGGAAGGAAAAATATCTACAACCTAAAAATAAGATCATTAAACATGAAAGATGTAGCTATCGTAATATCACAAGTCTCCTTCCTTCCCTATGATACTTACAGTTGCATGGGAATCGAGTTTGTTTACGAAGATGTATGTCTCGTGCCGTATACACATGTTGTACAATGGCCACCAAGTCTCCATTGCTTGATTTTTTGAATCCCTCTAAATGACCCTTCCAATGAAGCTCCGTCATTCTCGTCGTCGTCGTCGGTGCAGACCAATAGCAGTAGGCTGTAGGAAAACCCAAGCACCCTTGCAAAATGCCTCTCTCACCCAAGCACCATCATCATCCCTCTTATTGTACAATGAGATCTCCTCAATCTCATCTTTTGGTCTTCTTCATGGTGCAGCCATATCAATAGTGAAGCTATAGTAGTAAGATTAGGGTTGGGCAAATGAGATAGAGAAAGAAAACGCGAAGATGCTATGCAGATTAGGGTTTTGGGCTTGATGGTTTCATTAGAGTTGGGCAAATGAGATAGAGATGGAAGAGGAAGGGAGCAAGAGTTCAATTTGGTCGTTCAAGAGAGGAAAAGGACTTGAAAATAAAATTTTTGACTACAATGAAATTTTTGACTACAATGAAATTTGAAATGGGTTTTTGGGGGGGAAAGTGAGTTTTTGGGGGAATCTCAAAAAATTTAAAATTTTAAGGATTTTTTGAGCCACAAAAATGGTAGGACCATACCTACCCTAAACCCCCTCATTTTTTAGAGGGACAAGTATAATTATTAGTACTAAAAGCTTAGTCCCCCTCCCTACATCCTAGTCTCCCTCCCTATATTCAAAGGAGACCAAATGTGCACAATCCTCTATTCCTATTGGTCCGTTGCTAATTACTTTCATTAGCAAAAGGCCCAAAATATGTTCAAATGCCCCCTAATGTGCAATCACAATGGAAATAGCTTAGAAAGCATGGGAATATAAGACCTATGCACCCATTAAACACATTTGGCACCTCCAAGTTTTGGCTAGATTGGTCAATCTTATAGTTGTCCCTCTTGCTTGTGATTGGGTATCCCCTTGCTTGTGATGGTTATGAGTTGGTGAACAACAACACACACCCCCGGCTTTTCCCAATGTCATCCCAAAATCGTACAAGGAAGATTAGTATGTGCTAGTTTTTTTTAAAAAGGAAGCATTAAACTTGTGGTTGCACTACAGAAGCTATGATGGAGGCTTGCTTACTTTTGGGGTATCAGATTTCTTGGGAACAATCTTATTTTTTGTGTAAAATTTTGAACGAGGTTGAGAAGGAGTAGTAAATTGTAGCCGTGACTTGGTTGTATGACATCTTTTGAATAGTTAATATAAATAATTATTATTGATCAAAAAAATAATTCTCATTCGATTAAAATCTTTCAACTTAGGTCTTTTACCTTACATGTATGTGAATAAAAGAATGTGTAGAAAAATTATGTAACCTTTGTGAGTTCGTGGATGAGAGTTTCAAACGCGGAGTAGGATGAACCACCTTGTTCTACTGCATGACGAGAAGCAACCTTCCATGTGGCGGCCTTTAGGTGGAGCTCTTCTTAGTGCATGAGTGCTGTGAGTGCCCTTTGGACCTCACCTTTGCTTATCACGTCGTCTTCTTTCCCTTTGTGCATGCCAATCCCAAGCTTCCAAACCTTTGTTAGAATTAATGTGTTAAGATGCTGGTCCGCAAAGATCGGATAGCATAGCATGCGAACCCCCATGTGAATGCTCTCCACAATCGAGTTCCACCTGCAATGCGTCAAGAAGCCACCAACTGCCACGTGCCCCAACACCTGGACCTGAGGAGCCCAGTTAACTACAAGGCCATGGCCATGTGTGCGGTCTAGGAAGCCATCCGGGAAGAGCTCACTGTTGCATCGCGCAACCCATAGGAACGACTGCTTGCTTTCTTCGATGCCGAGCACAAGCTCTTGAAGTTGTTGTGTGGACAATGAAGCAATGCTACCAAAGGAGATGTAGAGCACAGAAGCCACTGCTTGTAAGCCATGGGATGCACATGCTTTCCTCTTGGTAGAAGCTTGTGCTGATTAAGGTTGCCCTGTTGTTGACGTTGCCAAGTGGCAAGATAGGGCCTACACACAACACGGGTTTAGGTAGATTTCGGGGTGTCTATGTACGTGGTACCCTGCGGGCCCCCAGCATGAGCGATCACCTAGCCGATGACCGCCTCAGTACAGACAACGGTACAGACAACCATGCAAAAAAGTTATGAACACACATCGATGCGTTTACTGTGATTCGAACCGAGGTCTTTGCCAAGGGAGGCGAAGCTCCTATCCACTACATCGCACGCACACTTGTGACATAAACACATGTCCATAATACCTTATGGACATATGTCTACAAATGGACCCATCACCGGCCATTGATGACCGGGTGACCGGGCTCACGGGGTACCACGTACACACAGGCACCCCGAAATATACCTACAGCCACACAACACCTTTGTTTCACATGAAGCAGCGGAGGCCTCAAGGCTAGCGGCCTCCAGCTCCTCAAATGTGTTGAGGACAATGCAAGCTGTACCTTGCACTTAATCCAACCTCTCCTTGAAAATATATGAGAGATGAGAGAGCTGATTCAGTGCGATGGATCCGTAACCACAGCCGACCAATATATCTATTCAGCAAGCAGATAAGAACCAAGTTTCGTGTTCGCCCAACCTTCCCCTGAGCTCCGCCGCCCAACACTCAAGTCAATGGCGCACATTGGAAACAGACCTTCGCACATTGCCTTTATTCTGATGGACGGCTCGGGAAAATTGTATTTCCCCGCAATCAGAATACAGGCAAACTCTCGATCACAATAAAGGCAAGCACACGCATAAAGGTAAACTCTCGATCAGAATAAAGCCAAGCGTACGCAAGCACATTTTCTTCGGTGTCAATAATGTATTTTCGTTCGGCCTGCCTTGACACTATCTCCAGGCTATCTTTAATGCGAGTGATGAGGGGATCGACCGCCCGGAAGTGGGGCACGGAACGAGGGGAGATTGCAAGCGTACATGTGGCATGTGGCATAGGTTTACCTAAACGCAGGCATGGGAGCTCGCCGAAAAAAGCGAGATGACGTTGGAAAGTGGCAGCTAGGCTCGCCGTGCTAATGGCGATCACGTCGTGGGTCCGAAAACTGAGGCAATCACTTCGGTGGGTGTGCAAAATGCCACGTGTAGTACCGAGGGTGGTTGCATGCATGAGGGGATCACGTGGCCCACTTGTGTGAATCTCGTGCTGCATGGTGCGAAGCTCCCCTCCTCGACGCAGCATTTGTGCCCGAGTTTAGAGAGTCCGGTGCATGAAAGAAGGCGGTCATGCTATTCGTTTGGCTTGTGAACTCTGTTTGCTTTGCTATTTTTAGTAGCCTGCACTCAACATTGCTTGGCTGTTGTAGCATCTACACACAGCGCCTTTTGCCCCCTGTGTGTCCAAGCCCCACGATTTGTACGCACTATGTCTAGCGCTGCAAACAGGAGAAAAGGAGAGAGGGAGGGACCTAGGCAGCCACCTCGCAAGCCCCCGCCACACGCACGTGTGGAGAAGGGTTAGCCTACCAAGAGGATAGTTGCGTGTGGAGGAGCTGCTATGACAACGGAGAACCCCCCCCCCCCCCCCCCGGCGCGCGATGAAGGTGGAGAAGGGCAATAGGAAATACACAGTGTCTACAAAGACGACGGACCAAAGAACCACGGTAAGTACTTCGTGCTCGGGTTTTCCTACACATAGCGGGGTTGATGTTGGGTTCTGCTTGTGCTGCAGTGGAGAAGTCTAAAAAAGCGACGAGTGATGGTGGTGAAAAAAAGAGAAAACGAACGGGGGATGCAATGACGGAGGGCACACACCCCACTGTCGATATTCAGCGCCCTTGACCGATATATGCTTGGGTTTACCTAGATGACCACAGGTTTACCTGTATGATTGCAGGTTTACCTGTACGTAGCGAATTTGATGTTGGGTTCTACCTGTGCTGCATGCAAGTGGAGAAGTCTAAAAAGGTGACGGGTGATGGTGGGAAAAAGAGAAAACAAGCGGGGGCTGCAAACGATAGAGGGCACACCTCCCTGGGTAGGTATTCGGTGCCCAGGTTTACCTATAGATGCCCGGGATTCGATGTTGGGTTATGCTTGGGCTGCAAGTGGAGAAGCATAAAAAATTAGATCTTGTCGGTGGAAAGAGAAAACGAACGGTGGATACACACCCCCCACGATAAGTATTTACAAACTGGGTTTACTTATAGATGCCTGGGTTTTTCTGTATGGTTGCGGGAGGACCTATATATTTGGTTGGTAGGTATTTGGTTGTCGAGTTTATCTGTGTATGCATGTGCCTAGGTTTACCTGTAGATGCCCCGGTTTTTCTGTATGGCCATGGAGGACATGTATGTTTGGTCGGTAGGTATTCGGTGCCCGGGTTTACCTATGCATGCCCAGGTTTACCTGTAGAGATGCCCGGGTTTTTCTGTATGACTGTCTCGCAGGTTTGATGTTGGGTTTTACTTGGGTTGCAGGTGAAGAAGTTTAAAAAATTAGACGATGATGGTGGAAAGAGAAAACAAATGGCGGAGGGCACACCCATGGTTAGTATTCGGGTGACATGTGTGACGCATGTAAAGGTTCGGTGAGTTTGATTGTGAGTGATCTCATTCAAGTTTAAGACACGTGTGATGCGTGTGAGGACATGTGGGAGTGAATCCACTTAAATACATAATGACATTGTGAGTGAATCCAATGTGGAAACGATTAATGTGTTCGATCACTCATGTGTGTTGATAGTTACAACCGAGGACAATTGTCTTCTCAAATGGGAGGAATATCATAGGAGTGAGATTTTTTAAAATATTTTATCATGGGAGTGAATCAAATTAATTATGTGTGATGCATGGTTCATGTGTGAAGCATGGTAGTGAATGATTTCCGTTTGTTAGAATTATTTTTGTGAGTGATTTCAAAGTAATTGTGATCTGGAGGTTTATTTTTATGAGATTCTTTAAAAGCATTGGACTATGGTTCAATTTTGTAAAAGCCCAATTTTGGAAAAGCTATGCTATTTATGGCTCCAAGGGCTAAATTTATGAATATGACTTAAATACCACATGTGGGAGTGGAGCCACACACGTCGAGGGGGAGATTGCACCTAATCTTGTGGTCTTTGATTTTCATTCTCTTGATTTATGCTATGATATTATGGTTTATTTCTTTTATTATTAAATTTGTGGAATAATATAATCTCTATGTACCATGGTCCTGTAACAGTGGTATGAGAGCACAACAAATTCAAGTATTGAATTTGGGTCATGGAGAGTTGAAGAAAAGTCAAGAAATTGATTTTTACTCAAAGATTATTGGCTTGGAGCAAATTTGAAGGTTTTTCAACAAATTCAAAATACTTGTATGGGAAGAGCAGAATCTACAACAAGGATACAAAGGCTTTGGACAAAGACAAGATTCTACAAGGGTACAAAGGCTTTGGACAAAGACAAGATTCATTCAAAAATCCATGAGATAAAGAAGAGAAGGAGTGGAAAACCTTTGGGCAAAATAAGGCATGGTTATCAAAGGCTTTGGACAAAGACAAGATTCATTCAAAAATCCATGAGATAAAGAAGAGAAGGAGTGGAAAACCTTTGGGCAAAATAAGGCATGGTTATCAAAGGCTTTGGACAAAGACAAGATTCATTCAAAAATCCATGAGATAAAGAAGAGAAGGTGTGGAAAACCTTTGGGCAAAAGAAGGCATGGTTATGTGAATTTTGTGGACCATTACATCAAGATTTGGATCAAGGGCTAGGAAGAAAGCCACCCTAAGGGCTAGGAAGAAAGCCACCCTTTTGAAGAAAACCATCCATGGATTCCCAAAAACCACCCTTCTTCTCCCAAAACCACCTTCCTCAATTCAAATCCTCTCCATAATCTATCCTTATGGATGAAATCAGCACTTTGAGGAGGTTATGGGTCTCATCTAAGAATCACTTTGAGGAGGTTATGGGTCTCATCTAAGAATTGCTAAGCTTGCCTTGTGGTCAAATTGCATAATGGAGGGCTCTCAAAAAATTTCTTCTCCTGTTCTCCAAAAATAGCACTATGTTCTCCAAAAATAGCACTACTCTGGTGGTTTAGTTTTTGAAGAGCCAAAAAAATCTTTTTTTCCCATTATATATATTTCCAAATTAAATTTTTTTCCCTCCCCACCTTTTCCTCCACAATTCGACCGATGACGCCAACAACAGCCTGGATTTTCCTCTCTCCAATCCAAGTGACGAGACGACTGACTGCAAGAGATCTTCTCTAATTTACCAATTCGCGCGCTAAGCGCGGGCTGTGTGGGTTTTCTGTGTGCCGGGTTGTTTCATTCAAGCTAAAGCTTTTTATTAAGCCAAGCTTTAATTCAAGCTTATTAAGCCTTCACTAAAGCTTTAAAACTTAAAGCTTTTGTCATTTAAAAGCTTAACCCAAAAAAAAGCTTACAAAAGCTTTAAAATAAAGCTTCTTCATATCTTCAAAGAGGGTTTCAAAGTGCAGTTTGTGGACACCAAATTTCAGTAAATTTTTAGATTTTGGGGGAAAATAAATCCAACAAGTGATCAACTGGGTATTCTTATTCAACATTTTTCGAGTCTTTTGAAGACTCTTCTAAAACGCATTATTTCTTGAATTTATTGTTGACATCAAGGCGATAAATGGATTATTATTATTATTTTCATTGGATGCCATTGACTTCGAGCGCTTCAACAAACCTTCTTTTGAAATACATGGGAGAGTCAGATAAGTTTGCTACCTTTTCTATTTTATTTTTGCATTTCCATAATATTTTACTTGTTTCTTCTATAGTGGCAATCTATCCACAACCACCTACTATCCAAGATCAAGTAAACATACTTCAAGCTCAGTTGTTAAATGAGACGAGGAAAAGAGTAGATCTTGAGCAGAAATTTACTCGCAAGAAGCAAAGATGTGCATATTTCGAATCTGATTCTTTGGATTTTGAGGAGGAACCTATCCAAAGGACTGTGCAAGATACTCTCAAAGATTAAGCATCTAGAGAGGGACATAAGATCAACAGAAAGGCTTTTACTTTTCAGGATTATGATGGCAAAAAGGATGCACACATCATACTCGTATGGTTGAGCCAGCTTGATGATTAATTTTCTGGAGAAACATTTTCTGAGAAGGATAAGGTTAAATGTACTACTAATCATTTGGTAGGCAGTGAAGCTCTTTGGTGGGATGTTATTAGATAGGGCAAATGCGAACCAAAGTCATGGAAAGAATTCCAGAAGCTAACCAAGAAGGATTTCTTACCTCCATCATATAAGAATAAAGACAGATAGCAATGGGATATTTTTAGATAGCTCAAAAAGGAGAACATATCATTCTCTATTGACAGATTTTGGCAAACCTTATTGAAACTTCAAGCTATAGAGAAAGTTCATGAAAAAGAGCAAAAGAGAAAATTCATAACAGGTTTGAAGCCAATTATTAGAGCAAAAGTGAACATGTTTCATTCTCATTCTCTTAGCAATGCCATCTCTCTAGCAACATATTGCGAGAAGAAAAATGGATTTTTGAGAGACACTACAGTGATAGATTCTCATATTCCTTAGTATTCTCGATCTACACATTTTGAAAAGTTTCAGCACAAAGATAAAGTAGAGAAGCACAATGGTCCACAAGTGAATGGGAAGAAAACTGAAACTGCAAAGAAGACCAATAATGGAGATTAAAAATCTCGTGTGATTACATATTATCGGTGTGACAAAGAAGGGCACTATGCATACGAGTGTCCAGAGAGGACAAAGAATCGAGCCACGACTATGAATATGGTTAAAGACGAAGACGACGGGCGACCAACTTAAACAAGAGGGCACTTTCAATCATGATTTCTACCACTAGATAGGTAAGCCTAAAACTCATACTCATGCATTGTTTAATAAAAAAAAAGAATTTAGAATCCTTAGGTAACTTTCTTGACAAGCAAGAGGAAAAAAATTATAGTTAAATTCAAATATAATGGTCAAGATAGTTCAATGATTGATGTGTACTTTCTACACGCGGAAGAAAATACATATTAGACTATTCACTATCATCAGGACTTGAGTGAACTAACAATGTTGCACATATGTTTTTTGATTGATCACAGAAGAATGTATGTAGCTTATTGTTATTTCATATTCAAACTTTAAACTTTAACACCTCATTTAAAACACGTTCTTCAAATTATTGTCTTTTCTATTTCAAATAAGGTTAACCAAGTGTCTGTGAAAGATACTTGTGTTGGTGTCTGTGAGAGATACTTGTGTTGGTGGAGATACTTATGTTATTGTCTATGAGAGATACTTGTGTTGATGTCTGTGGAAAGATACTCATGTTACTGTTTGTGAAAGATACTTGTATTGGTGTATGTGAAGGATACTCTTTTGATGTCCGTGAGATGGATAATCTAAGTGATATTTATCTGTGCGGATAACTTATCACAAAGGCTAGTGTTGAGAGGGATTCTATTTGTGATGGATTTTATATTCTAACTCTCTTCACTTGTTGCTAATTAAATATGCAACTGAGGTCAGTTGCTAATTAAATATACAACTGAGGTCAATTGTTGCAACCCAAACAAGAGGGAATGTTACGGTAATTAATTTATTGTTAGGTGATCCAATAAGTGAAAAGAATATATTGGATGACCTAAGTGTGATTAAAGAATTATTTGGTTGTAAGTGAATCCAATCAACTATGACACTGTGCTACCCAGTGAGGGGTAGTTAGAGCGGCTAGGCGGCATCGTGAGCCACTTACAAGCTATAGGGGGAGTTGGCAACAGGTGGAAAATCACGCAGAGAGTGGGGAAGAGCTTTGATGGGTCTATTGTGATTGGGTCTGGGGGTAGAGATCACCATAACTTTCTCTGCAAAACAATGGGCAGCATCATCATCACCCTCATTATGCAGTACTTCTACCTACTTAAACTCCAATTAAAGTAGGGAAATACAATGCACTCTAAGACTTGCTTGAAGAGTGTTACTTTTCTTTCTCTATGCCGCACACCTACAACGCACACCTACAAGATAGGGAATCATGATCTCATCATACACTTGGCCTCAAGAATGAGTTCAACTTTGAATATCCAGATACTCAAAATGGCCAGCATATTGTAGAAGCCATGCTTCATGAACAAATGAGCTATGGCCATTGTGACCATGATATGCCTCACATGACACATACCATGCTACTTCAAGTTCCACTACTCACACTGATGGGCCAACTGTAAAAATAAGTTCCTCAACTCACATTTTTAGAATTACCTGAATCTATGTGCTTCAAGGAATAGTATGAATACCACCCTACAAGCTTGTGCCATACTCAAGAACTGCTAATAAATGTACACATTTCTTTCTGTGCATCACCTTGTTAGTTGTTGGCTACTGCTATCTTAATTTGCCTCAGCTATTCACATTGCCACACTCCACTCCATGTAATTCATAGGCTGAATCATGACACATGTTCATAACTCTATTGAATTTGGTCATGTTTGTATGTTCTCACACGGCATCTATCTACCGGTAGATATTTTAGTTCTTTTGGGCTGGTTTACAAGCATATAGGATTCTATATCACCAAAATCCAAGCCAAGGCCAAGTACATAGAACTTGCCACAAAATGCCGATTTATGTTACCATTTTAGGGATGTTATCAGTGGCTTCTTATGTAGCTCGAGCATAAAAATTGGCCACCCCTCAATCCTTAATACTAAATAGTTGCAAACAATTAGCTTAGTTGTTAGGGTACATTGTAACATTCACAATGAAAGAAATGGGCTTCCTTATCAATTAAGAAAGTTTTGCAGAGCATCTGAGCTAGTGCACTAAGAGTGGGGTACAATGTAAGGACTTTTCTTAAGGGGTCTCTATCATCCATAGGAGTTCTTTGCTGGAGCTTTCATTGGATATCAATGTGCAGGTGCTTTTCTACCAGAGGAAGGATGCTACGCATATGAGGACTACTCTTAAGGGTGGGATCATGGCAAACATTTCCCACTCACAACTACAAACTCGTTGCAAAAGAGAGTAAAGATACCTGAATTTAGATCCCAGACCTTCACATAGGTATATAATTGGGCCATAGCCACAATCTTGCAAAAAGAAACTCTAACCCTCATGAAGAAAACAAAACATAATTTACCAAAACATTAATGTTGTATGTATCATAACCCTACCTTTTTATCTTCATTGGATACATCTCATGTGCCATATGATCATACATTATATGTTGTGGTATCATACATTACTGGCCATGCATCATATATATGTTGCTGTACCTTAGACCTCTTCTACTCTACCATCATCCAAATATCCCCCACTGTCGGACCCCCATCCTCATCTTGCATCACAGAACAACAAAGCTTCCACCTGGTGACATAGCCTTGAAGCATGCCATCCTGGAGAATGCACGCATCTTCCACGCCCAAGCCTCTCTTTGCCTCCAAGCCTCTCTTTGCCTCCGAGCTCTCACTTCTCCCCTTTCCTAGAAAGTTCTCCATCTCAACTCTCTTGTATTTGCATCTCAGAAGAAATGCTATTTTTTTAGCATGGATTTGCAAGCATCTTCCACCCCTTAGGTTCTTGTCTATTACTTGAAATGTTGTTATTTAAGTGGCTTTGTAGCAATACGGTGGCCATAGCAAGGCATCTGACCAAAGCTTAACAAAACCTATGAGGGCACATCCAAGTTGAACACTTTAGCTATGAGATTATTTGTTCACATTTCACTTGATAGCAAAGTCAGTGTTTTTGTTAGAGACATTGCATGCTGGGTGTGTGCTTGATAAGTACAAGTTCACTGGATCAAGGAAGCCACATTTGCATCAAAACTAAGATGCATGGACTTATATCAAAAAAAATTTGCATCAAATTTTGTATATCCGTGGGAAATTCAGTAGCAAAGCAGCATGGCTTGGCTTGCTCCTGGGAGCATATCATCACCAAGTGGAAAATACAACAACCAGTATGTAGAGATATCGAGCTCATCTAGTGAGGCGGTGGACACTGATGACTCTCCTAGGGGATAGGCCCCACTTACACCACTGGCATGGTTGGTGAGATCATGGGTGATATGTGGCCAGTGGGATGACAGGTGTGTGACAGCCATTCTAGAGACTGGCATAGTTATAGCGCCAGCTCATTTAGTTGGGTTCACACTCTGTGTGACAGCCATTCTAGAGACTGGCATAGTTATAGCGCTAGCTCATTTAGTTGGGTTCACACTATAGAGAACCCTAGTATGTATTTGGTTGAGTACCTTTTCATATTGTGTGTACTCTTATCTTTGTATATGGTGTGTTGAGTATTGTGTGAAGAAGAAGATTTTCAGCCTCTCACCTTGTGTGTTCTCTTTTAGAGATTTGTGAGTGTGTGTGTGCTTGTTGCAAGAGCTCAATCTCTCTTCTCCCCTGCATCTTTTCATGGTATCAGAGCCTGGTTCATGCTAAGGACTGTGCTACAAGCAAGAGAAGCACAAGAAGCGGTACGAGGGTAAGAGCTTCATCTACTCTTCCCTATTTGTGTTGGCGCGACTACACCCTTGTCGGGAGCTCTGCGGGAGGCATCGACAAACGATCTCTGATTGAGGAGCTTTCTTTGTGGGAGTAAAGCTATAGGGAAACTATACTGTATTATCGGACAAAGTTTTAAGGGCCTAAAACGCGTTTCGGGCGCGTTAGGACCTCCGTTTTTTGGAAAGCAGGCGATTTCGAGCACTGCACGGGTAAGTCATTGATTCTATGCAAAACTCTGTTTTAAGAACTGCAGGAAGATAGATTGGTTGTGTAGACATTGTGTGTGCTGCAAAGGAGGTCAAACAGTTGCCATTGGGTGTATGTATACACATTGAGGTCACTGGTTGTGACATTTGAGTGTAGTATAGTACCACTGCAAAAAATACAGCAGTTTGTGCAGGACAAACCAGAGTGTTGTTTCCGGTAAATTTGTGTGTCTGGAAAGATGTCGGCATAAACCAGGTTATTGCTCTCTGAGAAGCTTGATATAAGAACAACTTCCATTCTTGGAGGTTCAGGTTGACAAATTTTCTGATGGGAAAGGGTTACTGGGACTACATAGAAGGTGAGCATGAAGAGGCACCGGAGATACATGAGATCAATCCGACTGCTACAGATGTGAAAGAGTTCAAGGATTAGAACCAAGGAGCCAGAAAAGTTATGTATTGACTCTCTATCAGTATACAGGACACCATGATTGGGCACATACAGGATGCCAAGTCCCCCAAGGAAGCGTGGGACACCTTGGTAAAACTCTATGAAACGAATACCAAGGCACAAAAGATATAGTTGAAGAATGAACTTCATACTGTGGAGGAAAGGAGTATGTCTGGAATGACTGCATTGAAGATTAAGGGTATTGTGGAATCCCTTTTGCATCTATTGGTGTTTCAGTAGATGACGATGATAAGGTGGAAGTCTGTCTACGTGGTCTCCGGCCACAATACAAGGTATTCAAGACGTCTATTCAGACTCGGGAAAACATTCCCAATTTCACAGATTTGGTGTCTATGTTGATTATAAAAGAGAAGAGCTTGGGTGAAGACCAACAGTCTTCACAAAACAAAAATAGTTCAAAGCAACAGGCCTTCTACACAAGTTCAGGAAGAGGACGAGGTAGAGGAGGCCGTGGACGTGGCCAAGGAGGTAGTTGAATAGGTAATCAAAATTATGGCCAGCAGCAACAACAAGTCCTAGAATTCACAACAACAACAACACGCAAGTGGAAGAGGCCAATTCAGAGGAAGGGGAGTCAAAGAGGTCATGGAAATTGGCAAAGGCAGTATAATGATACACGTGGATGCTTTTATTGTGGTAAGCTTGTACATGTGCAGGCAGATTGTTATAAGAAGCAGGCTGACATGCAAAATGGGAAATTGCAGCCAGCAAAACAACTATGCATCCTCGAGCAGAAACAATGAGGATAATGAAAGGTTGTTTGTTATGTAGCATGTCGTTAATGCCATGTCTGAAAATGTTGAAGCAGCACATAAAGATGATGTATGGTACGTTGATTCAGGTGCTTCGAACCACATGACAAGTCATGGGGAGTGGTTCAAGGAGATGAAAAACCTTGAAAGACCAGGTTTTGTGGAAACAGGGGATGACACTGCTCATCCAATTGCCCATGTTGGAGATGTGCCATTGTCTATGCAGGATGGCAAAGTGAAGTACCTTGCAGATGTACTTCATGTTCCGAACATAACAAAGAATCTGGTTTTAGTTGGCCAGATGATTGAGCAGGGTTGGCAGGTTCGGTTTAACCCTGATGGTTGTTATGTTGAAGACTTTAAAGACAAGTGCAGGTTGGTTGCAAAAGGTAGTAACAGAGTGGGCAGAATGTTTATATTGAATGTAAACATGCCTGAAGTGAGTGCTGCGATGTTTGTAAATGGTTTAGGAATTGTTGTAGACACAGACATTTGGCATAAAAGAATTGGACATGTGAATGTGCAAAGAATGAAGTCTATGCACACTAAAGGAATTGTGACAGGGCTGCCAAAGTTTAAAGTTGAAGGTATGCAGAAAATACATGTGAAGCATGCCAATTTGGAAAGCAAACAAAGCATGTATTTTCACGTGACAGAAATGTGAGCAGAAATGCACTAGATGTTGTGCATTCAGATGTATGGGGTCCTACGAAGACCATGTCTATGGGAGGCTGTAGGTATTATGTGACATTTACTGATGACCACATAAGGAAAGTGTGGGTATACTTCATGAAGGAGAAGAGTAAGGTGTTCACTCATTTTCAAAATTTCAGAGTTATGGTTGAAAAGCAAACATGGAAATATGTAAAGTGCCTAAGGTCAGATGGAGGGGGAGAGTACTTCTCCAATGAGTTCTCTGAATTTTTGCAGAACAATGGTATTCAGAGACAGTTTACATGTAGATACACTCCGCAGCAAAATGGAGTTGCTGAGCGGAAAAATAGGCACATTGCTGAGATTGTGCGAGCATTGATGGGAGAGAAGAATATGCCGCATAGCTATTGGGCTGAGGCTATTTCTACAGCAGTTTACATCATGAACATGACTCCAATTGCAGCCATACATGATGTAACTCTAGAGGAGAGGTTTACTAGCAGAAAACCTGATTTGTCTCATCTGAAAGTTTTTGGATGCATTGCATATGTGCATGTGCCGGATGAGCTGAGAACTAAGTTGGAACCAAAAGCTGAAAAATGTGTGTTTATTGGGTATTTCCTTGAGCAAAAGGGATACAGGTGTTATAACCTTGCTACACGTGAGTTGAGGGTAAGCATGGATGTTTTTTTTAATGAGATGAGCAGCTGGTATGCTGCTGAGACAAAAAAGCTGTTGGGGCTTATGTGAGTGGAAATGTGGTTGCACAGAATGCAAGTTAGCAATCACATTCTTTGAGTGGACCAGGAGAGTCCTTATCTAGTGGTTCAGTTGATAGACCATGGAGTGGCAGGCTGTGTCATAATACCAGTCCTGCAAATGTGATTAGTACATCACATAAAGGCAAAGAGAAAGTGGTTGAGCCCCTTAGTATGCCTGACATTTTTGCTGGGCATCCTCATGTTGATGGAGAGTCTAGTGGCTCAGAGATGAGCCTTGATGAGGATCTTGGGATACCAGCTAAGAGAACACCTGGTGTAAAGAAGGCTATGGAAGCCATGAATGCAAAGCTGCGAAGATCTGGGAGAGTGAAGAATCCTGTGCAGAGGTTTACCTATGATGGTTATATGGCACATCACTATGCATACATGGCAAAAGTTGTGCAGGTTGTAGAGCCCACATGCATTGATGAGGCTGTTAGAAATGTGTGTTGGGAGAAAGGTATGGATGAGGAGATGGATGCACTATATGGAAATGAGACTTGGGATATTTAGTGCAATTGCCTGAAGGCAAGAAAGCCATTGGATGCAAGTGGGTGTACAAAGTAAAACATAACAGTGATGGAAGCATAAGCAGGTATAAGGCTAGATTGGTAGCCAAAGGATATGCGCAGACATATGGCATTGATTATGAGGAAACTTTCAGCCCAATTGCCAAGATGGCAACAGTGAGAGTTGTGATAGCAGTGGCTGCATCAAAGCAATGGTCTTTACATCAGATGGATGTAAAGAATGCATTCTTGCATGGGGATTTGCAAGAAGAGGTGTATATGTTGCAGCCACCTGGTTATGAGGATGTGAGTCACCCCGAGCATGTTTGCAAGTTGAAGAAAGCCTTGTATGGCTTAAAACAAGCACCAAGAGCATGGTCTAACAAGATTTCTGAATATCTTGTCACTATTGGCTTTCATGTAGCCAATGCAGATTTCTCGCTGTATGCATATCTACCTTGTATACACAATTGGTAAGACATCGTTTGAAATTCCTTAAGGATCATGAAGAACCTAAAAGTGACATGATCCAATGGTGAGGCACTTTGCATGTGAAAGATTTCTTTCGATGTGGACATCCTTGCTACATGCCGATGTGTGCCGAAATCAAACAGATCATCCATGCAAAGATTGAAGCACTTGTAGATGTACATGCAAATGGTACAAGTCATTGGCAAGAGCCCAGAAGATGATCCTCATGATGTTCATGAAAGATGATAGACACATTATCCAACCCATCAACATACTCAACCTGCACCTTGAAGGGGCATCCACACTTCTTCGACATTCTTAATCTTTGCATGTGAACTCCCTTCCGGCCAACTCTACCATCTCGATGTCAAATATACTCAACATGTGTCTTAGATGGCCCATATTTCTATGTAGACTAGCCTCACCTTATGCTTGATCATGATGTCAACCAAGGCATCCTCCATAGTGGACCTATCTGTGTATATTACTTCCTTCTCCACACTTTTCTGATCCTTCTTGCTGCACAAGTCAAGGAAAGTATCAAAATCAACCTAGTTGTTGATGCTCTTACAGAGTTCACATGACTTAATCACGTCGTTGACATAAGAAATAGGTATACCATGCTTTTGCTTGTCAATGTACCACCTTGATTTGATGACATCAAGTGTAGCCCTTGATCCCTAGGTGATCTCCATGCCAAGGATTACAATTCCTCTTCCCACTCTTCCATTGGTGCAATTAATAAATGGGGGCTTACTTTCAAGCATAGCCAATAGCAATCACAACCTTCATCACCTTGAACCAATCCAATGGCATCCTTCATCCAACACTTTTTCAAGTCATGAATCCCTTCATTGTCACATTCTTTCAATGTCTCCAAAGTTATAGTATTATATGGTAGTGATGCATGTGAACACACTTAGGACTGTCGGGGCACTTTTTCCCTCATCAGTAGGAGGCTTTTTCCCCCGTGCGTATGTACACCCTCTTATCTACTCATTTTGGGATGTGTACTTATCTTTTGTATCTTGCATACATTTGTCCATTCTAATCTAGTGAGTTAATCAAAGCATAATACCTTTTGATTTTCATCACACAAAAGATATCAACTTCACATCCTTCAAATGTGTGGCATATTCTCTAATATTATCCAAACTTTGATTCATTCATGGGTTGGTCTGCACATGTATACCCCCATGAAGAAGCTCTTTATTATGGAGTTCCACCTGCATGTGTCAAAAGGCGAGTTACAACTAAGGGGTAGCCAATGTTTTTGGAAATTAAGGAAGCACAATTTTTACATGACATCAAATTTAATATTTAGAAAATCACGTTAAAGTGAGCACTTATAAAAAATCATGTTAAAGTGAGCACTGATATAAAAATTTGTAACATATCCATTGTAAATATAGCACATTAAACACAATGTGACATATCCATTGCAAATATAGTTCAGGTAGTTCATTATGGTTGCATTTAGCTATTATATTTTATCCCTAGGAAGTTGCTACTCCAAATTAAGCACCTTTTACTTAGAAAATGAGAAACTGAATTCAAAATTCAAATCTTAAGCACGGCTTCACCCTCGGCATGGTTTTTTCCTGAATTGAAACAAGTAATCGAAGTTGCCTAAATTGTGCCACAAAGTTTTTAAATCTGGTAGCTTCAAACCAAATATAGCAGCATTCTAAACGTCTAAATGATAGGTCAAGAGGGCCCATAATATCGTGAGGCAGCCCGAAAAATCTCACTAAAAATCTCGGTAGCCTGATAAACACTCTCGGTCGTGTGTGCGGTGGGCCCCTCCACGACCCCCACCCGAGTGACATACAATGCCTACGAATTCATCCTCCAAACACCCGAGAGATCATTTCTCGCCAAAATATGCACATCGCCATGCCTCCCCCAGCATGCCTCCCTATGCGTACCACCCTGACCACCCCCGCACATACACCCCGTTTAGACCCCTCCTAGACAGGTGGTGTATGTAACCTCCCCTCACCACGTCCACTCCGTCATATGTAGCCATATTTGGCAGTGATGTGTGGAAACACACTAGGACCAAAGCTGGGTTACTTTTTCCCTCTTTAGGAGGTTTTTTCCATCGTGCTAGTATACACCCATCTTGGGGTATACTTATCATCTTTGTACACCACACATTCATAATCGATATTATCTCATTGTGTGCTCCCTTGAGCTTCTCCATTGCATGTGTGTGCGTGCGTGCATTCCTGCAACCCTATTTCCAACATTTGGTATGAAAGCATACACTCATGTCCCTTGCTGTTACCTATCATTCACCTCAAGTCGCCTGTCTTCTTGAATTGGACCAAGGAACCCTTCTGAGAGAAGAAATATTACCTCGAAGTGTGAAGTACTTTGTACTAAAGTTTTTTGGTCAAATTTTGATTCTAGGCACGTTTTGGGGACCGTTCACGTGGTTTTGGGTTTTTTGCAGAGATCTTCAGGAACTGGATTTACAGTGTTCTTCATCAGATTATACAGTAGTATTGTTAGATCTACTATAGACAGGTGTGCAAATACATGAGAAAGCGTCAATAGACACTCACCACACCGGATCTTGGCTACTAGCTACACTTCAACGACATTGATCTCTACATCTTATGAGTAAAATTTCTACTCACTTTACACTGGATTTGTTTTATACACCTTGCAGGTTTCCATTGTCAACAACAACCACCTTGGTTGCATCAATGAAGCACTTAGCACTTTGGAGATGTGTGATTACTTGCTTTGTTATTCTAAAAAATGGTAGACTATGATGTATTTTGGATGTTATCCCGTTGAGGATAAGTTTGACGGGACCAACTACCCATTATGGTCCTATATGATGTGGCATGTATTGGTAGCCAAAGGGCCATGGAATGTTGTGGAGATCAAGGCTTTTAAGGAGCAGTTGGTCAGTGTCGAAGTTTTTCCTAATAGTTTCTACTATCTTGATGAATATGTTACCTGACTCGTATTAAAGTTTTGCTTCTATCATCAAACTCATGGCAATGTTTCATTCGAATTCAATGAGTTCAACAACATTTTTGTTAAAATGCAAAAGCTACAAAAGGTAATGATATTGTTCTATGGGTTGCCTTCTGGATGTAAGTAGGTTTCATAACCTTGCACGAATTAGGTCTGTGCTCATTTATAGGAAACAACTTAACATTTTGTTTGATTTTCGTGTTTTATAGGTTCTAAGGTCTCCTTCGTGTTGAAGTTGGACAAGTGCCAGATTGTGAGAAGGGAAGAAGGCTAGAGAGAATGAGTGTCACAGTCATGAACCATGCTATGGCTATAACTTTTAAGTCTCCAACCGCTACCACTATTGCAGAAGGGCCCCCGATGATGAGGAAGAGAGCACATTTGATTTTACTTCGGACTACTTGGATGCAAACATTGTTGTTTTGCGTGAGAAAGTGTGGGAAAATTTTAATAAGGTAGTGCGGTTGATGAGTCAAAGCAGCACAAAAGAGGAAAACCGCAAACAATTTCAAGAAAAGTTTGTAAAGCTTCATTGAAGTCATGGTCCGCACATGGGGTGAATTGAATATTGTGCATTACATGGTAATATACTGCTTTTAAAGGTTTCGCAAAATAGATTTCTTCTTCTAATGCACTTTTCCTGAATGGTGGTTTTGTTTGGTATATACAACACATCTTGTACGCTCATGGTGCATATTTCATGAACGCCTACAGCTCACTTAACATGTGGAGCATCCAAGGAATGGAGAAAAGTCATTACCATGCAAGGGGAGTTTATTTTAAGAATACAAGACATGGAGATGGCAAGACTCGATCAAACTATCTCAAAGAAACGTTTAATTAGTTCTTCTATTATACCTTTGGAAGAAACCTTTCAAGGGAGAGGGCTCAAATGTCCAAATTGGCCCAAATTGCCAAAATGAAAAGTAAGGGTCAAAAAATAGCAAGGTAAAGGGCAGGGATGGGACTTACATGTCATGCGGCATGGAGGGTTACACATAAGTGAGTTGGTAAAGTATGGGTCCCTAAAGAATTGAATGAGGCCTAGGGTTGATGTGTAGCTGATCTATATGGATATTATCTATCGAATGTAATTAGGTGTTATAAATGAGAATGTAAATGGTTCTTTTTTGCCTAATATGGAACCATGTTATCTTTCATGTTTAAAAACCCATCTTTTTGGTGGGTGACATTTCTCTAAAAACTAGGGTTTGGTGTAATGATTACGTTGGTCACTATAAATGAGCACCCTCTCTCTTTTTGTCCATTTTGTACTACAAGCACTTTGACAGCACATAAGCACTCAATTCCTCATGGGTACAATCACTGCTTCTGAACTCGCACGATACTTATTCTCTATCGAGGCTCCCATCCAACTTGATAAGGACGCCCTCTCAGCCTAGGAGCTAGAAGTTAGGGATTTGCACAACCTTGTCGCCCGGATCGATAATTTTATTTTTGCATGTAGTAGAAGAAGGGCTCAATTTTCCATGCTGACGAGCGGGAGGCCACATAATGACCCCTCCATACCACAAGCAGTCCGCACGAGGGTGTTGCGGTTTGCTAGGAATATTGTAGAGCACTGGCAGTCTATGGTGCAAATTATGTTGCCGTTTTTTGAGTTCCCCTTGGTTTTGAGGACCGTGAAGTCATGCGTCATTACCAATTTTGTTAGATTGATATACTTCTCTTGCTAGGTTTGATTGGTAGTAGTAGCGAGGAAGCTTTGTAATACCTTCAAATATAGTTTTTTTGATGACTTGAATTGTATTCCAAAGATTTACGATGCTTTGTAATACTTGAAGAAGTCAAAAGATGTTAAATATGACATGCTTTGTATTCCACATGTTCATGTGTTTTGATGCTTTGTGGTGATAAGTGTCCAAAAGGGTGCAAAAATACACTGTGTGCGAGGTGGTCGGACATGCTATTTTCGCTGAACTAATAAAAAATTTGCTCGATTTTTTCAATATTGTCTCCAGTGAACACTTATTTAAATGATGCCCCATGCAGCTCGACATGCATTTAGCATGTGTACGATTTGTTCGCACACGTGAGTGACCTCTTAAAATTAGGGTTTTTTAGTGTTATTGCAATGATAGCATTTTCTTGTATAAATAAAGGTCGACCTCTACTTTTTCCCATTCCTTACCAGCGAGAAAAACACACTAGAGCCTTCCCATCCTTACCCTCAACTCTCCTCACCATGGCGCGTACAAAGAAAATAGTAAAGAAGATGATCGAAGAACGACACACGCGATTGAAGGACATGCAAACAAGAATTTGGAGCGTTACAACCACAGTCTGAAGAAAGAATTAACAAAGCAAGCCAGCTCATCCCAGCCATGCAAACATGTAAAGTTGGTGGATTATGGCACGGAATATAGCAGCGTAACAGACATCGACACCGACTGGGAGGAGCCTACATGGGCGCACATGGAGATTCCCAACCACCTAGTAGTAGGAGAAAAGACCTTGCCATGCATCACCACACAACAACAAGAGCAAGAGCAATAGCAACAGCAAGAGGAAGAAGCATCGGCTCCAAAAAGAAACAAAATGAAGTCGACCTATAACAGGACTCGCTCGCTACAACCGCGTCCCGTCGAATGTCTTCCTTGTGGCCCCACCCGCAAGAGACGCTCAGGGTACAAGGCTTTCCCGGAGATGTAGCACTACCAGAAGTCCGTAGAGCTTCTCATCCAGAGAGTGCCTTTCTCATGAACATGCAAAGAAATTTTATGGGAATACAAGATGGAATTTCGGATGCAGCCGGTTGCCCTTGAGGCGTTTATTTCACTTGAAAACCAATGAAAATTAAATGGCACATATTTTTTCATGATGGCCAGAAGGGTGCAAAAATGCCCTATGCGCGAGACTCCCAAACAGCCCTTTCTCGCACCCTTCTGGCCCTCCTCTTTTTTACATTACAAATCAATCACATGTACTTAAAAGCAACTTTCAGCATTGTATTGATATAAAAATTTACGTGTGGGATTTGGGAATACTCTTTACAAGAGAGGTTCGTCGCTTCTTAGCTCGGGGAGCTCGCCAGTTAGAATAGCAGTGGCAATTTCTCGCGTGTGATGAGTGATGGACAAGCAACTTGGCAACTCCTGATTGGGCAAGCACCTTGTCTCTATAGACGCTCCCAAAAGTGATCATGACTAGGGACTTTTTAACTAGGATTACAAAACTGACCGACCGGCCAATAGTGGCCACACAGAGTTGCTTTGAGAAGGTCTTTAATGCAAAAAGAGGGAAGCTGGCATTGGGTGTAAATTCTTTGTGAATAATCACAAAGTCATTGGGTGTGGGAGGTGCCCGATGTAGTGGCCAAGATCTAGATATGGTCCTGTATAGTAGCACGCGTTCCCTTGCCTTGCATAGCATAATTGTCCATCTCTAGCACGTTCTCTTGCTTATCATCCTCGTCTGCATGAGCCTTTCGCTCCAAGTCAATGTTAGACTTGGACTCGTCGATATTTTGTGTTAAAGTTGGTGTCCAATGCATAATTGCGCAGGAGACACTTTGTTATGCCGCATGTCCAATGCATAATTGCGCAGGAGATACTTTGCTATGCCGCTTGGAACTCCTCCTTAGTGACATTTGCTTGCTCTGCATTCTTGGCTACCTCCAGAGTAATTACCACCATCTCTTCCACCGAGTCTGTGAGTGGGACGAGCTATGTTACCCGTGTTAGAGTCATCCAATGGGAACTCCGCCTTCACCTTAAGCATGCTCAAGCACTCATCCATGCATAGGCCACATGACTTTTCAATATCATGCAAAAAAATGAAAAGCTCCCCCCTACCACAACCGGACATAGAGAGTCAATCTCTATCTCAAGAAGGGGGGCAGAGTCATCTTCATCTTCAATTGTTGTGCCACTTCCACTGGCCTCAAAGCGACGTGGATTTTCTGCGAGCCCTAGCGCATCTCCTAGAAATTGTTGTGCGATCAGGATTTCGCTTACACCTGTGTGCGTTGCACTCTGAGGCTCTTCCTTGTTGTGAATGAATCCTCTAAGGCGCAGTTGCGGCATTTCGACCTTCTCTTCCGAGGTACCTTGTGCTCTTGAGAGAATTAGTGAAAACTGACACATCAAGCCTTCAAAGTACTATTTATACAAGATAGCGACCATTTCACATTGGACCAAAGAATGTGAAAAAATGTTGATTTTTTAAAGGAATAAACCACCTCTTCAAGAAACCACGCAACATATTTTAAACACTAAAGTATCTTAGAAAATATTTTTTTATACAAAACTCCAGCGGAGGGATATTTCAATATTGCTCCAGTGGACACTCATAGCTTAGATTCTTTGAACCAAGGTGACATCATCCGACCCCTAATCCGAGGAAACCTTGGTATTTGCTTCTATGCTCCTTCCAACCTATCCAAACACCCAACACAGTGAGTGACTCCAGAAAGGGGTGAGCAAATACAGAGGTTTAAAGGTCAAACAATCCTTACCTTCTTACTCTACACATTAAAGCAAGCATTATTGATTCCCTCAAATCCCAAAATGCGTAGGTGATCACGGACATTCAAAAGGCTCCAACGCTTACTTGATTGGACAATCTCTACCCCCACATTAGGTAGGCCTATAGAAAGATATATAGGCCCTACAACCTCCTCTTGAGCTTGTAAGGGTATGCATGCATCCTTCTTCCCCTCATCCACCGCTCGTAACAAAAACCAGTACACAAAGTGGTACGAGCTTGGAAGAATCGAAAGGAGACACTGGAATGCACTACATTGCACTTGAAATTCTCTCCTTTGTGCTCCCCCTCTACAGTGTCCCACCCTTGGCCAAGCAAATTGACAATCTCTTCAACGTCTACCACCTTGCACATGTATATTGTTGGCGTTTGGTGAAAATAATGGCCCGAAACATGTGAGCAAACACATGCACAGGGCATGCCCAGCTAAGACCAACCGATCTTGAGGCCTTTGTGTACTTCAAAGAAGAATGTATATCATTGGCCATCTTTGCGTTAAGAGCAACAATAGTCCAAACATCATGCATTGGCCATTCTGTACTAGAGAGGGAAGGAGAGGAGACTTCTTCAAGCTTACCAAACCCGTTGACCTGTGTCAGGACTATATAGTTGTGGGTGTAGAAGAAAATCTTTCGACTAGCAAGGTTAGAAGGGGCACTGTTAGAGAATACACCATTCCCAATGTACGCATGTACGGCATAGAATGTTCTTGTTAGGCTCCTTAACGGGCTTCTCCTCAATGATGTTGGAAGAAAAAATATCTGGAAATGCAGAAACTGTCAAATAAAGTTGAAAAGAACAGTTCACATACCATGTAAACTAATGTACTAAAGTGAAAGCATACAGTTGCAAGGAAAACGAGGACTATGACGATGTGGACGCAAAGAAATTTCTGATGCCAAGTACACATGTCACGCTAGGGCCACTAATCCATCACGCCTTGTTTCCGTGAATCCTAGTAGACGCCCCTTCTAATGGTGCTCAATTAGATCTCAACGTCGAACTCGATGTGATCCAGTGACACTAGGCTGCAAATACACCCAATCTCCCTTTTGAAATTGTTTTTCAACCCAAGCACCGTGTTCATCCCTCGTATTGTGCATGAGTAGAGCCCCAACCTCGTCCCTTGGTCTTCTCCTCGACAAAGATGCACTACCCTCCATGGTGTGTTCTACTAGAAAGATTTTAGGGAGGAGAGAGAGAAAGAGAGAAGGTTGCACAGTACCAGATTTGAGGTTGTTGGGAAGAGGGAGGTAGATATGGGTGTGAGAAGATTCGAATGTGTGCACGCATGCATGATAGAGATAGAGAAGGCTACAAATTTGAGCACAGTAGAGAGAGAGAGAGAGAGAGTTGCACAGTAGAGAGATAGGTTGAAGATCTACTCACAATATATATATATATATATATATATATATATATATATATAGAGAGAGAGAGAGAGAGAGAGAGAGAGAAGGTTGCACAGTAAAGAGAGAATGAGCTATGGAGATTTGAGATTTGGGGTAAAGAGGATGATGTTGGAGAGAAGAATAATGTGTAGGGAGAGAAATCTGAGATGAAAAAAGAAGTTTTTTGATATAATATGGTTTGGGTTAAGTTTTGAGAGAAAAAAATGCACTTTTGAATTTTTTTTTTGAAAAATCCTATTTTTTAGAGTTTTTTCACCCACGAGATTAATGGGGCTAAAATTAGTAGAGCCCTCTACTTTTTAGAAGCTACCCCCTTTCTTGATGGCACCCTTCTACTTTTTGTACTCCACCTCCCTAATTTATGAAGGCCACTCCCTACTTTTTGAACCCCACAAATGTAGTAATGAGGGAGACAAGCCTAGTTGTCCCCTACTTTTGGAGGAGACCAAATGTGCACACTCCTCTCTTCCTATTGGTCCATTTGCTAATGAAGGTCATTAGCAAAGGGCCCAAAAGATGTCCAAAGGTTTCCTAATGTTTTTAGATGGTTGTTTTTTATTTCATTTTGAAGCCTGTTACATTAAGACATTCTTTTTTCATCTCTTACAAAAGGGTGAAATCTTGATTTCATTGGTGATTTGCATGAGTTTGAAGCCCAAAAAGGACTTAGATTTCATTACTTTAAGCCAAGAAATAGCTTAGAAGTTGTAACTAGGAGTGGAATCCACTTCAAAAACATGAGCATTAAGCTCCATTAGGTGTGGACTAGAGTGGGATAGTTAACTTACACTAACACACTCACACACTTCACACAAGTGTTCGGGAAACTATTTCACCTAAAACTTATACAATTCAGGTTTCTAATATTAATTTTATCATTTCGATTCCCAAAATGGGCTTCAAATTTTAGGCTTGAATTATTATGATTCTTCTCTTAAGTCCCAAGTTTGAACAACTAGTCCCGGTAAGGATGAAGGCCTTGAGGCTTTGCTCGGTGCTGGTGTGGTGCCAGTTCCAATGCCGGTGCGTGCTCGAAAAAACCACATTTTTCAACCAATGAAAATAAGGACAACACTTAAATCTATCCAATTTTTGTTTCCAAAATCTCTACTAAATGCTGGTTTTACAAGTAAAATATTTAAAAAATCATTCCTTAAAATAAAGGCTACTTAAAATCTCATCCACTTTCTCTTAATTTTGGCCAGTAAAAATACACTAGAATGCCCTCCCATGGGGTCACAAAACCCCTTAGTGATGGGATCAACCGTGGAAACCTGGCCTCGTCTCACGGGCAAGGCCAACGAGGGTTGTTAGATCTTCGGCACCTTTTTGTAACAAAAATGCAAACTTGGGCCAATTTGGAAAGTAGACCAGCACAGGCTTAAGAAGGATTCGAACCTAGGTTGCCACGTGATCCCTTTATATGCATTCATGCTCTAGACTGACGACCGTTAAGCCTTAAGCTTATCCCCCGGGGGCAGTCCAACCGACCGATAGCTATCCTCCGGCCAAGATCGGTCAGGACAGCCCTAAATTGCGAAGCCCGATGGGTCTTTATTAACCCGCGGGAAATAAGATTGCCTTTTTTTTCCCTTCATGTGCCGACAACCTGAATCCTGACTTGAACAACTAGTGCTCGTAAGGATAAGGGCCCTGGGGCCTGCACGGTGTGTCGACTGGCTCTAGGTAGGGCCATGCAAAAAAGGCTTTTATCTCTGCTTGACCATAGTTAAGGTCTTATCAGCCAACTGTGGACACAGTCCGTCCCTCAGCACGGGGTCTTTAGGCCCCGGTCCCCTACAAGTTGGAATGTTGTAAGTCGTTGAGAGTCTTCTGCTCCCTGCACGAGTGAAGACCGGTCACCGCCCTGCGGTAGCATCATGCTTAACTATTAGCTTGCTGAGAGAGAGAGAGACAGAGACAGAGAGAGAGAGGAGATTCTTAGGGTTAGGAGATATTAAGTTGAAACTGCTGGAATTTTAGATCAAGCTGCAAGCCTTACGGATGGCAAAGCGCATGTGGATGTTGATGCTGGCATGCACGGCGATGCAGAGCTGCTGCCTAATTTGTTGCAGCGCCGTAGCGGTTAATAATACAGTGGGCAACAGCGGTGATCGGCGTTGCAAGGAGACTCAGAGACAGGCACTGCTGGAGATTTGCCACAACGTGGGCTTCTACAACCTGGATGCAACCTTGTGTAACGACACGAGGAGCGGCACGGACTGCTGCGACTGGCCAGCCGTCTCGTGCAACACGGCTGGTCTCGTCGTGTCGCTAGACCTGAGCTCGCTAGATTATATATACGGGCCCGATCCTGAAAAGAGCTTCAGCTTCAACGCAAGCCTTGCATCCGTCCCTTGGCCTGTGCCGCTGGCCAAGCTCGGGTCTCTGCAGGTGATAAAATTAGTGTAATTATGATAAATTGTGCCGTCATGTTTGTCCTCCCCCACTACTCACCCTTATCTTCTTCTTCGTGTTGCAATTGATGATAATCTAGGTGTTTAGAGCTTCGGATGCGAATTTTCAAATTCCTCTGCCCCCGGAAATTGGATTGCTTTCTGAGTCCCTCACCACACTTGACCTTTCCTCGAGTGATTTACGCCCTCCTCTGCCTTGGCCAGCGCTCGGAAACCTTTCCAAGCTCACCCACCTCGACCTCTCCGGCCAGGATATCCTTTCTGGGGCCGAGCTTTCATGGCATCTTTGCAACCTAACACACTTGCAGTACCTCGACCTTAGTCAGAATGGAATCGGAGGCTCCATCCCATCTTGTCTAAGCAACTCGCTCCCGCAACTCTCTGTTCTACGTCTGTTTTCCAACCAGTTGTTGGGCGGCATTCCAGACGGGTGGAACTCAAGCTCCCTCCTCCTACTAGATCTGTCTTACAACTTTCTCTCTGGCAACATCCCGCATTCGCTTGGAGAGAACATGCATGCTCTGCAAGGACTGGGTCTACAGAACAACCACCTCACAGGCAGCATACCAGAAAACATCGGCCATCTGCTGCAGCTCACTGAACTCTTTCTAGGAACCAATGCACTCACAGGCCACATCCCAGTAAGCATCTGCAACCTCACCCAACTGTTGAATCTGGAATTGTCAGAAAACTTCCTGAGTGGCACAATTCCTAGAGAATTGGGCAGAGATTTTCATAATCTAGTGCAGGTGACCAACCCGATTGGAAACCTCTCTTCCAGCCCCTTGCTAGGTCCAGCTACATCTGACTGGGAATGGGGAATCCATTTCCACTCAAACAGTCTAACAGGTGATTTACCCTGGTCCCTGCTTACATGTGGCATTGAAATTCTGGACGTTTCATGGAATCACCTGAGCGGAAGAGTGGTTGCAGATGAGTACAAGACTGGCAATACCTCCAACCTTTATTCCTTGAGTCTCTCCTCCAATAGGATGACAAGCGATATGCTTTCTTGGATTTCACATTTTACTTCTCTCCAAGAGCTAGACCTGTCTTCTAACTATCTCACAGGCCCTATTCCTTCTTGGCTGTGGCATCTGGCTGCCCTCTCAAACATCAATCTTTCTATGAACAGGTTCAGTGGAGGTTTAGCCCTTGCAAGAATGTGTACAATGCCTTTTGTGGATGTTCTAGATGTTTCCCACAACCAGTTGGAAGTTCTCATGAACAGCTTTGAGGGCGCCTCATACAACATGAGCTGTAGACATTCCCTCGAAGAGCTGGATGTCCACTCAAACAATATATCTGGGGAAATCCCTTGGCCTTTCCTTACCAATATCACAGGGGCGGTCTCTCTCTTTTTTTCTCATAATAGCTTCACGGGTGCTATTCCGGAAACCATTGGGAGTATAAAGATTTACGAGATGGATCTTTCTCACAACAATCTCACAGGAAGGATTCCCTCGTCGCTAGGGAACACAAGCTTTGCTTATTTGCATCTTTCCGATAATGCGTTCTCAGGTGAGATACCATCAACTCTTTGCTCGCCCGTTGATCTGGCAAATGCGAAAAGTATTAAGCTGGACAGCAACCTTCTGAGCGGCCCCATTCCGGAGGGGATGGGAAGCTGCAAGCTGCTGGTAGTGTTGGACTTGGCTCATAACATGCTGGAGGATAGGCTTCCAGCGTGGATTCAGCAGATGCAATATCTGCGTGTACTGAGTCTGGGTTCTAATCGGTTTTCTGGCCCTTTTCCCAGCACTGTGTGGAACACAACCCAGCTTCAGATCTTGGACCTCTGTTGCAACAATTTCTCTGGAAGCATTCCTGCCGGGAGCCTCGCGCTCTTGAATGGCTTCCGCCACAACTCCAGAACTGTCAACCAGCCTTCTAGTTCTGACACCCTCTACAATGAGAGCATCACGATAAATGCCAAAAGCGAAAGCCTTCCATTCACATACATCCTCACAGCCACCGTGTCTCTGGATCTTTCCAACAATGCCCTTGTGGGCAGCATCCCTCCAGAGCTGTCCTCCCTCAGTGGCTTGGTCTTCTTGAACCTGTCCAACAACCACTTCACAGGACCCATTCCGGAAAGCATGACCAACCTAACACAGTTGAACTCATTAGATGTATCAGGCAATGATTTGGTGGGAGAAATACCGGTGGCCTTGTGCTCCCTCACATTTCTCAGTTTTGTGGACGTTTCTCACAACCAACTGACGGGCCCCATCCCTCAGTGCAACCAGTGGAACACTTTCACACAGAAGCAGTTTCTTGGCAATGAGGGGCTGTGCGGGCCTCCTCTCCCAGCTGCATCCTCCTGCCTAAACAGCACAGGAAACTCGACCAGTACTACTCACTCATCCTCGGCTGAAGGTACAGATGGTGGGGATAATTTTCTTGACACCTTCATCCCAATCTTCGTAGGCTTCTGCATCAGCTTTCCAATCTGTTTGGCCATTACCATGCTTTGGCGGCCTGTAAGTCATCCTATCTCCAAAGCCTCTAGGTGGATTCTTGGATATGCCTAAGTAGCCTAACTGCAGATTTGCCTTGAGTTGTTGTAATGGCACTCCTGTGTATGGTTCACACCCATGCTCATTTACCTACGTGCACATAGGTTCATGCACCCGATACCTATCACTGCATAACAACCTACTTCACCTATATATAGACACCAGGTTTTAGAAAAAAAAAATCCTCAACCATATGTAGATCCTCCTCATTACAAGGGGAGGCAGTACTGGAAAATTTGAGAAAGTTGGTTCCTTTTAACCGGTCAAGTTCCCTTCTTTCTAAATTGTAGCAAGCAAATAATATTTTTCCTATAAATTACAATGACTTATTCCTTTCAATTGGAGTTTGCAAAAGTATACATAAGAAAGCTCACAAAGAGTTTTGAACTTATATGACCATGTGGCATGTAAGCTCGTTGTATCATCCTTGATAACGCTCTTTCAAAGATGAATAAACTTGTATGCAGGCCTTGAACCCCAAACTAACCAAAATGGCTAGACTCCTCAAACTAACCAAAATGGCTAGACCACTGACATATCATCATTAACAACAAGTGCAAAATTACCTTAAGTTTTAGATAATACATTCATGTCAGGCTGAGGACAATAAACATAAAATTGCTTATCTCGTTTCTAACAAAACTTTCAATTGTTGTCACATCATCAATTTTCTTCTCGAACATGTGACTTAAAGTAGTTAGTCCTCTCAATATGTCTGCTATAAAATGCAAGCAATAAACACACTCAAAGTCGGATATTTCATTATAAATATGCAATGCATCTTGCTACTCCTTGCACATGGTAGAGAAGGAAGGCTAAATTTCAAAAGCAAATTTGGAACTTTCACTATCAAACCTCCAAGGCTCGATGGGCAACTTGCAAGCCGTTGTGGAATCTAGATCGTGCCCCCTCCATCAATGGGGGGCACACCCTTGGTGCTGCATCGTTCTCCCAACACAATGGGGGACCATTTTCCAGCTTCTCCAACATGCTGTCAATCCTTCAAGAAATAGGCCATATGATTCCTTCCTGGCTCTACAACACAAGCACCTTCCACTGCTGGAGGGCTCCGATTTGACACAGCAACTTCTTCAAATGCAATGCATGCAACAACAGAGCATGCACCCTCGCAGGCCTCCTTTGAGGCTACATTTGCCACCACAGCGCCTCTGATGAGGGAGGACTCCTTCCTGGCTCTACAACACAAGCTTCCTCCACTGCTGGAGGGCTCCAATTTGACACAGCAACGTCTTCAAATGCAATGCATACAACAACAGAGCATGCATCCTCGCAGGCCCCCTTCGTGGCTACATTTGCCACCACGACGCCTCTATCGAATGAGGCCTCGCTTCTGTTGGTTTTTTTGGCTTCTTCTCGCCTGGTCACACGCGCCCTTCATTTGGCTCTTACACGCAACTTAGTCATGCCGTCTGCTGGCAACTCCTAGTGGGTGGGCTACTCAAAAATTGGCTGCCCTCCTGTGTATCGATGCCCCTGCAACCTCTTCTACAGACACCGTCTCGGCACCCTGCAGACACCATCCAGCCTCCACACTCCCCTGCGGTGTTCCTGCTGAAGGGTTTCTGTGCATCATCGGTCCAACCGAGGTCTCTACGACATGTCCACAGAGGTGGACCCAAACCCCTACATGCTTTAGGTGATATGTTCCCCTTTCTTGCTAATAAGCTGTTTTCTGGGTTCATCTTTTGGTCCCCCATCATCCTGCATCCACGGTCGAGCTTCTCTACAACTGATGCCCATCGATCTCTGTTTTTCAGAACAAGGGGGGAATCTACTCTAATTGGTGAGATCCACTCTAGCTCTTACTTTGTTTCTTCTTTTGGGTTTACTTCTCTGTTCGGTTTCATCGTTTCCTGTATTACAGAATCACCGACTCTGCTCCACCCAGTCCCCACTCGGACACCCATCTCAGCTAACCCCCCTCCACCATCCGCAGGTAAGCCGTGTAACCAGCCTGCATCTTCTGATGCTATTGCTTCATGGTATTATGTGTGCCGACCGCTGCGAGCTCCACTCGCGCTCGGCACGCATCGTCTCTGGCATTCCGTTCCTTCAAATATACAAAGTCGGGGGAATATCTGGAGTACTCTTCTGCGCATCGACTTGACCGCGCTTCCACAAGCAAACTGCGCGCGAAGATGAAGCTGTTGCTGGCTCTACATTTAAACCACTGTTTGGTTTTAGACAGACGGGAGTGTTGAAGTATGCTTCACACCCACACCCATGGACATATATGCACCCAACACCACTTTGTATCACCCATCTCCAGCTCTATACATTGGTAACAATTGCTGCATTCGCAAGTTCATGATGAGGAGTTTGCACAAAAATATGATGTTAAAATAACCTTCAAGTTCCAAAATATACTCCTTGTATTAACAACTCTCAAAACAATGAACTTGTGTCTTTATCAATTCCATTGATTATATTATTTTTAAATCTAGTAGAACGATTTAAATAAAATAATAGATACGTTTTATACTTTATTATACTTTATTTTGTTATACGTCTGAGTTATTTGCTTATATTATTTAATGCTTTGATGTAGGAATCATCTATCTTTGAGAGAGAATAATACGGCAAACTTGTGCACCATTTTCGAGTGATTCAAGATTCTAAAATACATAATCTTCTTACTTTCTTGTTTAAAAATGGTATTTTTATTTGGTTTTAATTGTATGGTCTTTTGAATAGATGGATAGATTCATGTTAGAGACACACTACAACAAATAGGGAGGTATAGCCGTGTTTCTATCCATGTGGGAATCAAAGGATTTAGAGATGGAAAAAATCATGTTTCCTTATAAACACAATTGCTAACATGCTACAAGTTTGTAGGATGAGTCGTGTTCCAATTATGTTTATGACCGTGTTTATAACCACATTTTAACTGCAAAAACAAAAAAAAACACCAAAACTACATTTAATATCCAAAATACAAAAAGTACATTTATGACATATAGGATATATACAAAAAGAGGAACCATATTCTCAACCATGTGTTGTAAATTAAAAAACCTATCCTACAGTGCACTATTCATCTTCATCCTCAAGCTCGCCTTCATCATCATCATCATCATGCTCCTCATCATCATCATGCTATATAAAATAGAAAAGAAATGAATTGCATAGAGAACTACAATGTTTTTAGAAAATAAAAAAGAGAATATGAAAGAATATTAAATTCACCTCAATAGGAGCTTGAACTATTGCCCCTTTTCAAGAAGCCATTGCCATGTTTCTTTTTCATCATTGATGATAACCATATTCTTAGTGAGTGGTTAGTTTGTGCTTTCTAGAAAAACAATTAATCATCTTAAACAATTTGTAAATGTAACCACTCCATAGGTTAACATGGTTTCACCCGCCCAACCTACTGTAAGGCGCACTTTGCTATCTTACTTACTCTAATGAACACTTGTCCTTTGTAAGGCGATGTTGTACAACAACAATGGAACATATAAAGCGGTCTTACCTTGTGCTTAATGTCAAATTAGGAAATTCTAAAGACTCCGTGTACATATTTGCTTAAGACTAATAATAGAGGTCGGACTATTTTTAAGTTTGATCGGCCTATGTGAAAACTAGTCACTTATATATAAGTCATTTTTATAATAAGCAATGGAAAATCATTCCCTTGTAATGGAGATCTAGTCACTTATATAGAAGTCATTTTTGAATAAGCAATGGAAAATCATTCCCTTGCAATAGAATACTTTTGGGCTCTTCTCTATTTTTACTTGCATGTATGCTATTGGGTCTGACTTACTTGATGGATGCATGCTAGATAAGTTTGTTTCTAGGTTTTCCTCTTGCATTAGCTTCTTCTTCTTCCCTTGCTTTTGTGAGAGAGAACCATCATGAAGGCTATTGCCTCCATCTAGGCATAGAGAGTTCTTCCTTCACCTAATTGGCAAAGGAGCATTTCAATGTAATAACGAAAATGAGGACGTGAATGGATGAGCTAGCACATCCACATCATGAAGTTGTAATTAATAGCTCTAAGGCAAGGCCCAACGGTACATGATTTAACAAGGCTAAGGTAAGCTCTTGATTTGAACATATTTGGCACTACCCAGGCCTATCTGCCGAGGTCTAGCCTAGGGCTTGGCTCTTTTGATCCATCCATTCCAAGGCTATTGAGATTACTCAATAATGTCTAGTGTTGATTAGGAGGCCACACTCCAAAAAACATACGGTTTTAGAGTCTTGGATGTCTTTAGGTTGTTGTTTTTAGGTTGTTGCTTTTTATTTCATTTCGAAGCTTGTTGCATGAAGGCATTCTATTTTCATCTCTTACAAGAGTGAAATCCCGATTTCATTGGTGATTTGCACAAGTTTAGAGCCCAAAAAAGGCTTAGATTTCATGCATTAAGCAAAGAAATAGCTTAGCAATTGTGACTAGGAGTGGAATCCACTTCAAAAACATAAGCATTAAGCTCCATTAGGTGTGAACTAGAGTGGATAGTTAATTATGTTCATGCCTTTCATAAAATTTTATGCGTTATCGAATTAGTAGCCTTTCATAAAATTTTATGCGTTATCGAATTAGTAGCTTAGAAGTATGCAAATCCAACAAAAAAACAATAAAAAACACTTAATTACTTGTATAACCATCATTACCTAGGATTAGGATCCTTAATTGTCTCTCATCAAGTTCGAAAACTCCAAAAGCCAGGCTAAACATCTCTCACAAACCCACACAAAAAGACGTGAGCCTCAAGATGTGAACTTAGACACTCGAGCCTGAATACATGAGTCTAGAGGCATGAACCTAGATATGTAAGCCTGTAGTAGGCGTGAGCTTACAGACGTGAACCTACATACGTGAGCATATAGACATAAGTTTGGAGACATGAACTTGGGCGCATGAGCTTGCAAAACAATAGCATGCTTACAGACGTGAGTCTAGAGATGTGAGCTTGTAAAAAAAAAAAACATGTCCAAAACTAGTTTAAGACCTGCTCCAAAAGCACTAAAGACCTGCTCCAAAAGCACTAGTTTAAGACCTGCTCCAAAAGCACTAAAGACCTTTGATGTGAACATGATTTAGAATAATTATTGGTGGAAATGATAGTAGTACAATCGACTAATAGCGCATTAAACCACAATTTCTCAAAAGCCTGATAAGCCTTTGATCCCAACAAATGAATCAGCACTCAACAAAGTGCTCCCTTGTTAATAAGTAGGCTAGACTTCTTTGGATTCACTTCAAGCGAGGAGATTTGGAAAGAAATGAGCCAACAAAATAAAGACGTGTGGAGGAAAAATGGAACACCTAGAAACAGGGGCGTTCATGATCCTTCAAGCTTCAGATTTACAAATTGGTTTTATAAATATCACTATAAACTTTATGAAAAGGACACTAGCCAACCGTCTTTTTGGGCGAAGCTCCAGCGAAGGAGTGAGAGAGGGACTAGGAACCTCAAGGTTCGCTCCCTTAAGAAGTAGTCAAACCATGTCACGCCATAATGTTTCAAACATGTGGTGTCGACCCTCAGTCAAGTGAACCACGACCACAACCATGACCAACAAGCAGCCCAAGGTAGCCTAACAACCATCGTTATGCTAATACCCTAAAACAAAGGGTTTCGTACAACCCACCACCTTACATTCCACCACCACCATATGAATACACAAAAGACATGCTTAGGATGGCATTTAAAATGGGAAGGGGGTTATTATGACGACAAACATAGCACCTAGAGGCTCAGAGTTGGGCGAAGCCAATCCACATCTCAAGGATGATGACCAAATTTGATGAAACTAGAGATCCTATTCCATACGTGGAGAAGTTCGATCAGATTTGCGAGGCTATGGGATGGATTGATGATCTCGTCGAGATTTGGTCGTTCAAAATTTGCCTTAAAGGCAAATAAGGCTATTGTGGTCTCTAAACCCACTTGAAAAGGCGAGTCACTATGAGGTCTTGAGACACACTTTCATTGTGGGATTGTCCAATGCAGGCAAGCATTGCATAAATCTATAACGTCAAGTAGGAGGAGGGAGAAAAAATGTGGGATTACATTTCTAGAACCAAGTGCAGCACCCACAAAAGACAGGATGATTTATCGTCATTTAGCCTGAAGAGTAAGAGTATTCATGACCACCTCTACCAATCTAGACACTATATCTTTGATGAGTGGTACGTCAAGGAAATAGACCTTGTAGATAATCTATAGTCGTCCACCCGAACAAAGAGATCGGGTGCATATCATCCAAAGCCTTCGGCCAAGGGTGTCCAACTAGCACTAGCTAATTGGACTAAGACTCTAGCACTAGCTAGATTCTTAGTCAAGTACATAAGCATGGACAAGTTAGCAGAGAATCTGCTAATTTTTTTAGGCTAGAAATAGTGGTAGGGCTAGTCCCAGCAACCTCAAGTCCAGCCCACACTTATTCCCATGAAGAGATATGGTTGGTGCGCAATTTGCTACCAAAATCATACAAGTACAAAGTGTCTAATGTTGAGGCCTACATAGCAACAATTTTATGCTCACTAGCACCACGAGAACCATGACATAGCTCATTGTTGGTACTAGGGAATCCTAGGTGGGTGAACTTCAACACCATGACATATGCTCACACCAAGGAAACCATTGTTACTACCAATGAATCCTAGTTAGGTGGACTTCGACACCATGACATATTCTCCCTTGCAAAGGAACCCATTGGCCTTGCCACCCCTACGACACTCCTTAGTAGGCATAAGCTCCAATGCCTATCTATCAAAACCCTTTACACCGAGAGGTGTGTATAGACCCCCTTAGTTGCCATATCCACCTCCGATACTATCACCTTAACTCATTCCCCCACATGAACCAAGAACCCATACCTGCATAACAATACTTGGTGCCTCTTCCTTCCCGCACACATAGAGAAATCCATGAACACGAGAGCTGAGTCTTACTAACCAACAAGATGCATATGAGCAACAACAATATGACCCCTATGGGTGTTCTAAACAAGATTCTTGCATAGGCTATGTTAGAGAAAGAGAGACCCACAAACCCGCAAGGAAAATTAACCCATATATTATGAAAACCTTCCAAAGAAACTCAAGGCGTACCCCAACCCCATGTTAGAGAAAGAGAGAATGAAGTAAGCCCAAGAGCTTGTGAGAAAGGTGCAGACTGAACTAGAGCTAGTGCTAAAGCAAGTGGTTGAGTACAAACTACTAATCCCACCTAAGTATATCCTAGACCCTATCCTAGAGCTAATCATAGAAAAACCTAGCAAGGGAACCTTTGAGTTTTCCATAGGTGTCAGTCAGACCCATAACCATTCTTAAGAGGCCACAAATAGAACTAGCTTCAGAGCCTCTACCTCTGGAACCAATCCAACATGTCCCACATTACTAGATGTGGACTAGTGGGAGGTGAAAGTTGGCATTCCATGGGTCATCATTTGTTAATGTGATTTTTCCTTCGAGGTGGTTGGGGATGACCTTATTTCATCCCCCCTTCATAGGTGCCACCTCCTAAGAAAGGATCACAATGAACATAACTTGCACATTGGTAGGTCCTAGCCCACTTATTGCTCTGAGAATGAGTATGAACGCTAGTGAGAGTGAGTAGACCCAGCAAGTGTGAGTATCACTGCATGGGACATAGCTGGCTCACAACCTTCTTGTCCTTAGAAGTTTGAGTTCTGATAAGTTCTCTTTTGCAAGGAAATTCCCAACTTTGGAGAGACTTATCGGATTGGGTGAATAGGAACTTAAGAGTCCACATATCTGAACCTAAATCTAAAGAGGAGAAGGATGAGCCATGCCCCATTGAGCACCCTCCCTGCATAAAACCAAAACCAAAGGACAACCAAAAGTGCTCATGAACAAGAAGTTGGAGCGTTCATGATTGAGAAACTAATCATATTTATTATATACACAAAGGCAACAAATCCTTGAAGATAAACATGATGAAGACATGGAAGAATCATCCCATGAGTTGAGGCATTCTTGCCAATGACACAACTATCCAAATCGCTTTGGTCACAACATGTGTAAATATTGCAACAAGTTTTTTGGATAATGAAGATA
This sequence comes from Cibotium barometz, assembly GCF_041138505.1. Lineage (NCBI taxonomy): Eukaryota > Viridiplantae > Streptophyta > Polypodiopsida > Cyatheales > Cibotiaceae > Cibotium > Cibotium barometz. Next base: position 23,824,650 of record NC_141049.1, read on the forward strand.
AGAACCAGGACTACGAGCCTCTCTGAGAGCTTGACGACTCTGAGGATTAGATCCATGTTACACTCTTTCACAAAATCTTGGAACAAGGTTTGCACAACTCTGAGGATTGGATCTAATCCTCAAAGGATTGCAAACTCTTTAGATCCATGTTACACTCTTTCACAAATCTTGGAACAAGGTTTGCCCAACTTTGAGGAGTGGATCGATGTCTTGGCAAACCATGGATACTCCTCCACAAAATCTTGGAGCAAGGTTTGCACAACTAGATGGGACGAGAATAACCTCCCCATTCACTTAGTGCAGCGTCCCTTTGGAGCCCATAGCTCTCCTTAATCTAGCTGGAAACATTCCTTACGTGAGAGATGTGTATGATTCTACTAGGTGTTTTCCCTTCATAATTCTTACAAGCAGGTCACATCGAGTGACTCCTCAATGCCTCAACGACATTTCATGACCTCGATTATGAAGGTAATTTCTCTATCTTTTTCATAACTTCTAATCTAACCTATTCTCCCAAGTTAACTTGTTCTAATATAATTTGGTTTCATTTTGGAAAGAACCCGCAAGCTCGGGTCCACTTTGCCTCCCACTTTCCAGTGTTTGATCCTTCTCTACTTAGACCAGTTCTATAGACTCGGCCTAGCCTCGTTCAATCCCATGGTCTAGCCTTTTGACCACACTGGAGGGGATGTGTACTCACACCCCGTAATCAAAATTATCCTTTAACTCACGTATACCACTTAATAGAGTTCACACACGCACTCCTCTAAAAGCAAATCCTTTTTTATGAAAGCACTCCTCTAAAAGCAAATCCTTTTTTATGAAAGCACTCCTCTAAAAACAAGCCCTTTTTATGAAAGCACTTCTCTAAAACAAATCCTTTTTATGAAAGCAACTTCATCTTTCCCCAACACGCACTCCTCTAAAAATAAATCCTTTTTATGAAAGCAACTTCATCTGTCCAACACGCACTCCTCTAAAAAAAATCTTTTGTCCAAAAATAATCACAAGCACATAACACTAAATAACAAATCACATTATCACAAGCACCTAACACTAAATAACAAATCACATTATCACAACATCATCACATATCTCCTTGCACCATGACTATGGTCCTCAGACAAGACAGTACACATTGCTAAGACCAATCACTCCTAGATCTCTGTGTGCAAACTAGAGCATGGAGGAGCCCATATGTCTCACATCCACCACAGTCATGAAATCCCACTATCCTAGGAGCTGCTTCTACCAGTTGTCACCTATCCTATAAGCTAGCACACTTCAATAGCTAGCATACAGGGGCCATGTATGTCTAGTATCATCATGCATACTTAGCCACCAGGCACACAACCCTACCGAATCAATCCTAAGTTGCTTCCTTATCCATGACACCAATTATGCAAGGAGCACGCCCTCGTTTGATGGAGAGGGGTCAAGGTCTTGGATGATCTCCTTCATGCAAGATGCACCCCCATGAACAACATCCACACAGTAATCCATGAGCCTGCATGGTACCTTCATAAGATTCCACAAATAAACAACACATATATAACACATGAATACACTATCCAAGAAATTATTCCAAGACATGATTTCAAGTAATATGCATCATACACATAAGTGAAGCATGTAAACCATCGCAAGTTTGACAAGAAATCACATGAATACAATGTCCAAACAATTGTTCCAAGACATGATTTCAAGTAACATGCATCATACGCATAACCAAAGCAGTGTAAACCATTGCAAGTTCGACGGTCACAACTCTCTAGTCAATACTATGGTGGATAAGTCAAATTCATCTAGCCACACGTATCTTGGAAAGGTCTTCTTACGTGGTCATAACTGGATTTCTAAAGAGCTCACAACTCTTTTCCTCTGTGATCTTCTAAGGTCATTATCATCTCTGTGTAAGGTCAAATTAAGATCCTTTTTTATTCATTCTCAATCTAAGTCTATATCCTTAGAAATATTCTCAAGTTGGAAAATTTTATGTTGAATTTAACTGTGTCTATTTTCTAGTTTCTTCCTAGAATTGGACCGTTTTCCCACTAATTTCTAGCGAGATAAAAAAATGAACCTAAACAAGGTTTATTGGTGACAAACAAGTTTAACATGGGCTTTTTGTTCCTCATATCTAAGGTCAGGATTTACGCATCTCTAGGGTAATATTTTATTGATATGTACCCTTAATTTATGAGGTAATAAGTGGCTCTCTCTCTCTCTAAACTCTAGCATAATTAGTAATCTAATTTAACCCTACAAATCAATTAGATAAGCCACTTTAAAATATAATTAGTAATCTAATTTAACCCTACAAATCAATTAGATAAGCCACTTTAAAATATAATCTCCTTTATAATGATTTATTTATTTTAAACCCTCAAATTACTATTGAATCTACATGTGCATGTGCATCAAGGTTTTCTCTTTCGACAATATTTGATTCAATCTTAAGAGTAATTCTCCTAATTCTAAGGTAGGGTCAATTCTCTTGGCCTAACCAAGTTTAGTGTTTTTTTACTATGTTTTTTTTGTTTTTTTTGCATCATAACCAACTTGTTGTTTTCTTTTATTTATAGATAGATTCATGTACATGATATCTATCTTAGTCCCAAGCTGTATATGGTTTTGACAAAGTCTCTCTGAGTAATGATCATTTCTATCATATTTTATTGGCTTTCGGATCTCTTTATACTTCACTGGTTTAGGGTTTTCTTAGGTTGTTTGGTGATGCTTATTATAAGCTCTAATACATTATTGTTGCTTATGTTCATAGAAGTGTTCTATCTGTTTAGGGTTTCAAGAAGTGTTCTATCTGTTTAGGGTTTCATAGGAGATAAGATGTGTTTAGGGTTAGTAATAATTTTGATGGACATTTTCATTATAGGAGAGATAATAAGGGTAACTGGATCTGCAACAATCAATAGACTGAGTTTTTCATGTGTTTAGGGTTAGCATTAATGTTCATTCTTAATGTATTTAGGGTTAGTATTAATGTTGATTGTTAATGTACATGGATTTTATTACAACAGAAGAGACAACCTACGATGAGAGGAGTGGCTCGGCTTATGCTTTATGACATATTGATGTAGGGTTTTTTTATGTTTTGTCTTTATGTTTATTTTCATAAGAGCAAGGTTGTGAGCAACAAGGCAATGTAAATCAAAGCAGTGTTGCTATTTATTTCTTATTATTTTAATCTTTATTTGTTAACTGGATCTGCAATCAATAGACCAAGTTTTTCATGTTTTTAGGGTTAGCACTAATGTTTATTGTTAATGTGTTTATGGTTAGTATTAATGTTGATTGTTAATGTACATGGATTTTATTACAACAGAAGAGACAACCTACGATGAGAGGAGTGGCTCAGCTTATGCTTTATGACATTGATGTAGGGTTTGTTTATGTTTTGTCTTGATGTTTATTTTCATAGGAGCAAGGTTTTTAGCAACAAGGTTATGTAAATCAAAGCAATAGGTTTCTATTTATTTCTGATTGTTTTAATCTTTATTTGATGTGCTTACAATCTTAACACATATATTTATTAATCATGTGAGCAACAAGGTTATGTAAATCAAAGCAGTAGGTTGCTATTTATTTCTTATTATTTTAATCTTTATTTGTTTCTTACAATCTTAACACAGATATTTATTAATCATGCAGTCTAACTTTATTAATTTGGTGCTTTGTTTTTTATTATAGATGTCTTCAAGGAGGAGTAATATCAATAGTATTCACACTGTAGAGGTGTTTAATAGGAGAGATGATGAAGGTAACTAGATCCTTGATCAGTATAGTAAGTTAAATTGGATAATGCGAGTAAGTAATCGTAGGAGTTTCAAGGTCAAGCTCAAAGATGTAACAGACCCCAACAAACAATAGAAAGGTAGAATCATAGAGTTTAGGAGATGCACCAATGGTATTATTACATTCAGCATTTTATATGCACAAAGAGATTTGAGTGCATCATGACTACTTCAATGCAAGACATAAGCCTAACAGTAAATTTATATCTCTGTGCTTTGTGTTCTTGTGCTTTCAGTCCATGGTTATTAGATAGAGTTTTAATACAAGCATGTTTGTTGCTTCCAACTTTATATCCATCTACTCTACACCATGAATGGTAGAATATAGAGTGTTTAAGTGGAAAGCTAAATGTTTTACATGTAGAGATAGGTGCCTTGATCTATGACAACAAGAGTGCAAGTGAATTGGCATCTCAGAATGTTTACTTTTATGATTTATTTTATGTTGTAGAGAGACATAGTTTGGAGTACATTCCACTACCACCGTTGTTTATCTAGGAATGGTATAATCCTAGCCTAGACATGTCAGAAGCATGTAGGGTCAAGATAAAAACTGATGTTCATGGTGCCATGAAACCCTCCACATGCTCTAGAGATGTGCATCTAAGTTGGTTTATTCGCACATTTGTTTGAATCATGTGAAGTAGTGAAGAAAACTAAGATGACTTACCAATGCAAGTGCCCATCTGAGGATTAGATGACTTAGTTACTAGGTGAGTCATGGCATCTCAAGAGAACTCACCACTTAGTTACTAGGTGAGTCATGGCATCTCAAGAGAACTCACCACGATGATATCATTGAGTGCAGAATCACTGTGTCAGATGTTACCTTTAGGTAAAATTGCACTTATATTGATTTTTGATATTTTTTACTTCACAAGTACTTATGTTTTTTACTTCACAAGTACTTATGTTGATTGTTGTTGTTGTTTTTATGTTTTTATGTTGGTTGTTGCTTGTCTTTTATAACAAGTACTTCATTGCAAGACAAACTTTGTGCATTCGCTTTAGGTATAGGAGGTGGCAACTTCTAGGGGGGGAGTGAATCAGCTTGGACCAAGACATGCGAGATGTCACCCATATGGTTATTCTTTGGGAGGGCCATGACCCTTTCAGCGTTAATGTAAAGAGTCATTGGCCCCTTAGTTTTCTGAGGCAAGAAATCCAATTGATGTCCAATGATCCCCCTTGTAACTTCTATTTTAAGTTGGGGATGGTAGGAATGTTGAGAGTTAGAGTGAACATTGCAAACATACAAGTAATGTGTTGCTCCACACATCCTTGAGATTGTGGAGTCAATGTAATTCTTATTCTTCCAAGTGAATATAAGAAGTTGTTTCTCTAAAAGTGTTGTTTCTCTAAAAGTGTTGTAAATTTAATTTTAGTTCATTTTAATGAAGTGTTGTGGTTTTTCAAGTCTAATGTGTTTCAAACCCATGAATATGTAAGAAAATAATGATAAGTATAAGTAAGTACGAATGTAAATTTAAGTATAAGTATATATTTAAGTGTAAATAATAATATAATTAACTATGCTAAAATAGAAGTATGATTTATTATATTTTAATGAAGTGTCATTGACTTTTAAGTCACTAGATATAAGTAGATGTAAGTATAAAACTAAATACAACTTTAAGTATATATTTAAGTGCAAATAATAATATAAGTAACTATGTAAATAATATGATATAATAATAATATTATGATGTAGCATGAAAAAGAATTATGATTTATGATTTATTATATTTTAATGAAGTGTCCTTTATTTACAAGAGTATAAACATAAAGTATTAAAATAAATATAAGTTTATAGCTTTTTAGAAGTACAATAATAAACATAAGTATAAATTTATTTAAAATATTATTGATTTGAGTGTAAGTATAAATTTGAGTATAAGTTAAATCATACTCATTTATACTATCTATTCTCTAGCTCTCCCCCCACTACCCATCATGGCCGTCTCCCCTACTTTCGCCCACGTGGATTAGCAGCACTTGCTATGCTCACCTTGGGGACTAGATCTACCCCAGGTTTTGCAAGAGTTTAGACCTTGAGGCTGCCATTACCACCTTAGACCCAGACTCCACCTTGTTAGCTTTATTTTGCATAGCAATCAACGAATTTACCTACTCTATCCCAAACTCCACCTTGAGTTGGATTTCTTTGTAGTTCCTCTTTGGCATGAAGAGTGGATCCAACCACGAGAAGGCGGTGAACAAAGCTCTAGCGGACATCTCTGCATTACCGCTATCACGACCTCCTATGAAGAGCACATCCCACTCGATCTCATTGATTGGGATATTACTTTTGCTATCTACATCTTGAACTCTAATGTTCAAGAGCCTGAGGATGATGGCATCCTTGTTCTCCCACTGGTAGAATACATAGACAAAGACCCAGAGGAGACCGCTCTAGACCCTGTCATTGAGGCTGCAGAGAGCTCTCGCGTGACACTTACATCCATCCAGCCTCACAAAACCCAAAGTCACGACCCACCACTAGCTTCATTAAGTGCCATCGCCATTGAAGGGGTGGAGTACCTCCTCATGCAGGATGTGTTGGAGCTCTTGGAGTTGAGGAAGGAGGAACTCTACATTATAGTTATGCGAGATGTCATTGAGGAGTTTGTGGACTTTGATTTCCAAGAAGCCCTACTCTACAGGTAGATGACGTAGGATGATATGATGATATTAGTGTAGCTGACATCTCTGCTGTCATCGCTGTCCAGAAGTAGATTGAGGATGCAGCTATATGAGATTTCAGATGAAGAGGCACCCTTGTAAAAGGAGCTCGACAAAGTAGAGAAGGTAACTTTATTTTACCAGAGGCTCCCCAAATTTGATATATGGGGCCTGTATGGCATGTAAACCCCACACATATGATGCCATGCCCATTAGAGGCCTGTAAGGGCTCTGTCCGAAGGCTCGCGTGAGAATGCCTGGTTATAATCCCACACATATGATGCCATGCCCACCATCAGAGGCCTGTAAGGGCTCTGTCCGAAGGCTCGCGTGAGAATGCCTGGTTATAATCCCACACATATGATGCCATGCCCATCAGAGGCCTATAAGGGCTCTGTTCGAAGGCTCGCGTGAGAATGCCTGGTTATAATCCCACACATATGATGCCATGCCCACCATCAGAGGCCTGTAAGGGCTCTGTCCGAAGGCTCGCGTGAGAATTCCTCGTTATTATAACCAGGCATTCTCACGCGAGCCTTCGGACAGAGCCCTTACAGGCCTCATGGGCATGGCATCATATGTGTGGGGTATTGTATAACCAAGCATTCTCACTTGAGCCTTCAGATAAAGCCCTTACAGGCCTCTGATGGGCATGGCATCATATGTGTGGGGTATTGTATAACCAAGCATTCTCATGATGCGAGCCTTCGGACGATAGAGCCCACCATCAGAGCCCTTATAGGCCTCTGATGGTGGGCATGGCATCATATTTGTGGGGTCTACATGCCATACAGGCCCCATAAATCAAATTTGGGGCCATTCTATAAAAAACATCTTCCTATCCCATGCATTGCATGATCAATGTTGACATTAGTTTTTATTAGTGAGCAGAAAATTATGTATCTTGATGAATTTGCATCGAGGCAGAGTGGAAGGTCTAGGGGCCAAGGAAGGGTTTATGACTTTGCGTTAAAGGAGTATATTGGCAAACTTGCCAATGATGTTATAGTCTTCCATAAGAGTTTCTCTCCACGGTATGCAGATAACTTTTTGAAGCTGAAAGCACTTACAAAGGGTTCTTCATTCAAATTTATTCGATTAATTCAAGTTTGGAAAAAGTTGTTCTACTTTGACACTCAAAGTTGTTTTATTTGTTCTCGACTCAAAGGTGGGGCCCCTTACATTCTATGGTGGCCCATGGCATTGTTGTGGGGGTACAAGATCCCACCGTCATCAGGGCAGAGCTTGAAGGGTTCAATGTTTTGATTCCAGCCATCAAGGCTATGATGCTTCATAATTTCATATAAGTATTTTTCAAAAATTTATGTTGTAGAAAGTGTTTAGAATGCTTTGTTAGGAAATCTAATGTGTTTTGAAAAAAAATTGTGTTATAAAGGAATTTTTTGGGTTTTGGTCATTTTCAGGTAGTTGCCATTTTCGTGGGTGAGTTTTGATTAGGTTAGAGGTGGAATTAGGAGAAGTTTTGTATGAGAGTTTTTCCATTTTGTATGTAGAACAACTTTGCTCACGTGAAAATTTTGTGATTCGCATTATTTCACGTCCGTTTGGTGACTCCAAAGTGGTTTTTGAGTGGTTTTGTGCTAAAAATGTGCCTAGGTTTACATGTTGAGACATTGCAAGTCCTAAACGGAGGTCAAGGGCAAAGATTTAGCCTCGGACGAACAAATACAAAGTCGAAGAGGAGGATGGAACATTCGAGAGATGAGCTATCGAGCATCCTCATCGGGTCATTGAGTGCGAGTGGCGCACCATGAGAAAGGGCCGATTTTTCGATATTAAAAAAAACGTAATCTCATGGGACTGATGACCGCGTGTGAAGAAGGCTTCTTGAACACACTACATTGCCAAAAATATGGGACGCGGTTCGAGAAAGCCCAAAAAGGGCTACTTTTGGCTTTTCGTATGGGAAGAAGAGGAACTTAGGAAAACCGAAGAAGAAGAAGATTGTGAGTGCGAGAGAGAGTGTGTGTGAGTGTAAGTGCAAGTTTTTCATGAGAGTAAAAGTGCGAGTGAGATAGCTTGGGGGTGATCGGCAGGTGGTTCAAGCTCTTTCTTCCAAGAGTGCTTCATATCAAATTGTTGTAACTTTCTTGATTATATACAGAGTTGTTCTCTTTTTGCCTTGAAAATTTGTGCAAATTCTATTTTCTTTGAATTGTATTGTGATTTTTTAGCCGAAGCCTTACAAAGATGGCTTCAGAGTCTACAGAGCCTAGTAGTAAGAAGCCTAGGATATAGCCATGATGCCTATGTAACCTTTGATGACTATGTTTTAATGACTGTAAATTTCTATGCTATGAATAGAAATTTGGGTTGCGGAGTTTTTTGTTTAATACATGTGTTGTAATGTATTTTATTAGTCGACTCAAGAAAATAAATTCAAATTACACACGTAACTTAAATGAAAATTGTAGCCATTTGAAGACACAAATAAAGCAACAAATTGTATAAACTCAAATTAAAAGAGACTTATTTACACCACAAGATAAGAACAAAAACTTTGTATATTTCATTAAGCTTTACATAGCTTTTGAGAATTACATTTATCTGAAATATATACAAATATAACTAAAGATACTGGCCTAGAGGATCTCTCCACTGTCACATGTGTTGCACCAACCGCATGTCCTTTTTAATGATGGTGACCCTCTTCGGATCGAAAGCTACAAAGACCGTGTCACCAAAAAAATCCGCTTTGTATGCCTCTGCAGCCTCCTAGAGTGCCCCCAAGGCCTGAGCTATCCATCTCGTAGTAGTGGGCTTGATGCTGCGAGAACCCAGAACCTCATGTCATGATGAAGTTGTAGATCCTGCATGATCTCTTGCACCACATGTTGGAAGGACAACTTTGGCAAGAGTCGTTTGGTATTACCTAATCTCACAGAGAGCCACACTGCCAGGCCTCCACCTAGGCTTGCAATGTTACTACACGGGCGATGGTTGGAGGGGGGGGTACTCCACGTCCCACCTTGGGGGACTAGACTCTCTTTGTAGTGTTCTTGGTGTGAGCCATGCTCTTGGAGAGGTGACGGAGAGAAATGAAAGATGAGAAATGAGGTGATATGAGGGTCACTTCCATATTTATAGATGGAAATTTATTTTTTAAAAACATTTGTCTAATATATAAATATGATAATTTTTAATTTTAAAAAATACTTTTGCTTATCAAAATGAGCTCAAATTTTATGTGTACATAGAATTATAATAAACCACCTCTTACATAAAATATCAGCCCCATGAGAGGCCTGTAGGGTCCTTGTTCGAAGGCTCACGTGAGAGACCTACTTAAAAAAAATAAGGCCTCCACAACGAGCCTTCGGCAGATAGGGGCCATACAGGCCTCTCATGGGTCTAATATTTTATCTAGGCTATGTAAACCTTATGATATATGCACAAGAAAAAATTTCAACCTATTCTGATCATTACACACCATGCATCAAGCTTTTCTTGAAAAAAACACTATTATCGTATAAAAACACTTGCACATGGACTTGCTTGCACATGCACATGGACTTGCTTGCACATGCACATGCATGCTCATGATGTAAGCCACATGATCTATGCATAGAATAAATTTCAGCCCATTATGATCACTGCACACCATGCATCGATTTTTTCTTGAAAAAATTATAAATATACACATGCACATTCGAATAAAAAAGCACCTACACATGCACATGCAATTTTTTTCCCATGAAAATATAAGAATACACACTGACATTGAAAATGAAGAAAACCTAATATATCCAAATCAATGGGCAAATTCGATACATCACATCAAGGACACAACATTGGAAATAAAGAAAACTTAAAATATCCAAATCCAGTACATCGCGCATCAAGTACAACTAGTTAAGTAGAACCGAACCAAAAAAATGATACATGAGAATTTACATAGCTCTTCAAACCATGCCATGGTTAAGGTTGAATGCATAACTATTGTTCCTACCAATAAGATAGAGATCCGAGGGCTTGAGTGTGATGTGACGGGCATGGATGGCTATAACAACTAACCATCCTGCATGAGGTCCACCAAGTATCTTTTAGTCACCTCTTGAAGAGCAAGCAACGCTTGGGCTGACCATCATTCTACATTACGTGCTTGATCTCTTGAAAAGTACCTGTAGTGATTTTCCCTTTGTAGATCTTGCAATATTTCTCGCACCAACCCCGAGAAAGGTGCCTTGGGTAATCAACTCAGGACTCTTCTAGAACCTCTTAATTTCACGAAGAGCGGCAGTGCCTGGTCTCCATCTTCTCTTCTTATGCGTTGGTGGACAAACATTACTAGCGGGAGTAGCTTGACCTTCATCATTGTCGGTGTTAGTATGTTCACTAGATTCAGATGAACAAACTGGTGTCTTGGTAGGCATGTTGTCTTTGCTTAGTATATGCGCCATACTCACAAGCTAGAAGGAATGGAGGAATGGAGAGAAATTAAAGAAGTGCCTTCATTTATAAATGAAACTTACTATAAGTTATTGACACTTACTTTTGAAGAATATCAACACTTTGAAAAAGTTATCCATGTTGACTTTAGCAAATACTTGTTTTGAAAAAGTTATCCATGTTGACTTTAACAAACACCTATTTCTTTAAAACATTAGATTGCTTCAGTAGTCTCATAAACATAAAACAACTATTTCATTTTAACATTGGATTGCTCCAATACTCTCATAAACATAAAATGTTATTTCTTAATTACAATTCTAAATCACTTCCACATCACCACTTTGTATTCAATGTTTTCATTTGCTACCGACTCTCTCTTGGGTTGTCAACCATTCTGTATGATGTTCTCTAGCCATGCTATTTTCATATCTTGCTTTCTTCACTTCATATATTGCCCTGCAAAATAGCTTTTGTATAATTGGATTTAGACTTTAATAATTTATCCTCATACCTTATCTCTATTCTCCTATATCACCATTGGAGCCTCATAGGATCTCACCAAACTTCCTTGTTCAGCAAAGTATGGACCATGAGCCTCAAGTATGTGTTGCATTCAAAAACACAAGATCTACAGTTAATAAACTCAAAATATTACATTCACATTTTAATTATAAAAACAAAATATTACATTCACATTTTAATTATAAAAACAAAATATTACATTCACATTTTAATTATAAAAACAAAATGGAGACCACTCTGACCATATAGTGTGTAATGCAATTTGAAGTCCATGCCTTTGTCATTAAGTTATGAAAGTTTACAACTGCCTTTGGCATCATTAGAATTGAATGTCATCTTTTGTAAAAGTGGTGCCAATTTATCAAGTGCAATCTACACATTTGTCTTTGCTATCCACATCCATCTCCCATTGCTCCAATCATGAACAGCCATGTGTAGTTTTTTCCATGCTTTATACTTCTCCGGTTGTTTTACAAGCAACTTACCATCTTCATCTCATGGTGGAGATAAGAATTTCCTAGCCTTTGCTCCCCCAAAACACGGTTTGCATGACAAATTTTCACTCTTTCCTGACTTTTTCTCATCCTTTTTTATTTCTACTTGGCCCTGGTGTGATCTAACATCAGATAAGACTTGTTCTATCTTCTTGTATATTGCATCAGCATCTGAAGCATGCTGCATCTTGTAGGCAAAACACACACACCAAATTTTCTATTATACTTACTATGCAATGCAAGGTGTAAAAGTGGACCCTTGTTAAGGGTATTTCTAAAATAGGATCCCACTTAGGATCTAATGGCACCAACATTCCATTCCTTTCAACATATTGGTCACGTGTTGGAGCACCATATTACCCTATCCTTGCAATCCATTGTTTCTTCCCATCCTTGCCTTTCTTTCTAGATTGCATGTAATATAAGCAAGGGAACTCAGTTGATGTTGAATTTGAAAAACCAAACACACATTTTAACAACTTCACTCTCATTCAAGCTTCAAAACAAATTGAAGCTTACCTCTACACTCTTTGGTGATAGACATCTTGTAGAAGTTCACCATTGTTGCTTGTAGCTTACATACATCCAATATAAAGTTATTGTCTACATTTGAAGGGCACTTCCTTTGATCCAGACTTAAGCATCTGTGTTTGTTCCAAATGTATTGGCTCACCAATTGTATCTAAGAATTTTGCATTAAGATCTTTCCATGCCTACTTCACATGGAACGGTTTAGGCACGGGTACCACCCATCTTTTGTTAATAACAACCTTAAACCCTACATCCAATTGCTTATAAATCAGAGCATAGGCGTTAGAGCTAATCCCTCACATATGCCTTGAGCATCTGTAGCTGTGAAGGTATTGCTTACTTTCTTCAAGCGTACTCTTGCAGCATCATCACCAATGGTTTTGAATCAATGTAGACTTCATAAGGACCTTTGCAATTGCATCATCAACCTCTTCACTTGGATTGTTGGAAAACATATTCTTCATGTTTGCACATTATGCATAGACCCACCGATTATATTTCCCACTCCCTTTGTTAACTGATAAAGTGGTTTGAGCAACCTCACATACATGCTTCTTTGGTTTTCATTGAGAGTGTTGAACAACAGCCTTTGCAAGCATTGCTACCATCTTTTTGTTGTCTTTCTCCAAACCTTGCATTTTTCCATGTAGTTCTTCATTGTCTACCTCGACAACATGCACCACATTTTTCACATAACATGCATCGCATCTTGTAGAGTGTGATTCTCTCTCTCCTTTTCACTTAGTTATTTTGCAAGCTCCTTGATCCTTGCATCCATGCCCATCATGGTGCGCTGAACACATGTGTAAACACTATGAGCTTGCATTGCTAGCCTCCTAGTGTATCCCAATAACCCTATATTGCCTTCACCACACACATACTTAATGAAAGATGTAAGCCCACTAAATTGTGGAGGACTTTGGGTAATTGGATTGGGTGGATAAATACACCCCTTAACCCAAAGAGCGACATGTTTTTTTCCTGCATTTCTCTCTTATTGTATTAGCTCTGGTTGCTTTTCACTTGTTGTCATTCTCTTGTATAGTGGTGTATACTCAAGTCCCAATTAGAAGTGAATGTCTCTCTTCTTGCTGTCATTCTCTTGTATAGTGGTGTATACTCAAGTCCCAATTAGAAGTGAATGTCTCTCTTCTTGTTCCGGGCTACATCCTAAAATTAGCATTTGGACAAAACATAGTTATTAACCAAAAATTAGCTTTGGACAAAACACAATTGTTAACAAAAAAATAGCTTTTATACATTTGTACAACTCAAAAATTTAACAAATAACACAACTTTAACCAGAAATAATGAATCTACATATCCATAACTATATTAATGATATATATATAGACCTCCCTCTCTCACCTTGAGTAAGACAAAACTCTTCTCAACTTCTTTATCAAAATCTTCTGGAGCTGCCAATGAGCTCGGTCATCCTCGTCAGTTTTTCGTGCTTATCTATTTCATATCCCGCTATTAACACGGCTTATCTGTTTCATATCCCGCTAAACACAACCAATTTCAATTGCTGAAAAGCAAAGAAATAATTATTTTCCTCATGTTTACTTAAGGAAATAAGGCAACAAATTCTTCTTTCTATATTTATTTCAGACTGCACTGACTTTAAAAAACTACGTTATTCAATATTAATGTGCCTCTTTAACAAAAGCTCTTGTGGAGAATTATTGCAGGCTCTTCTGAAACGAAGAAGCAACGATCTGATCTGTCTGTCTGCCAGTGCCTGAAATTCCCTACTGCTAAAAACGACAAGCTTATTAAGGCTTCGATAACCATACACATCAGCAATGGTGACATTGACGTCTCAAATTGGGAGCCACTTGAAGAATTTAAACGCATGGAGTGTGTCAAGGGATTATTTGCACTAGAGAAAGGTGGCACACTCAATTATCTGCACTTCCAAATCATGGCCCCATCTTTGATAAATATAGGGAAACTAATTAAGAGGTATATGCAATGGGATTTGTTTAAGCCATAAGGAGGTTTGGTTATGTGTAGAGCACTTCATCAGGTACGTATGCATACTTTTGAAGGTATGCTAGGGTATTGTATGAAAGATATACACAAGAACCATTTCAAGTTCTTTTGTCACAATGTTTCATCCGAAGAAATAACTCATGGGCATGAGTTATATGCTTTGTATGGTCAAGGTGATCTAAAGGATAAGGTTTGCTTGACACCAGTTAACATGTTCATAGAGCATGCCTATGTATTCAGGGAAAATTACATTACTAATAAATTAGGCGCGACACTTGAAAACACTCTACTTCGAATGTTACAAGGTGGAAAATATTATCCCCCTGCATCATGGATAATACCAAAAACCAATAACGGCATGGAGAGGAAAAGAGCTTTTGCTATTTGGAAAGTCATGAAAACAGCACACTTGACGCAATGTCTTGATGTAGAAGATACTTAAGTCTATGGAAATGATAGAGAAGTTGACGATTTGAGAAGCGATTATCGCAATCAACAGTATGAGGAAGAAACTAGCTGGCAACACCCGATCGTGGTTGATGGTGAGGACCATGAGAAGAAAAAGACTTTAGCAATGCATACTTTTTAGTGTAGCAAAAAACAGCCAAGTTCAGACAAGTAATTGTTGATGGACAAGACTTTGTGCCTCTATTGCCTACTACTTGAAAATACATTGGGTTGCCAAAAGAAGATGCTTGCTTTTTATAGACTTCTAGTCTCTCTTGTGCGTTTGGATGTCGAAATACACTTTCTTTACCTGTTTGCATATACTTACATTTGCCTTGTAAGTTGCAGTTTGTGAGGTTTGCTCATGCACAAAGCACTGAATATAATATATTTTCTTAATGAAACCTTTGCATTGGTCATTTAAACCTTTGCTAAATTTACGATATATTCTCGTCTTCATGGTTTCCCACTTCTTTTTTTGAAACAATAATTATATAGATTAATATTATCAGAAGATGCCCTTTATAAAAAGTCCTTTTCTCCTACTAACACATCCCTTCTCTTAATTACATCAAGTAAAGACTTTGAAGCCAAATAGACCACAAGAAAATTCAGAAACCTTCTATTTCACTGTTGAGTAATCTGCGGATCAGGTCTCACTTTTTATCCTCCCAGACAAAGGAAGACTGCTCCCATGAGATGTGATACCCTAGTTGCATACAAGCAACAATCATGACCTTAGAAGTGTAGGCCTTAGGGGATTGCTTCTCCAAGACCTCTTCTCTTGTCTAGATTTTCATCACTGGCCTAGTCCCCAAGGGGTTCTCAATGCCACAAAAGTATAGACTGGTTACTTCTCTTTCAAGTACCACCTCCTTGTTTTTGGCCCAAACTTAGGTTGTTTTCACAAAAGTATAGACTGGTTACTTCTCTTTCAAGTACCACCTCCTTGTTTTTGGCCCAAACTTAGGTTGTTTTGCTTTCACATCAAAACCTCAATATTCTTGTTACATCATGACAATTGTTAGGGGGACCTAGTATGTACAAGAGTCTCCTCAACCATAGAACATATCGTCTAATCCCAGCTTGTAGGGCCTAAATTAACTGTACCATAGCATCATCATTCAATTTATTAACATAATATACTAACTGGCATATATGTACACATTTAAACATCAATTCTAGTACATATACCCCAAGTCTAGTCTCTTTCTGAAAAATTATATTGTTTCTAGAATTCCATATCTCCTAGAGGCAAGATTATGTTAAAGACCAAGTCAACAGCCCTATTAGTAGCTACCAATCTACCAAGGACCCATGAGGCAGAATTGGGAAATGTGTCTCAAGAACACGGTTTCCCACTTCTTATTTGAACCTGTCTTAAATTTATCTTAACAGAAACTTCACTTCTTCGGCTAATATGCACGGGCAAAACGAAAATAAATTATTGACACCAAACAAAATGTGCTTGCCTTTATTCTGATAGAGAGTTTGCCTTTATTGTGATTGGTTGGGAAAAACATCATCACGTGTGTGTGCAAAGGTCCGTGGTGACTCCGCACAGATCTGGGCCATTGACTTGAGTGTTGGGCGGCGGAGCTCAGGGGAAGGTTGGGCGAACACGAAACTTGGTTCTTATCTGCTTGCTGAATAGATATATTGGCCGGCTGTGGCCACGAACCCATCGCCGGTCCCTTCTCCCTCACCTGTCTCTAATTAAGCCCAGCACCGAATCAGCTTCTCTTCTCTGGTAGTGAGACATGGATGCTCCTATAGTCCGGGCCTTTGCTAGTAGTAGTAACAGTACCCATGCTTTGGTTCTTCCGATGCCTGCACAAGGGCACATCAATCCCATGCTTAATTTCTCCTTCCAGCTTGCGGTGCGTGGGTTTATCATCACCTTTGTCAACACAGAGAAAGCTCACAACCGCATGCAGCTCGACAATATTACTCAATCCCAATCTGAGTCTGAGCGCCATAATGCTCCTCTTGGCGTGGACATTCGATTTGCAACTATCCCTGATGGATCCCAAGAGCCCTTGCCCGGACAAAGCGACCAGTTCCCGATTAGCAGCATAGTTCAAATCTTGCAGGGCATTGCATCGCAGCAAGGGTTGCTCGAGGAGATGATAATCAACTCTAGAGCTACACCAAACCCCATCACTTGCGTTATTGCGGATTCATTCTTTCCTTGGACGCAAGGTTTAGCTAATAAGCTAGGGATTAAGAGGGTGCTTTTTTGGACTTCTAATGCAGTGACATTGGCTGCTGCAGTGGAGCTGAAAAGCGGGAAATTGCAAATCACAGGCAAATATTATCACAACTCCATTTAAATTTTTTCCCCAAAAAAGGAAAAAAACTAAATTCGTCTAACATCACAACTGGGTGGACATCTGCATAGATGAGTAGATTGATGAGGTTTGTTCGTGTAAATGCAGATGCAGATGCGGATGCGGATGCGGATGACCCCAATATTGAAGTGTCCAGTGAAAATGTGACAGCTGGAGTTCCACTGAAGTCATCGGATTTTTTGGCTGCTTTACCATTTCGTGACCCAGAGCGTCTGAGAATTTTCAAGGAGAGGTTGGATGGTGTGGAGGGTACAGCTTGCATTGTGCTCAACACGTTTGAAGCGCTGGAGGCCCCTAGCCTTGAGGCCTCCGCTCCTTCTTCATGTGAAACAAAAGTGCTGTGCGTAGGGCCCCTCTTGCCACCTGGCAGCTTCAACGACAGCGCAACCTTGATCAGCGCCAGCTTCTACCCAGAAGAAAGCATGTGCATCCCATGGCTTGACCAACAAGCGGTGGGTTCTGTGCTCTACATCTCCTTTGGCAGCATTGCTTCGTTGTCCACACAACAACTTCAAGAGCTTGCGCTCGGCATCGAAGACAGCAAGCAGCCGTTCCTGTGGGTTGCACGATGCAGCCGTGAGCTCTTCCCGGAAGGCTTCCTCGACCGCACACATGGTCGTGGCCTTGTAGTTAACTGGGCTGCTCAGATCCAGGTGTTGGGGCACGTGGCAGTTGGTGGCTTCTTGACGCATTGCGGGTGGAACTCCACCGTGGAGAGCATTCACATGGGGGTTCCCATGCTGTGCTATCCGATGTTAGCTGACCAGCATCTTAACACATTAATTCTAACAAAGGTTTGGAAGCTTGGGATTGGCATGCAGAAAGGGAAAGAAGACGATGTGATAAGAAGGGTTGAGGTCCAAAGGGCTATCACTGCACTCATGCACTCAGAAGAGCTCCGCCTAAAAGCCGCCACATGGAAGGCTGCCGCTCGTCGTGCAGTAGAACAAGGTGGTTCATCCTACTCCGCACTTGAAACTCTCATCCACGACCTCACAAAGGAACAACTATAAGATTGATCAATTATGCCACGTTTTTGCCAAATGTGTTTAATGGGTGTACAGGTCTTTGCTTGTCAAGCTATTTCTATTGTGATTGCAGCGAAGGACTTATAGAAAAGAAAAAAACTTGGGCATGCGCGCTCGGCCCAACTAAATGATTGTAGGATGAGTGATGGCCCAAATTAAGGGGCCTAGTGGCAATCTCCTTGTTCAATCTTTGGCCCTTCAAATATTGTAATGTTTTTTAGTAGTTGCTTTTTTTTTCCTCCTTATTTATATAAATGGCTTGCGTAGTAATGGTAGACACACATCTCTTTAATTTCCTCAAGTCAAAGTTAGAGGAGAAGACGTGTGTTATTCTGGCTTCTACTTTCTTGGTGTCCTTTACTTAGCCAACCCACTTTACAAGCTAGTTCAAAGAATCTTAGGATTGTAATTTGAGTCTTAATAAGAAGTTTGCAATTTGTCTTTTCTCACAATTAGTTGTAAAAAGGTTGCACCTTGCAAGTGATCAAAACTATGCCCACAGGTTTCCACTTCCCCTTTAAGCCCGGAATTGAGTTGAAGGCAAATAATTATTTATATGTTATATCGCATATTCACAACCCTTATCATGGCTGCATATTGTTACATTAATTATTTAATCAATACAATGATCCTAGCATTAAACCTTAGATTACGGTGTGTTTTGAGGGAAGTATGCACGTGCATTTTATATTATGCACACATGTGTACCCACCCCAATATCAAGCTTGGTAAGAGACTTATAGACCACCAAGCAAAGCTCACGAGCTTCACCTTCTCATATAGAATGTTTGCTTGCTAAGTGGTCCTCCCGTGCTAGTTCTCACATTAAGGTGGCTCTAATTACCCTAGGTGGTGTAATCTAGTAAAGAAATAGCTTGTGTGGTTAGTAAACAAATCCAAGTCATTCACTTACAATGCCTAGACTTGCACAAAGATAATAAAAGGAAGAAGGGAGGAAAAGATTATGTGATCTAAAAGAGGGAATTGCCTTCCTAAACCTAAGCAACACCTTCCTAAACTATAAGGAATGGCATGTCCACACACACTTGCATAAGGGAGAAAGAAAGTGGAGAGAACACTCAGTTCTATTGCACAAATGGAAAGATTATTACAACATGAGAAATTTAATGTATGTATTCCATTTCTCATTAGGCTACACAAGAATATGTGACTCAAAGGTGCTTATTTGTTGGTTTTAGATCCTTTACACATAGTTCGCCTCATTTATTTGTTTTTCGCATGATACAAGCTTGATACCCAAGATATCTAGACATCCTTTAGACACTTATAACATGATACAATCTTGACGCCCAAGATATCTAGACATTCTTATATTAACATGAAAGATGCTTTTACAACATAATAGCGTGATACAATCTTGACACCCAACATATCTAGACATTCTTATATTAACATGAAAGATGCTTTTATAACATAATAGCATGATGATAATTTTCTCGACATAATAAAGCTAAGCATTTCAAAAACATCCTTGGCACTTATATAGATCCTCATTAATGGAAAGCTTCATGTTAATTAAAGCATAAGACCTTACATCACGCAAAAGATATCAACTTCACATCCTTCAAATGTGTGGCATATTATTCGGAATCCATGAATTTCATCATTGCTTTCTTTATCTCCTCTCTGCTTAAAATCTCATTAACCCCTTTTTCTCTCTCAAACCCACTCACCACACTTTGATTCAATCAAGGGTTGGTCTACACAACATGGATACCCCCATGAAGAAGCTCTTTACTATACGGAGTTCCACCTACATGGTGTCAAAAAGTGAGTTACAACTAAGGGATAGCCAATTTTTTTGGAAAGCAAGGAAGCACACTTTTTACATGACATCAAATTTTATATTTAAAAAAATCACGTTAAAGTGAGCACTTATAAAAAATCATGTTAAAGTGAGCATTGATATAAAAATATGTAACATACACATTGTAAATATATCACATTAAGCACAATGTGACATGCATTGCAAATATAGTTCAGTTAGTTCATTATGATTCCATTTAGCTGTTATATTTTATTGCTACGAAGTTGTTACTGCAAATTAAGCACCTTTTACTTAGAAAATGAGAAACTGAATTCAAAATTGAAATCTTAAGCACGGATTTCCCTCGATAGGGAAGGGATTTTTCTACAATTGAAAGGAGTAATCGAAGTGGCCTAAATTGTGTTGTACAGTTTTGAAATTTGGTAGCTTTGAACCAAAATTAGCAACATTCTGAACATCTAAACAATAGACGGAAAGAGCCCATAGAATCATGAGGCAATCCCAAACAATTTCACTAAAAAAATCTCAGCGGCCCGAAAGACGCTCCCAAACACGTGCGGTGGGCCCCTCCATGACCCCCACTTGAGTGACATACGATGCCTACGAATGCCTCCTCTCAAACACCCAAGAGCTCGTACAACCCTTTTAGACCCCCTCCTGGATAGGTGGTGTGCGTAACCTCCCCTTGCCACCTCCACTCTAACGTATATAGCCATATTTGGTAGTGATTTGTGTGAACACACTAGCACTAGCCGGGGTGCTTTTTCCCTCTTTAGGAGGTTTTTCTCCCCGTGCTAGTATACACCCATCTTGGGGTATACTTATCATATTTGAACACCACACATTCATAAACGATATCATCTCATTGTGTGCTCCCTTGACCTCCTTCTCCACTGCGCATGCGTATGTGTGTGTGTGTGTGTGTGTGTGTGTGTGTGTGTGAGCATTCCTGTAACCCTATTTCCAACATTTGGTATCAAAGCATATGCTCATGTCCTTGTGTTGTTGCCTACTCTTCTCACCAGGCAACTCTGTCTTCTTGAACCGGATCAAGGAACCCTTCTGGGAAAGAAAAGAAAGTGGACCCAAAAGTGTGTAGTACTACGCTCCAATTTTTTGGTCAGATTTCCATTCCAAGCGCGTTTTGAGGGTCGTTTGCGTGGTTTTTTGTTTTGTACAAAGATCTTCGGGGAGCAGATTTATAGTATTCTTTATTAAATTCTAGAGTAGTATTGTCATATCTACTACATATGGGTGTACAGATACACGGGAGAGCATCAATAGTAGACACTCACCACACTCGAGCTACACTTCAACGACATCGATCTCTACATCTTACGAGTAAAATTTCTTTATAGTATTCTTTATCAAATTCTAGAGTAGTATTGTCATATCTACTACATATGGGTGTACAGATACACGGGAGAGCATCAATAGTAGACACTCACCACACTCGAGCTACACTTCAACGACATCGATCTCTACATCTTACGAGTAAAATTTCTACTCACTTTACACTGCATTTCTTTTATACATCTTACATGTCTCCATTGTGAGCAGCCACCTTGGTTGCATCAAAGACGCACTTAACACTTTGAAGGTTGTGTGATTACTTACTTAGGTATTATTTGAAATGGAAAACTATGATGTATTTTGAATGTTATCTGGCAAAGGATAAGCTTGACGGGACCAACAATCTGTTGTGGTCCTACATGATGTATGTATTTGTAGCCAAAGTGCTATGGAATGTTGTGGTTGGTACTAAGAAACCTCTTGGTTCCTCTGATGAATATGATGCAAAAGGCGCATTTGCCGACATGGACTCCGTTTCACATGGTGCATTACCACAGGATAGCATACCTCTTATGAAGAAACAAGCAGAGTGGGATGGAAGAGATACGTAGGCACATGCGTTGCTTGCTTTGTCAGTCAAGAAGAGTATCATTCCTCACATTCGGTCACCCAAGACTACTAAACATGCTTTGGATGCACGTGCATCATTGTACCAAGTACATAATGAAGCACGTATTACTTATTTACTCAAGCAATTAGCATCAGAGCATATGAATGAGAGAGACTCTATGGATAATTTTCTTACAAAAATCAAAGATTTTAAGGACCAATTGGTCAATGTTAATGAAGTTTATCCTAACAGTTCATTGGTGCCTACTGTCTTGAATACGTTACCTGACTTCTTGTATCAAAGTTTTTCTTCTACCACATCAAACTCATGATTGATGATTGAAAGGCAATCCAAATGCCTTGAAGTTTCAGGAGTTGGTTTCTATTCTCTTGCACAATAAGAGTAATCCAAGCAAAACAAATTTTTCATACATATAAGAGATCAAAAAGTGAATGGAGGAAGAGAAAAAAAGAAAGACTCAGGCATGGTTGTAGAGTTGATGTGTTAGCATCTAATGCAGAAAGCAAAGAATCTACAAACCATGCATATGATGATTGGGCTTTCATGATACAATACAGTTTTGACCATTCACACAAAGATGTATGCATAGCTATTATAAATGTATACGTCTAGTATTTTGATAGTGGTTCTAGTATTTTGATAGTGGTTCTAGTAAGAACATTTCTCATCGCAATTATTCTCATTACTTGAATCTGCTCCATAGAGAAACATTGTTACATGTGCAAAACAACTCCTCATATCATGTAAAAGGATTTGGTAAAATTATTCTCACTGCTATAAATGGTGAAACAATCGCGCTCTCAGATGTATTATATCTACTAAGAATCAAGAAGAACTTGTTATCTATCTTTGTCATTAATAAGGCTTAGTGGTTCAGTTTGTGGATGACATATATATTATTCATGATTATAGCGATAATACGATTATTTCTTCTAGTACTTTATCTCATAGTCTTTATAAGCTAGATGCATATGAAAGACAAAAGCATGCTATATGTATAGTCTTTACCACAAAGACAAGGGTGATGCTAAGCTTTGGCATGCATGCTTTTGTCTCTTCAACTTTGGCAGTTTGTTGCGTTTGCATAAGCATGCATGTGTGCTTGTGTGTATATATGTGCATGAATCTATACACATGTATGTGTGCATACGCACATATTTGCATGTGTGTGTGGGTGTGTGCAAGTGTGTAAGTATACGAGTGTGTATGTGCATCATGTGCACTTGTGTGCGCGCACATATATGGGTGTGTGTAGACGCATGTGCATGTGATTAGGTGTGTTGATTTTGTGTACACACATGAGAGTATGTGCGCGTGCTCTTATATATATACACGTGTGTGTCTGTGTACGTGTGCACAAGTGTAGGTTACGCATCTATGTGCCTGTGTATGAATGCACGTGTATGTATGCATGTGTATGTGTATATGTGTATACATACACGAGCTTATGTATGCATGTGTACATGTATATGTGCAAGTATGTCTGTGTGCAAGCTCGAGTGTTCATGCACGTGTATGTGTGTACATGTGTGGTACAAGTGTGCGTGCAAGCATGCAAGAGTGTATATACGTGCATCATGTGCATGTGTGCAAGTATTGTACATACATGTACATCATTTGTGCACATGATGTACATACATGTGTGCACACGTGGGTGTGTGTACACGCACATGCATGTATGTATCAATTTTATCTGCACGTACAAGTGTTTGTGTCAATTGTGTTATTTTTAATGTGTCCATGAGTGAAAGTGTGTGTATATGCATGCATGTGTGTGTCAAGTGTGTGCACGCTAACTATGTGTATCCACGTGCGTGCGAGTGTGTGCCTTCATGTGTCAATAGTGTGTACACACACGTCTCTGTGAGTACACTCTCATCTATTAAAACCTTAATGAAGGTGACACATTATCCTCACATTGAGACTGTGTAACGACTCTATAAGTGCACGAGTATGATTGTGCTGACAATAATTAGTATACCATGTGTGGTTATATATACATGTGCCTATATATATATATATATATATATATATATATATATATATATATATATATGTGCACGTGTATGTGCCTATGTGCACATACGCAAGAGAGTGCACGTACGTAAGAGTGTGCATGCATCTATGTGTACGCATGTATGTGTATGCATATACGTGCACTTGTGTGTACATGTGTACATACATACAACATGTGTGTAAACTTGAGTGTGTAGACACTTGTATCTGTGTTGTGCATGTGTATTGCACGTACAAGTGTTTGTGTCAATTGTGTTATTTTTAATGTGTCCATGAGTGAAAGTGTGTGTATATGCATGCATGTGTGTGTCAAGTGTGTGCACGCTAACTATGTGTATCCACGTGCGTGCGAGTGTGTGCCTTCATGTGTCAATAGTGTGTACACACACGTCTCTGTGAGTACACTCTCATCTATTAAAACCTTAATGAAGGTGACACATTATCCTCACATTGAGACTGTGTAACGACTCTATAAGTGCACGAGTATGATTGTGCTGACAATAATTAGTATACCATGTGTGGTTATATATACATGTGCCTATATATATATATATATATATGTGCACGTGTATGTGCCTATGCGCACGTGTATGTGCCTATGTGCACATACGCAAGAGAGTGCACGTACGTAAGAGTGTGCATGCATCTATGTGTACGCATGTATGTGTATGCATATACGTGCACTTGTGTGTACATGTGTACATACATACAACATGTGTGTAAACTTGAGTGTGTAGACACTTGTATCTGTGTTGTGCATGTGTATGCACGTGAGTGTGCTTCATGTGCACATGTACAAGTGTGCACACATGTTTGTGGATGATTGGATGTGTATTGATTCTATGTGCACTTATGTGAGTGTGAATCAATGTATATACATAATCGTGTGAATGTGCATATAACTATGTACGTGCCTATGCGTGTATATGAGTGCATGAATGCATGCAAGTGTGTGTACGCGCACAAGTGTACATGTGTCTGCGTGTGGATACACATACACATACACATGTATGTGTATGTGTATGTGTTGGTGTGTGGGTACACATGTGTATGTGTACATGTATGTAAAATTTTTGTTAAGAAAATATTTTTCGAAAATAGAAATGGTTATTGCTTTTACTTTTTTTTTCATTTGTGGGGATGTGTGGTGAGGTGTGCTCACTTATTATAATCCTCAAATAGATACACCTTACATATAATAATGGGATGCTCTATTTCTAAACAATGATGATAGCAAGAAAAGTGACGTTTTCATCATTTAAGTAACCTCCCTATAGCACTGCCCTCTCTTTACACTTAAATTTGAATTTGAAATGGAAATAAAGCTTGTCTTTCACTCTTTAACTCTCCCTTCTTACACATGGTAAAATGAGATGGCCACATAATGGCACGTGGGTGAATGATATGGCAAGGGAAAAATAGTGAGTAATAGTGCAGGATGCAAGCAAGCACTTTGTACATATTAATTTTATATTTCTAAATATATAAGAACTATCCTTGGTTTATCTTTCCAAATATCCTATTTGAATGAACTTTTCAATTGATTTCCTTTTTAGATCAAAGTACAACATTTAACCTTTACTTTATTGATGTTGCCTACTACGATGTCCTAGTTTGTTAACACTTTCAAGGGAAAAAAAACTATATGGACATATCTTTAATGGCAGTTGCTTGTCCTAGTTAAATATATCGTCTCCGATGAGTAAGTTACCAACGGAGGTATGGTATTTTCATTTAAAAAACATCACGGAGCATCTCTAACACAAGGTTCGGACCATATCTAGTAATCGCAGGCGCTGTAAATCAGGATAATTGGAGGAATGTATCCCACACTTATCGGCCATGATGGGCAGATAATAATTTCTAAACGGTATTGAAGGTACAGCCTGCATTCTGGCGAACACATTTGAAGAGATGGAAGCCCCTAGCCTCAAAGCATGTACATGCCAAACCCATGTGTGAATTACGTGGGACCAATCACACCACTTGCCCTTGACAACAATGCAACCCTAAGCACAAGCTTCTACCAAGTGGCGGCAAGAAGACACTTCCTGCCTCCACTGGCCTGACAAACAAGAGACGGGTTCCATGCTCTACATCTCATTTGGTAGTACAGCATCCTTGGCACCACATCAGCTTAGAGAGTTGGCTGCTGGCATTGAGGAAAGCAAGCAGCCATTCCTATGGGGAGCACGAGATTAGAGCAGTTGGTTCCCCGAAGAGTTCCTTGAACAAGCACGTAGCCGTGGCCTAATCATTGAGTGGGCCCCACAAATCCGAGTGATGGGCCACATGGCAGTTGACACACTGGTGGATGGAACTCCACATTGGAGAGCATTCACATGGGCGTTCCCATGCTGTGCTACCCTGTCTTTGGAGATCAACATTTCAATGTGTTGGTTATAACAGAGGTCGGTCCCACTGCTAAGTGCTTACGCCTCCGTTGTCACATCAAGAATGACTCTTTCCAAAGCAATATTGGATGACCCTCCTTATTGAAGTGCACGGTCAGAAGCTGCCTTCAATGCAGTCGCTCTTTGTCGAAGGCTCTCATGCATGAGAGCCGTGACAACCTTTTGGACGACCTCCTCCTGCACCATGCCGTGGTCTCTCTTTTGGATAGTACCCCTTGCTTCCATAATCAGTTTTTGGCCTTTAAGGTTGCAAATTTCAAAAGAAGGATTTTATGCTTTAAAATTGACCATGAAATTCAGTTTCTGCAAGTGTTGTGAGAACCATTGGTACAAAATAATGGAGTAACTAATAATTGAAATATTTAATTAAATATACAAATCAATTGTAGGATACACCCACATCAGCTACACCATGGAAGGACGACCACCCAATTGGGTAAACATGATGGCCATATCCATACCCTGAGTCATCAGAGGTATAGCAACCTCGTATGGACATTTCCTTGAGAAGCCTTTCCTGCCAGACTTTTCTACCTTCCGCATGCACTTTTTGAATTTTTCATGACAATTAATATGCAACATGCCTGCCAATAATGATCATATCCATTAATTAGAACCTTAAATCTTGCATTTATTCTTTTCCATCCCTAGGATAATGGTGGCTGTGCTGACCTTTTTTCTCCACGCATGTATCATGCTGTTTACAGCAATTATCCAGTTCATCACATGGTTTTTCACCAGCACATCCTGTCCAACCAACTCCACAAAACTTGCCATAACGTATTCCAAGAGCTGCAAACCAGCATAGCAGTTAGAAAGAGTAACTTAGAAGTCAATGCATTCTATTTAAAATATCCAAGACAAAAAATAAATAAATAAAATTTGAACTGTCAAGCCCATTATGCTTGGCATCCATAATTAAAATGACAAAAGAAAATAGGCACAAATAGATATAGTTGGATGTTTTTAAAGGCAAACGAGAGGAAAATCTCTCTACAGGGGCATTACTGGCTGAAGAGACAGAGATTAAAATCTGCAAGGGGCCAAAATGGCCTATGAGACCAAGGTACAATGTATATGCAATCTGTCATAGAAGATGCATGAAGTATCCCTAAAAGCCGTAACAATAAAGAAATACAAGACGAACAAGGCAGATTATGTAACAAAGCATATGCCTGACTAATTCAATGCTTGACCTTTACAGCTACAACGAGCTGGTTGGCATGATCTGATGGCTGCAAGCTCACCGTGTGTCAAAGTAATGGGGTTACAAAGGTGGCTCAGAACCTCGTCTTTCAATAGAAGAGATGATGATCCCCCTGTGTGTCCATAAAACATGTCCACAACCCTCCTCTACACTCTGTGGTCTCCTCAAGGTTGGCTCCACAAAAATTGGATCTGTGGGATGCTGTAGATCTCCAAGATGTCCCTAGACACGTCACCTATCTATCTCACAGTCTTAATGAGGAAACCTTAGGGCAGAGATCATTATTGGGTGTCCTTGTGTCTCCTTGCCATTATCTGACTCTCTAGCTTGATGCTGCCAAACATTCTAGAAAAAGAACAGTGAGAGAAAGATAGATAGATGTATTTATCGCCTTTTGAGGCCAATTATGGCTTATGCGACCCAATTAAAAATTACAAAACTTTCCAAATTTATTAAAAGACGAAAAAAATGACAACTAGCCCACGATGACTAGGTACTGATGCCTTGATCTGTGTGTGTGGGATATGAACCTCTCACCACAAGAAATAGGTTTGTAAGCTTCCCCTTCCTTCCAAGAGGCTATGGCTATCTTCATCTCATCTTTCCATGGAGCTACATATTTCTTAACTCTTGTTTCATTGCCATCAATTCTTGTTACACTTCTACAATCCAACCTAGGCAATGCATTTCCTTGAGGCAGAGCACAGTAGCTCCAACATGCAACACCATCGCACCCACATCAGGAAAATCGTATCACACATCCACATGGCGTGCAAAATGTTGTGCATCCACGTGGCTTGCTGTAAACCGGCGGCCTTCAGCCTTCAAACGAAACCAAAGGGCGGTGCAGAGCCAGAGTGCTCCTGCAAACAGCACACGAACACCGATTGGCCCCAAAACCTAGTGGCGCCCTTTGCGGTATTTCTTTAATTGATTATAAGAGCTTTGATTACAATAAGGCTGGAAACTCAGCCGTCATAGTAGAACTCCTGAAGCCTGCAAAGACCCTGCATCATGGCTTCTTGTCCACTCGGCATCCACAAAACAATCGCTCCATCCTAGCCGCCCAGCCTGCGAATACCATCTCTCCTCTTGTGGGGGCCCGACTATCTCAAAGAAATCTCTTGCGACTCTGTCCCCGGCCTAAGTCCAGAATAAAGCTCTGGCATGGTATTTGTACTTGACCCTCCTCTCCTCAATGGATCTAATCTCCATGAGGGCGGCAGCAAGCTGACTCTCCATCCATGGGCTATATGGGGAACGCTCCTAAAGCCGTTGCAAAGAGGCCAGACCCCTCCTCAGACTCCGCTCCTGCTCTTGAAATCCCTCCAATCTGCTCTAGGCTGCCTTCTCCAAGAAACCGTTGATCTCCCCTAGGCCAACATCCAATGTGCACGTAGCAGAGCCTGAGGTAAAGTCCAGTCTCACCTAAATCTGCTCTTATCCTGCTGCAAATCTTAAGAGTCTTAAATGAGGCTATCCGGAATCCTAGAGCTCGCATGCCTGTCACTCATGCCTCCAGGGGTCCTCTAGGGACAGAATAACCGAGGCCACCAAGGCAAAGGTGGACGTGGGGGAGCTTCCATGTCCGGTACCTCCACATCCGTCACTCCTTCGCCCGTCCCATCCGGCTCCACCTCAGGCGGTTCCAACTTCCAATCAAAGAGGCCAAGGGAGGAGAGCTCTCCGGTAATGAGGCAAACCACCATCGGTGCAAACATTAACAACCTCACCTATGTGAAAGCGAAGATGAAAGCCACGAATGAGGAGATTACATGCACGGTGATAGACTACAATCTCTCCTTCAATGTGCTCAAGGTTCCACAATGGCACAAAATGGTGAAGGCAATTGCAAAGGTGGAGCCATCCCATGGTGAATGGCATGGTATTGTCAGAATACGCAGCAGAGATGATGACCAGATCTGGGAACACGAGCAAAAACGCAGGCAGAAAAACAGCACAAGAGAGAGAGAGAGATGTAGGCGTGTAACTCTGCTCTGATATACACAAGAAGATCCCGAATATGATACAAATAAGGTATGGGGGCTGGGGGCCTATTTATATGCCCCCAGGTAGGCAGTCGGCCAGCAGCAGATCAAGCCCACGACTGCATACATCCAGTCGGCCAGCATAACAGAGGTCCACGACTGATGTCAAGGCAATCGGCCAGCTACTGATCCTCCAGCCGCCTCAGGGCTGCCTCCCAAGCCTCAGAAAAATGGGAAAAAATAGGGGAAAAATGCGGGGAGTGAGGAAAAATGATAAAACACCTCATAAGGGCGGGCACACCCACAACAAAGGCCCTGGTGTATAAAACTGGACAGGAGATGACTTCTAACACCCCCTCTCAGCTCCTGGCTGTGAAACCAACCACAGGGAGCTGGGGTGCCGCCTGAGCAAATCCTGAGAGAGCGACTTCGTGAAGAGGTCCACCGTACTGTCCTCCGTCGAACAGAACTCCAGCAAGATGTCATCAACAACGATCTGTTCACGAACAAAGTGCCTCTGGATGACCGTGGGTTCCTCCAGTGGAAGCCCAAACCTGCAATGCAACCTCTGCATCCGCACCACCTCACAAGCAGCATCACTAGCAGCCCGGTACTCTGTCTCTCTCCGCGACAAGGCAAAAGATGACTGCCTCTTACTGCTCCGGAAAACTGCTCCTGGGCTTGAAGTAGATCCCTTCGTGTCCGAATCTCCTCCCCAAACCGAGTCACTCCATCCAACAATCCCCCTCCTGTGTACAAGAGTCCCTGATCCTTCGCATGTCGCAGAAACCACAGGAAACGCAATCCTGCCTCCAAAAGAGACATCCGCAACCATGAGCTCAACTGCCTCATCAGGAAGCTCCCGTCCAATCCGGTGTCCATCAACCAGATCAATGAACCCTACAGCTTCTGAGTCACAGAGACATCACACTGCTCACAAGGATCAACACCTGTTATGGTGCACAAACAAGTCCTGGAAACCTGATGAAACCTATCAACCACCCCCTCTGAATCCGGAACCACAAAGCCTGGAGAAACCACCTCCTTCTGCAAGTAAGCACCTGTCACCTGCCTGGCTTTCTGAAAGGTCCCCGTGGAAAGAACATCCTCAACTACTGGAAGTTCTATGTCCCGAACACTACGAGACATCAAAGCGTAAGTGACCTGTTCATCTTCCTCTGACTGACGAACACAAGAACTACCAACATCAGTACTGGAAAGTTCCTGCCATCTGCTGCCATCTACTGGCAAGCTATCCACCACCTGGTCTCGAAAAGCCCACACCTGCAGCGTATCCACACTTAAGTGGCCATTACCAGACTGCCACTCATCACAAACCTGAGGACCTAGGAGAGAGAGTGCTGAAAGCCTGTAAACTCCATTCTCCACTCCACCTTCCCAAACCACTTGGCCTGTTGCTTTGTCCCGGAGAGCAACAAAATGCTCATCAAACTCCACCCGTACGCCAGTCTTGCAAACCTGATGCACTGACAACAGATGAAAGCCAAGTGCCGGAACATACAACACCTGGGAGGAATGCTTCCCCCCTCTGCCATCGGGAACTATCTCCATGTCGACGAGTTCAAGTTGACAATGGACACTCTTAAGAGTGTCCACAAGAAGCGAGATCTAGATGAGGAGGCCATATATGCCGATCTCTACAGGTAGCTAGAGAAGATTGACTGTCGAGTTTCTCGTACTCATAGAGGTTACGCAGCTAGAGGTGGCACACGAGTAGGAGGTCGCGGATGCATTGTTCGGTGCCTTACTTCCACCCTGACGGCTACATATGTGAGACGTGGCTCTGGTTTGACTTCAAGGAGCACTTTAGCACTTGTTGTTGAAGAAGAGGATACTCCTATTGCAGGCATCAGAGAGCCCAAGTACGATGACAAGGGCAATGTCCTTAGCGAGGGGATTTTGGGTTGGCCTCTGATGATGGAAGCACCTCTAGCAAGGGCATTCCTTCCCCTAGTGATTTCTCTGAGGAGGAGGACTAGAGTCTAGAATCTAGTCTCTAGAGTCTAGACTTTAGACATTTTTGTACTTAGTGTTGTGACTAGTCAGTGGTCACAACACACTTTTTTGTATTTCCTATTGTAGGCCGTGGACCACGACTCTTATTTATGGCATGTTCAATGTTCATTGTTCATGACTCTTGAGTTTTTGTACTAGTTTATGTCACATAACAAATTACAACTTCTCTAGAATTTGCATCTCTAAATGTGTACAAATATCTTTTTTTCAAGTGTTTTTTATAGTGGATCGTACCTCAATCAAACTTATTTTTCAAAATTAAAAAGTCCCGTACCAGTATCATTTTTTCATACCTTCGTTTCGTACAACTATGTCATTGATCACAAGAGGTACCTATAAGAGGGGGGAAGAGGTACTGCAACAGAAGTATGCATGAACACAAAAAGCAGCATCTCAAGGTTGGAGGCCACCTTCTCCTTATCCTGGTCTCTGTGGGCTGAGCCTCCAAGCTCCATCCTAGCCAATGGCCATAGATGGGTGAGTGCGTCGGTGATGCAAAGATTGTGAAGATGATGACATAGCTCAACTGCTTGATCTTGGATGGCGGCAGTTACCGACTCTAAGTCCCACTCCGTCCCTAGGGCTGCACTCAAAGGGAAAGAGAAGATTATCGCCCCATTCTCTGGCATAGAGGATATGGAGTGGTGAAAAACCACACATATCCGAATAGATGCTACTGTCTCCTCAAACATATATGTCCCTTCCGTCGGAGGACAACGGAAGAAGTTATAATCCACATGTTGCCCTAAGATCTTGGGGCGCCCACCTGGAGACTCTAGCGGGCGAGCCCTCACCAAGGAGGCGGTGATGGTCATCTCAACCGGCTCAGGGAAACGGTGAATCAAGCGGCGAACGGAACTCGTCAGCTGCCTCCACCGGGTCGGGGGCTGCTAGGGGGGAGACAGGAGTGCTCTAGAGGGAGGGGGGAGGGGGGAGGGCAAGCTCCGATACGGAGGACGGGGCTAAATATGCAAGCCGAGCGGGGCGTGCAGTGACAGACTCAACCACGTGTCCAAGAGATAAAAATATAAAGAGAGAGAGGGGAGAGAGGGGATCTTGCACAGTACACCACATTGAGCGGGGAACAGGCCCCGCCCCCTTTCAGGAATTTATTCAAAAACAATCCATGGGCACGCTGGCCAGGATCCATACAATCAATGAATACAAAACAAACAAATATGCCGATGTAGGATATCCAAGTCGATGTCAATGTCGATGTCAGGGCACGAGATCTCTAATGTTGTGCACACCACGAGGATGACCCACAAGTATCTCTCACCGGGCTAGTACCAAATCCAAGTGATTCATCGCTCTTACTAGTTAGTAGTTAGCATATTAGTATTCATTTCAGTAGTGACCACTAATTAGTCACATATTCAACTCGTAGTTACTAGCGGCTAACCTTGCACTTTCACGATTTATGCTCAAACATTTATGATGTATATTATTTTGTGTGGCTATTGGCATTTGTACTAAGATTTCAAATTCAACAGGACTTCATGTTGTATCCTCGCTGCTCATTTTACGTTTATAGAGAATATATGTTTGAATTTTAATTGTTTTTTGCGCAATTCTATGTATCGGTATTGCTAAATTATGAATGGTTTATAATATGATTTTTTTTATTAGATATACATTATTTTAAAAAAGTGAACTACTTATCTCGATGCATACTTTACGTACTCGTACGCATACCATACCGTACCGCATCGTACCTAAAGTACGCAACCACTATGTAAAGCTCAATAGTTTAAGTTTAGTGTTCAAAAGGTCACATTCAAGCGACATTTCATTGTTTCACAACTTTTGGGGTTCTCGGCATCTAGTGGCTCCGAGAGCACGTGCCCATTCCTAATTGGCAATAGGACACCTTCACAATTGTTGACTATTTACCTGAGCATATCATAACTTGCAAGGATAGGAGCATTCAAGGAATCCCTCTCATTTCACATGTACAAGCCCAAAGAGCTCTCAGAAAAGAAGCTGTGTGCATTGATTTATGTTCGCGTCCAACAGTTTGATGTTCAACCAGCAACACCCTTAGAAAAGAAGTTGGTGGGTCTCCTTCCAAAGTTCCAAGACATCACGTTGAGAGACGACCTCCCACCCAAGCTCCCAATGAATGCAAGTCCAATGAATCCAAATCCAAATCCAAGTCCAAGTCCAGATGCAAGTCCAAGTCCAAGTCCAAATCTAAGTCCAAGTCCAAGTCCAAGTTTCAGATCCAAATTCAAGTCTAAGTCTAGATCCAAGTCCAAGTTCCATAACCAAGTTCCATGTTCATGTCCAAGCTTCATGCCCAACCTATATGTCCAAGTTCCATGTTCATGTCCAAGCTCTATGTCCAAGTCCAAGAAACACTCGCTCATCCCATGAATAATCTCCACAACTCCTATAGCCTTGTCCATGAAGAAAACCATGGAAAAGCTCTTTCTCACAAGAAAACTAATATAAAACCAGTTTTAATGGTTTTTTGGGCGATAAAAACATTCCAAAAGTAGTTTTCAGGGTTTTTGGAGCAGTTTTAGGGTTTCTGAAATTTGTCCGTACAGTTAAACTCGGACTGTGAAAGTAAACTTGGACCGATTCTAGTTTACTTTCAGAGTCCGAGTTTTACTTTCCAGGCAGAGCATTGTAATTTCTGCACAGCAAAAGTAAACTCGGACTATGAAACCAAACTCAGACTGGTCCAAGTTTACTTTACCAAGCGTTGTGGTTTCTGTCCAGCAAAAGTAAACTCGGACTAATCCGAGTTTAATTTATTAGTTGCTTTGACAATGCATTCATGTTTTTGTAGAGAGTCTAAATTGGATTGTGTACCTTCAATTTAGATTCCAAAAGAAATTCGTGACAAAGTATACACATCTATGTGTAATCTCTTGCACACCATCATAGAAGAAGAGTTCGAGATACAGTACAGTTAGCTTCTAGGGCGGTATTCAGCACACAACAATATCGTGCGGTATGTAACAAAAGTAGATGTGTAATCTCTTGCACACCATCACAGAAGAAGACTTCGAGATACAGTACAGTTAGCTTCTAGGGCGGTATTCACGACAACAATATCGTACGGTATGTAACAAAAAGATGGTGTGGTCACAATTGTATATTGAGAAGGAGGTGGCCTAAATTTGGACGATTGTTTCATTATGGAAATGTCGACACCACCAACTTGGTGGGAAGATTATGGACAGGGGAATGTCTCAGGCATCTTTGTCTCCAGGGGAGGACGTCCCGAGAACGGCGGAACAACCACTTCCTCTCGGGGACGGGCTTGGCATGGGACACCCAGAACGCGCTTTTTTGGCTATTTTTTTCACCTTTTTTCGCTTGTTTTTTCACCGTTTTTTTTTTTGCTTTTTCTTGCTGTTTATCACCATTGCTTCTGCCCGTTTTTTCCCATTGGTGGTTACGCCCGTTTTCTCCCGTTGGCACTGTGGCCTGCCGTCACCCATGGGGATTGTGCTTGGAGCCGCCTATAAGGCTTGAGCTCTCCACCAGGCATCGTCTCGTTATTTATAACGGGATGCTACAGTGGCCGGGATCAGGAGGACTGACATGCTTCCCACATGGGGGTCATACACGGACCGGAGGCACGGTGGTAGACTACATTATGGGGTCTTTGGAGGCATCACAGCTTGTCACCTCATTCTCCATTCCACCTCGTCCTATTGGGGCAGATCATACATACTTGGCATTTTCACTAGCCGGATCACCAGTACCACCAGCCCCCCACATACCGACGCCACACACTACCATCTACTTCACACATGACATGGCAGACATATACACTGGCAGAGTAGAGGATGGGCTCCTACTCATGGATCCCCTGGCATCTATGGATACCATTACAGCCCAGCTCGCATCACTCCTACACACGGCTGCATTACAGAGCTTCCCACATCGTGTACACTCAGGAGAGCCTGCGAGACCTGGGACTATGCCCCAGAACAGATGGTATGATGACGAGTGCAGAGCCCTATACTCACGACTCCGCATACAGAGAGCCTTGGGAGCCATCACAGAGCAGGAGTCGAGGAGAGAGATGAGGAGACTTACTCGCCGCAAAAGGCGGGCCTTCGCAGAGATGCAGGAGCTAGAGATCTTTCATTTCTTCATGAGTAGAGATAGCCCTGTCTCATGGCGGCACTTCAGAGAGCCCCGGACCCCGACACCTATTGCAGACCCACAGACATGGCACACATATGCAGAGGGTCTATACCATGCCCCACAGCAGCCACCTATACCTCAGCCACAGGAGCCTCGACCTACCACAGCTAGCTTCTTTACCCACTCGATGGTACAGGAAGCTATCCGCCGCCTACAGCATGGACGGGCCGCCGACCATATGGGCCTGCAGGGTGAGCATCTCATATATGCAGTAGATTCTTTAGCTCCTTTTCTTGCACACCTGTTTAACAGGGCACTAGCAGAGGGTTTGCCTGCGGAGTGGACGATGCACACCATTGTGCCGATTCACAAAACAGGGGATATGCTCGATCCGAGCAACTACAGGACGGTTATGGTTGGCCACGTGCTGGCCAAACTCTATGGTGCAGTGCTGGAGCAGGAGCTTAGCTTATATGCTGAGCGAGCAGGTTTACGCTCATCAGGGCAGGCAGGCTTCAGGAGAGCTTTCTCTACCACTGACCATGTATTCACTTTGAGATGTATGATTGATCAGGCCAGAGTGAGGAAGAGAAAGCTCTATTGCTGCTTTGTGGATTTCCGCAAGGCATTTGACACAGTACCACGAGAGAGGCTCTTTCAGCGCCTGCAGTCTCTTGGCATACCAGCAGATATGACATGGGGCATCTATGCATTATATGAGCAGGTTTTTGGGCGAGTCAGATGTCCAGGAGGTATGTCCGAGACTATTGCTAGCACCATTGGTGTGAAGCAAGGATGCCCACTTTCCCCCACGCTATTTGGGTTATACATTGATGAGGTGGCTGACTTCATTACACGGGGAGGCGGAGATGGAGTTGATTTAGCAGGTACCTCAGTACATATTATGCTCTATGCTGATGATATTGTATTAGTGTCTGAGTCCCCAGGTGGTCTACAGCAGCATCTAAATGCACTCCATGATTTCTGCACACAGAGGGGTCTTACTGTGAACCTTGGGAAAACCAAGGTTATGGTCTTTCATACATCGAGACAGGGCAGGAGTCAGCTGACATTCACTCTCGCAGGATGCCAGGTGGAGGTGGTGACATCATACGTGTACCTAGGGGTTACCTTCTCTGCAGCAGCCACACGCTTTACCATGGGTTCAGCAGCCAGAGCTAGATTGACACGGGGATATGCAGCATTGGCTATGCTAGAGAGACAGTGCCACCAGGCGCATTTTCAGGAGCCCCGGACGAAGGGGTGGCTATTTGACACATTAGTCACACCGGCATTGATGTATGGAGCAGCAGTATGGGCGCCAGGCCTTGCTACCCATTGGTGGACACAGATAGAGAGACCACAGGCCCTCATGATGGCACGCATGATACGCAGCAAACCGTCAGTACCTCATGACATTATCCGAGCAGAGTTTGCTGCGCCTCCTATGATGGTAGAGGCCATATTTCAGACTATATGCCTGCTAGACAGATTCAGAGAGATGCCACAGGACAGATTATCATACAGAGCTTTTCAGGCATCTAGACAGTTGGCTGAGGCAGGAGACAGAGGATCATGGTATGCACAGGTCACACATTGGTTCTCACAGCATGGCCTAGACATGGATCATCTACCACCATTCCAGTATGACAGGGATGCACCACATATCCGTCTCTCTCATAGTGAGAGGAACAGAGTATTGAGACAGGATCTATGGCAGCTCTATACACGAGAGACATGGATATCGCCTACACAGCCTCTTCCACCGAAGATGCTATACTACAAAGATCACTTCATGAGTATCACTGATGATGGATTTATAGAGAGGCCTAGATACATGGAGGGCTTTTTACCACACGGCTCCCGAGTGGCTATTGGTCAGCTCAGAGTTTCATCACACCGATTGGAGATTGAGACTGGCAGAGCAGCACGGATCCCCCGAGAGGAGAGGGTATGCAGATTGTGCAGAGAGGAGGTGGAGAGTGAGGAGCATTATGTATGCAGATGCAGAGCATATACAGCCATCAGAGAGAGATATCCCATTTTATTCAGAGAGCCACATTCCCTACGCCAGATCTTTGAGGCAGCAGACCAGCGCATACTGGGGAGATACATTCTAGACATACAGCGCCACAGAGAGACATTATTACAGGCTCAGACAGCTCCAGAGGGGGGGCGACAGACACAGATTACTACATTTTTTCAGAGATCCATACCCCTCCCAGCCCCTACACGGCAGGGAATTACTCTCCAGAGAGCAGAGACACTTAGAGCCCGCAGGAGACAGAGGACACCTGGCTTTCGGACACCACGCCTATACCAGAGAGAGATGACAGAGATCAGAGCTCAGTTTCACAGAGAGGGTGCGGAGCGACTGGCTCGCTTCAGAGCACACCCAGGCATGTTCTTCAGGGAGCTGTGGACACCCCCTTCACTGATGTATACCATTTTATACCCCCAGTATGGTACAGGATGGAGCTAGCTAGGTTGCATATCATGATTGTATACTCCATGCATATAGCTTTGCATTCTCCTAGTAATAGAGCTCCATCCCCTGCACACCCAGATTCAGCTTTTTTTATTCAGTACTTTTTCATTTTGTTGGGATGACAGAATATACCCCATACATGTACTCCGATTTGTCTCATAGGCCGAGTTCGGTCTTTTGGAAGACGTTAATAAAATCTTTCTTTCTTTCTTTCTTTCTCTCTCTCCCACTCTCTCACTCTTGGCCAGCCGCCTAGGCTCTATAAGGCTTAAGCAGCAAGCTCTCTCTCTCTCTCTCTCTCTCTCTCTCTCTCTCTCTCTCTCTCAACCCGCAAGCGTTCTCTAGGCTCTAGGCTCTTAACTTTTAAGCCTTAAGCCTTAAGAGCTCTCTCTCTCTCTCTCTCTCTCTCTCTCTCTCTCTCAACTTTCACCCTCTCTCATGGCATCTTCTTCATCACAAGCAACCTTCGGCTCCGCACGTCGTGGTGGTGCTAGAAGAACCGACGGTTGGTCATGGTGGGAAGAGGTTAATGCCAACCGCCCTAGAAGTGGAGAAGGTTCATGCCCGTGGTCTTGCAAGCTTTGCTCCTATAGGCGGACGAGTGGGTCAGACAAAGTGAGAACCCACCTTATGCATGAGTCCGGGCACGAGGTTCGATTTTGTATGGGAATCACATCAAAGAAGAGAAGGAAGCTTCTTGAGCGCATTGCCGAGCATGAGGCTTTGAGGGCTGCAAGGCCAACACGTGTGGCTATGGATCCTGTAGCATTTGTGACACCATCCGAGGAGTCTGTTTCAGGGTCTGGGGGTGCATCTACCACATCTACACCACGGCCACATGGTGTAGGTTCCTTTATGATGCCCACACCCGCGCGGCGACAGAGTACACTTGAGGGAAGTTGGGATCCTAAGAATAAGAAAGAGGTTGATACACTTGTGGCTCGCTTCTTCTTCCATGACCATATTGCTTTCCATACTACTAGGTAACTTATACTTGTACCAAGACCTGTACTTGTTGTACTAGGTGCCTCATGTTTCTTATTTGTGTAAACTTAAAATTTGCTAAATTAAGTTCAAAGTTTTCTTTAAGTTTTGTGCAGAGCAAGAACAAAGCATGTTTATGTCAGAATATGCAGCGAAGATGAAGACAAGATCTGAAAACACTAGAGCAAGTGCACTGCAGAAAAAAACATAGAAAGAGAGAGAGAGAGAGAGAGAGAGAGGAGAGAGAGAGAGAGAGAGAGAGAAAAAAAGAGAGGAGAGAGAGAGAGAGAGAGAGACATCGCCAGCGCCATCGCCATCGCCAGCGCCAGCGCCAGCGCCATTGCCATCGCCAGCGCCATTGCCATCGCCATCGCCAGCGCCATCGCCATCGCCATCGCCATCGGTGGTCATCCCGATCTCACAATGGACCTGCTCTTTTTGTCGCCAGAGCCGTTCCTGCAA
Source organism: Cibotium barometz (assembly GCF_041138505.1). Lineage (NCBI taxonomy): Eukaryota > Viridiplantae > Streptophyta > Polypodiopsida > Cyatheales > Cibotiaceae > Cibotium > Cibotium barometz. Next base: position 23,864,347 of record NC_141049.1, read on the forward strand.
GCTCTCCGCTAAGCACCCGCCGCCATCCAGAAGGGAGAAGGTCCTCGGCCTGCATCACTTCCACGACCACCCCATCAACTTGCTGTCCTTGTTACGCCGGGAAGGTAGGTGCGCTCAAACTCGTTCTGTGAATCCCCTGCTGGCATGGCGTCTTCGCCGGTTCTGAGTTTCCACCAGGAGACTCCTCCACCACCTCTTCGCCAGTTTGTGATTCCTGACCGTGTTATGGATGGAGCGGACTCCTCGAGCCGTATTTTCAGGGAACGAGCAGTTGTTGGGCGCATCACAGGTCGCTCCATCACCCGTGCTGCCTTGCGTGACCATTTGCAGTCTGCTATGGGTACCCACCAGGGTCGTGTGCTGGAGGTCTCCTATCTCGGACGCGGGATCTTCATGGCCTTACTCTCCGATGCAGCCTCTGTGGCTGCCATTTGCGCAGTGGTCCCTATCCTAGCTGGGGGGCGTGCTTTGTATATCTTGCCTTGGTACCCTTCCTTCACTGAGGACGAGTTCGAGGCCAGGCAGATTGCTCCACGCTTTCCGCTCACGCTCTCTCTGCCTTCGTTGCCCCGTCAGTTCGTACAGGAGGACTTTGTCATTGCCTTAGCCTCTGACTTGGGGATTGTTGTTCCAGGCTCCGTCCGTTTATCAGCAGGTCCTCCTCGTGTGCAGCTTTTTGCTTCCTCTGCCATTCCGGACTCTATTCTTGTTACTGGCAGAGGATCTTGTCGTTTTACTCAGCGTCTCCTCGTCACTGGCCGACCTGGTCAGTGTCTTCGGTGCCATGAGATGGGGCACCTGGCTAGGCAGTGTCCCACTCTCCCGTCGCCTCGTCAGCAGCGTCCTACCACTGTCCAGCCGGAGCGCAAGGGGAAGACTCCTATGCAGCCAGATGTTCCTTCTTCGAGTCGTCCACCACCCCTTTCCGCTCCTGCTCCAGTCGACGAGTGGAGGCCCGTTCAGCGCAGTCATAGTTTCCAGCAGAGGGAGCGGCGTGTTCCTCCAGTTCCGCCTTCTCAGCTAATCCCTGCGGCTAGACCTCTTTCACCGGCTCTCTCTTCAGTTCAGGGCACTCAGTTTTCTCAAGGTCTCGGTCAGCAGACTCCTCCTGCAGCGGCAGGTCTTCTGACCCCCCCCTCCCCTCGGTTGCCTTCGCCTCGGGCTTCCCAGCTGGCTGCCATGCAGGTTGATGCCCCCCCCCCTGCTCCTCTAGCTCTTCCTGCGCCCCCGGTCTCCATCCCGCCCCCTTCGCTTCCTCTTCCACCTCCACTGCCTCCTCCTCTGCCTTCCAGAGTGCCTCGTGCATTTCTAGACTTCAGCCCGCCAGCTTGGGGTGCAGCGCGTGCAGAATGCAGCGGCCATGGCTTAGGCCCTTTCCTGATCAGACTCTATGTCTTGCAGCCATCAGCGAGAGTAAGTGCTGGTTTGCAGTTTGTTGGGGGCCCTTCAGGTCCGATGCACTCTTTTGTCTTACCCTTCGGAGGCTCTGAGGTTTGGTCAGAAGAGAGTGTGTTGCAGTTTGTTCGCTCCCATACTTTGTCACAGTTGCAGGGTTGGCTTGGTGCCCGTCTTGACGCCGACTGGCTCTCTTCTCTGTTCCCACGCTGCTGTGGCGCGTTAGAGTGGTTGGATGCCGAGTCCTGCTTCTGCTTGCCAGTGGTTATATGTTTACAGGACTCCTTCTCGATGCCATCCTCTATGCAGATTTGGGGCATCAAGCGGGTGGCTTCAGTCTTGCGATGTGCGCAGACTGTGGTTAGCCAGTGGCTCGGGGATGTTCGCTTCTTTGCAGAGGGGATGAGGATTCCTTGTTTACCTCCACAGGATGATGCTTTGGAGATGACAGCCTCTTCCAAGAGGCAGAGATTGTGATGCAGTCACTTTTGCTGGCTATATTACATGATGTTTTTTGATGCAGTCATTTTTGCTGGCCATATTACATGATGTTTTTTGGTGCAGTCATTTTTGCTGTCGCTATTACATGATGTTTTTTGATGCCATGATTATAGTTGTACATGCTCTTTCACGGGATGTATTGCTTCGGTCAGCTTGTTGGCTGTACATGCTCTTTCATGGGATGTATTGCTTCGGTCAGCTTGTTGGCTGTACATGCTCTTTCATGGGATGTATTGCTTCGGTCAGCTTGTTGGCTGTTCACTGTTGTGGTTGCCTTATACCTTTGGTTTGGGGTCTGCTGACTCCTTGCTCGTGGGTGTTTGATTTGGATATACAGTTTTTTCCTCCTCCTTGGTGCTATGCATATCCTCTCTTGGAATGTTAATGGTTTATGCACTTCGAGGATAGTTGGGAACAGAGCTTCCCGACTAAAGCGGGAGATTGCTAGCGCCACTTCGCCATCTGTAGACATCTTGCTGCTTCAGGAGCATAAGCTGGCGCATCCCTTTGGTCACCTCCTGGGCTCTGGGTCCCGCTCTTACTGGTCGCCGGCCATTGGGGACTCCGGTCACAGTTGTGGTGTTTGCATTTCCGTTAGCTCATCCTTTGTGGCTTCGGTACTTCGGCATGGTATTCTGGTACCTGGCAGAGCGATGTATGTGATTGTGAGGATTGCGGATTCTCGGATTGGCTTCTTGTCGATCTATGCCCCGACTCTTGCCAGAGCTCGTTCAGCTTTCTGGAGCCTCTTAGTGGATGCATTGTGTCCTTTGCTTTCCTCGGTAGATTCATGGGTTGTTGGAGGTGACTTTAACAACATTGAGTCTGCCCGTGACTTCCAGGCAGAGGTCGCCCCTGTGTTGACCTCTATCGCACCTTCAGAGCAGGATGCCTGGGAGAGGTTTCTTCTATGCATTCGAGCTGTTGACGCGTGGTATACGCCTTCTTTTGCCCACTTGCCTTGCTCCTTGGCCTTTTCTTGGGGTCTTCGCCGTCAGCAGGGCCGATTACTGGAGAGACTGGATAGATTTTATGTTGGCAATTGGGCCTCCTTCCTGGGCGGCTCCACTTGCATCTGGCCTGGCACCTCGATGTCGGATCATAGCCCTGTCTCATTGACTATTTCTTTTGAGCGGCCTCATGCAGTCCGCCGAGGGTCTCGCATTCCGGACAGGCTACTCTCTGGTAGCGATCTTTCTGCTTCGGTTGCTCAGATCTGGGGAGCCGATCCCACTTCGCAGTCCTCTGCAGTGCAGTTCCTACATGCTGAGTTCCTTGCCACCTGTATCAGAGAGTCTAGTTTTTCTTGCCGGGCGGCCGCCTCCGCTTGTCGTCGTGAGGTGGCCCAGCGTGAGCGATCTCTGCTTGCACCATTAGCATCGGTGCAGCGTCTCTTGCAGTCCCATCCAGGAGATGCACATTATGCTGGTATACATGCACAGTTGCTTGATGAGATCCGGTCAGTTCAAGAGAGGAGGTCTGAGTTTTCTGGTCACGCAACTGCGGCTCGTTGGGTAGCGCTCGGTGACCGAATGAACAAAGACTTCTTTGCATCACATAGAGAGCGACCTTGTGGGACTGCTCTTCGTGCAGTCTTGGATGACCATGGGCATTTACAGACTCACCCAGATAGAGTCCTGGAGATTGCTACAGTCTATTATGCTGATCTATTCAGTGCTGATCCGTTGACAGATGACATTCAGGCGGCCAGAGCTACTGTATGGTCCCACACGCGACGTTCAGTCACTGCGGACATGTCTCGTTCCCTTTGCTCTTTGTTCACAGTCCAGGAGTTACGCGAGGCGGTAGAGGCTCTTGACCCTGCTTCTTGTCCGGGGGATGATGGCCTCTCTAGACAGTTCTTCATTACTCATTGGGATGCAGTTTCAGGGCCCTTGCTGAGAGGGCTTCAGGAGATTTATGATTCTGGGACCATGCCTCAGTCTCTTTGCTCTGGGCTCATATCTCTTATACCTAAGGGGGGGGATGGCACGCTCCTGCGACAGTGGCGCCCCATTACTCTCCTTCCTACGGTATATAAGATATTAGCTTCCATGCTGGCAGTGCGAGTGAGGCCCTTTCTTCCAGACATCATTCATGGATCACAGACTGCTTTTATCCAGGATAGATGTATCCTGGATAATATCTTTTGCTACCATCAGGCGGTAGAGTGGGCTCAGTCTACTGGCACTCCCCTAGCATTGCTTTTTCTTGACTTTGAGAAAGCATTCGATAGGGTGGATTGGTCCTTCCTAGAGGGTACTCTTGCTCGCATGGGGTTTCCGCAGCAGTGGATCACCGGAGTATCTGCACTTTACAGATCAGCAGCCAGTGCAGTGACTATTGGGGGTTTTGTTGGCAGATCTTTTGACATCTCTCGCTCTGTGAGACAGGGATGCCCCCTTGCAGTCTTTCTGTACTTATTTGTGGGAGAGGCACTTTCTGACTTTCTTCATGCCCGGCAGAGAGATATACAGGGAGTCACCTTGCCACTTACAGGCGAGCGTGACCTGATTGATCAGGAGTATGCTGATGATACTTTGCTCATGGTCCGTTATGCCATTGCTGTCCTTGATGTGACGCGTTCAGTTCTTGATGTTTATTGCTTGGCCAGTGGTGCTCGCATTAACTGGCACAAGTCATATGGTATGCTGGTTGGCTCTGAGGATGTCCCGTCTTGGGGTGTGGCAGAGGGGTTTACATGGTTGCAGCGGGGTCAGTCCTGTCGCTATCTGGGTTTTCAGGTGGGACTGGATATCTCTCCCCAGCAGCAGTTTGCGCCGGTTTTGCAGTCGCTTCGCAGAAAGCTCTGCCACTGGTCTTCCCAGCACTTGTCTCTTGCAGGGCGGGTCCTTGTGGCCAATCAGGTACTGTTGGCATCTGTTTGGTACATTGCTTCCTGCTGGATGCTTCATACGGGAGTGATGCGGCAGGTTCGCCGCCTGATTCGCAACTTCCTGTGGAGTGGCCATGATGGCACTGTTGACACTAGAGCTAGAGTCCGTTGGGAGACGATTATCCGGCCCATTGCAGAGGGGGGCCTTGGCATTATTGATCCAGAGATGCAGTGTCGTGCTTTGCTTACCAAGTTCATTGTCCGCGCCTTGTTTCCGGGCAATGAAACTTGGAAGCTTCTTTTCAGATCGGTTTTGCACACAGTGACCCCGCAGTTGGGAACCCGCGATGGTCATTCTTGGGCTGCGTGTATACGCTATATTTTTTCAGATTCTCCTCTGCGTACTGCCCATCTGTCACCCTTCATGCGCTCCATTTTACAGATATGGATCTCCATGAGACAGGGCATGCATAGACGTTCTCCTGCCTCTCTGCCAGAGATTGAGCGTCAGCCCTTGATCTGGAATCCCCATGTGTTGGATACTGAGGGTCGCCAGCTTGGCCAGAGGACCCACATTGACTGGGCGGCTTGGGATAGCGGCCCGGCTGCTTCGATGCATGCTTGGTCACAGACGCGGCAGCTGCCGGCAGATTTTATTGGGGAGGAGTTCTCCATAGGCAGGGGTATTCTGCCTCGGATTGCAGAGATTGATGCAGCTATTCCAGAGCTTTGGGATCGTGCCATTCGGGGTTTACATGAGATGCCTGAGCACTCAGGATGGTTATGCATGTTTGGCACTGCAGGTACACCCTTTCTTGTTTGGAGCTCTCATTGTTATTGGCCTATGGTTTTTATCCCTATGGGCATGCCAGATGCTTTTGGCCATGTCAGATTACAGTTTCATGGTTTGGGCTGTCTAGAGGAGCTGCGTCAGGCTGACTGGACTCCCATCCGTGTTGTTGGCTCTTTCAGGAAAAGACGGGAGGTGGACCCGTCTTTTCACATTGGTATGGCTGCCCGTTGGCGATTATGGATCTGGGAGGGACGGCCTCTTTCGCAGCTGACTTGGGACCCCGGGGAATGGGAGTGGCCTGCTGTGGAGACCGGCGCTAGGCATACTTCCTTTTTCGGGTATACTGTTCGGATTGGGAGGCACTGCTTGCTTCGACGACAGTTACATAGACCTACGCGTTCGGGCACTTGGCTACATGCAGGTCTCTCTCATGCCTTCCTGGCACAGTACTGGGTATCTATTTGGAGGCTGAGGATTGCTCGGCGGATCACTCTTTTTTTTTGGTTGACTGCTCATGCTGGTCTTGCTGTCGGCACTTGGGGTGCCTTGATGGGCCATGATCCCATTTGTATATGCTGTGATCACCAGGTTCAGGAGTCTCAGACCCACTGCCTCTGGTCGTGTCCTATGGCTTCCTCTGTTTGGCGAGCAGTGGCTCTTCTCCTCAGCAGAGCTGGTCAGCATGCAGGTTTCCTCAGTTGGGGGTCTGTGTTATGGCTCCTTCCTTGGCCGGGACCTCATGTGTTCTTTGAGGGTGAGGGCACTGATGCTGTGCTTATGCTTACGGCGACGGGGTATCGGAGGGGGTACCTCAGTATGATTCCTCCTGACGCCTTGCACATGGAGCATTGGCAGAGGGATGATGTTTTTATGGTGATTGCCGCGATTGCGATGTGGAACATTTGGAGAGCTCGTTGTCTCCATGTCCTTAGTCACACGCGGCAATCGACACGTGATACTCTTGTCCTGATTTGGCTCGATCTTATCCGTGCACTGCGTTCCACGTATGATGATTCCTGTCGGCCTTCACAGACAGCTCAGGACAGACTCCAGGCCTTCATTCGTCGTTGGGGGCGCACGGGTCTCTTCTTCAGGATTGTTGGAGGACATGCTAGATGGGAGTACTCTCCCCCACAGTGGTTCATATTGCACACATCACATCATCCACCGTGATGTAGCACCGACTGCTCACAGGCTTCACGCCTCCCACTGCACAGTTTGTATGCCCCCTCAGTAGGCCACCTCTGGCACTTTGGGGTTTTTTCATACCCAGTATTATAGCTCTGTGTTTCCTCAAAAAAAAAAAAAAGAGAGAGAGAGAGAGAGAGAGAGAGAGAAAGAAAGAAAGATTTTATTAACGTCTTCCAAAAGACCGAACTCGGCCTATGAGAGAGAGAGAGAGAGAAGCGTATAACTCTGCTATATACACAAGAGAAAAATCCCGAAATCTGAATACAAAGTGTGGGGGACCAAGGGGCCATTTTATATGGCCCCCATCAGCCAGTCGGCCAGTAGAAAAGACAGCCGACCACCCCCTGAATGTACCTGACCAGAAGCACTCCAGTCGGCTGCTATAAATCATGTCGGTTGCTATAAATCAGTCGGCCAGCAGCAATTGAGTCGGCCAGCTCCTAACAATCATGCTGGATACCACACAGAGGCAGGTGGGCAGCCGATAGCCCTCCACACAACAAGAAAAAATGAAAAAAATAGGGAGAGTGGGGAAAAATGAGAAAACGATAAATCAGGCGGGCACACCCACAACAAAGGCCCTGGTGTAAATATGCAGACAGGAGATGACTGCTAAGACCCCCTCTCAGCTCCTGGATGTGAAGCCAACCCCAATGAGCTGGAGTGCCGCCAGACATAGCCTGAGGTAGAGACTTCGTGAAGAGGTCCGCCACATTGTCCTTCGTCGAACAGTAAAGAAGCAAGATGTCACCAGCCAAGATCTTCTCACAAACAAAGTGATATTGTATCTCTATGTGCTTGGTCCGGGCATGGAAGACCGGGTTCCGAGCAATAGCTATACAGCTCTGGTTATCGCACTAGATAACTATGGACTCCTTCTGTGGAAACCCAATCTCGCCAAGCAGCCTCCGCAACCACACAACCTCACAAGCGGTGTGCAATTGACGAAAATGAAAGAACGGACTGTGGCATTGACATGATCCCATAACTGTGCCTGTGCCTCGCGTTCCTTCCGAATAGAGGGTAATTCCCCTTCCTCTAACTCCAGCCGTGGAACCCCAACAACAATGAAATCAGCAAGGTCGTAAGACTCCAAAACAAATTCCATATGCCGTAGTTGTTCTCGTCCAACTGACGGTCCATTGAGAATGTGGGGAGTGTTGGGATCTTCACATGCTTCTCAGCCATTCTCAAGTAAATCTACCCTTACGGGGGTGTAACTTGCAAGTGGCTATCCAGCAAATCAGCCCGCCTTCCTCTTGCTTCTCCTCTTCCCGTACGGCCCAAAACAGTCCTCCAATCAGCAACACAAACAGCCCCTCTCTTGCTCACACAGTTCCCAAGATCTTCCAAGAGCCTAGAGCTCTGATACCATGTCAGAATATGCAGCGGAGATGAAGACCAGATCTGAAAACACTAGAGCAAGTGCACTGCAGAAAAAAAACACAGAAATAGAGAGAGAGAGAGAGAGAGAGAGAGAGAGAGAGAGAGAGAGGCGTATAACTCTGCTATATACACGAGCAAAATCCCGAAATCTGAATACAAAGTGTGGGGGGCCAAGGGGCCATTTTATATGGCCCCCATCAGCCAGTCGACCCCTAGAAAAGACAGCTGATTGCCCCCTGAATGTACCCGACCAGCAGCACTCCAGTCGGCTGCTATAAATCCCGTCGGCCAGCAGCAACTGAGTCGGCCAACTCCTAACAGTCATGTTGGATACCATATAGAGGCAAGCGGGCAGCCGACAGCCCTCCACACAACAAGAAAAAATGGGAAAAATAGGAAAAAAAATATGGACTGGGAAAAAATGAGAAAACACCTAAATCAGGCGGGCACACCCACAACAGAGGCCCTGGTGTAAATATAAAGACAGGAGATGACTGCTAACAATTTATGCTAGCCATGCTCAGGAAGTTTTCTTAGTGTGGTTGTTTTTCCGTGTGTGGTAGTGCTAACCGCACACTCAGAACTTCTGAGAGCCAGTGAAGGTTAGACACACTAGGGAATCTGGGAGCAAAGCTTATCTAGGAGAACCAGGCGAAGTTCCCTCCGCGGTGTACCCCTTTGCCTATGTTAGTACGGGCGTGCCTGTTGGTGCACAGTCCCGGAAGACCAGTGAAAGGCAGGTGTGCACCCAGTGAAGGAAGGAGTGTGCCTGTGACTTGGGACTTCTTCGACTGTCCAAACTTCATCGACAAGTACCCAATTTGTTTGAGTTGTATTCACTCCATGTGAGAAGAAATCTGGCCTATTGGCCCGTGACACTTGTACATATAAATACTCCAAGAAATACAAATGTATTGAGGGGGGGCCCTTTCCGGCCCCAGTGCTAGTGTCTAAGTGTTATTGCTCATTTTCAATATTAATGTTGCTAATAATGTCCATTGTGTCAGAATACGCAACAGAGATGATGACCAGATCTGGGAACACGAGCAAAAGCAATGCAGAAAACACAAAGAAGATCCCGGAATGAGAGAGAGAGAGAGAGAGAGAGAGAGAGAGGCGTGTAACTCTGCTCTATATACACAAAAAAGATCCCGGACTGATACAATATGTGGCAAGGGCTGTGGGGCCATTTTATATGGCCCCCATACAGCAGTCGGCCAGCTGTAGGGCAGCCAACAGGACCACAAACTCCACAACCAACCATCATCACCAGTCGGCCAGCAGTAGGGTGTCGGCCAGCTCATCTGGGAGGTCGTGGACCTGAAGCAACAAAACCAGCCATCACCAGCATGTCCAAATGCAGTCGGCCAACTTCAGGTGTTCTCCTTCCACCACGGGGCTGCCACCCAAGCCACAGAAAAATAGGGAAAAATGGGAAAAAAAATACCAGGAGTGAGGAAAAATGAGAGAACACCTACAAGGGCGGGCACACCCACAACAAAGGCCCTGGTGTCAACATAAAGACAGGAGATGACTTCTAACACCCCCTCTTAGCTCCTAGCTGTGAAACCAACCACAAGGAGCTGGGGTGCCGCCTAAGCAAATCCTGAGATAGCGACTTCGTGAAGAGGTCCACCGTACTGTCCTCTGTCGAACAGAACTCTAGCAAGATGTCATCAGCAACGATCTGTTCACGAACAAAGTGCCTCTGGATGACCAATGGTTCCTCCAGTGGAAGCCCAATCCTGCAATGCAACCTCTGCATCCTCACCACCTCATAAGCCGCATCACGAGCAGCCCGGTACTCTGCCTCTGTCGTCAACAAGGCAAAAGATGACTGCCTCTTACTGCTCCATAAAACTGCTCCTGGGCCTGAAGTAGATCTCCTCGTGTCCGGATCTCCTCCCCAAACTGAGTCACTCCAACCGTGGAGTCGGACTCCATCAATCAATTCCCCTCCTCTGTAAAAGAGTCCATTATCCTTCGCATGCCACAGAAACCACAGGATACGCAATCCTGCCTCCCAAAGAGTCATCTGCAACCATGAGCTTAACTGTCTCATCAGGAAGCTCACGTCCAATCCGGTGTCCATCAACCAAATCAATGAACCATTCTGCTTTCGAGTCAAAGAGGCATCACACTGCTCACAAGGATCAACACCTGTTACGGTGCAAAGCCAACTCCTAGAAACCTGCTGAAGACCACGCAAGGCCTTCTGAAACCTGTCAACCACCCCCTCTAAATCCGGAACCACAAAGCCTGGAGAATGCACCTCCTTCTGCAAGTAATCAACTGCCACCTGCCTGGCTTTCCGAAAGGTCCCCGTGGAAAGAACATCCTCATCTACAGGAGTTTCTTTGTCTCGAATACTATGAGACATCAGAGCATAAGTTACCTGTTCAATTTCCTCTGACTAACGAACACAAGAACTACCAACATCAGTACTGGAAAGTTCCTGCCAACTGCTGCCATCAACTGGCAAGCTATCCACCATCTGGTCCCGGAAAGCCTGCACCTACAGCGTATCCACACTTAAGTGGCCATTACCAGACTACCACTCATCACAAATCTGAGGACCTGGGAGAGAGAGTGCTGAAAGCTTGTAAACTCCATTCTCCGCTCCGCCTTCCCAAACCACCTGGCCTGCTGCTTTGTCCCGAAGAGCAACAAAATGCTCATCAAACTCCGCCCGTACGCCAGTCTTGCAAACCTGATGCGCTGACAACAGATAAAAACCAAGTGACGAAACATACAACACCTGGGAGGAATGCTTCCCCCCTCTGCCATCGGGAACTATCTCCATCCAGCCCTCACTGTGAACGGGAATAGTGGATGTATCCCCAGTAAGAATGTGACCAGAATACCTGCAGAGATCCTGTAAATCTGAACGGGAAGGAGTCGTGTACCTGGAAGCACCACTATCTAGAATCCACTCCCGAGTATCCGCTGCGGAGACTCCTCCAACCTCCTCCCTGCCTGAAGAAAATGAAACATCGGTGTCCATCACCTCCAGGTGCACAAAAGCCGGAGTCTTCATGATTGCTGCTAAGGAATCTTTACCCTTCTCGGTCTTCCGCTTGGAACACTGCCTCCAATAGTGGCCTTTCTCACCACAATCATTACAAGTCCTCTCTGCCTTTAGTTTCTCGTGGTCAGTAACAGACTTCTTCTCAGAAGGCTTCTCCGATGAAGCCTTCCCTTTGCCCGTGTTACGGCCTTTCAACCGTTGGCCAGTTAAGGCCTCCGAGCCTCCACCCTGAGGAGGGTTCGTGAATCGTTCCTCCTGGTCAAGGACTGTCAAATCCCCATAGGATCTCCTCATAGAACCCTCTTGGTACGAGACTTGAAACCTGCAAACAAACCAAACAAACAAGGAGGGGGTGCAGGCCTGACTCACCTCCCAACCATGACAGCTGTGGGCAAGCCCACAGACTTGGCTGTCCCCACCGAGCCACGAGCTGCTAACTAGATGGACGTACCGACCAATCTCTACCTCGTGACGTCCCATACCGCCACGAAGCTACCCTCGCGGACCTCGAGACTGTTGTCGGCCTCGGCTGCATAAAGCAGGTGCACGTCTGCACTAGATCCAAGCTCCTGACCATAGAGCTCTCACAAATCACGCGAGACTCTCTATGACTAATGACTACCCTTGGCCACCCTTTTATAGGCTCTTGGCCGGTCATCGGGCGTCTACACTTGGACGCCCGCCCGTCCATACTTAGGTACCTGCTCGTTAATCTATCCCTGCCTAGCTCCAAGCTTCCCCAAACCTCGAAGCTAGTCTTGTGTTCGTGTGCACGCACACGATAGATACACACTGTGCACATGACAAGGACCATGGGCACAAGCTCCTCCCACGTGATGGTGCTAAGCCTGCCACCACTGGTAATCAAAGACGAGTAAAATGCTGAGTATTGAGAGGGCAAATGCGACAGCAACGTTATGGCCATGTCCTCTGACAATATCTCCTTCCCAGCCTGAAGAACTTCCTGCTGAAGAGCCTGCAGCTTGTTAATATGCTCCCGCATTGTCAATGACCTTGCAAGGCTCATAACCCGCATCTATACTTCCAAGGAAATCCTCTTCATGGGCGATACCCTATTGTAAAGAGAGGCCAAATGCTGCCATATACCTCTGGCCAGTGTCATATGCTTTACATGATTGATTACCTGCGGTGTGCAGTTGAGGAAGATAAACGAACGGACCCTGGCGTTGACACAATCCCACATCTGTGCCTATGCCTGTGCCTCCCAGTCCTTTCGGATCAACGGTAACTCCCCTTCCTATACTTCCGGCCGTGGAACCCCAACAACGACGAATTCAACGAGGTCGTAAGACTCCAGAACAAATTCCATCATAACCTTCCATATGCCGTAGTTGTTCCCATCCAACTGACGGTCCACCGGGAACATGGGGAGTGTAGGGATCTTCACATGCCTCTCGGCCATCTCTAACAGATCTGCCATTGCGGGGATGTACTCTGAAAAAGGGTGGGTGGGTGGGAACAAAGAAGAACTTACACCTCCAAGTAGCTGTCCAGCAAATTAGCCCGCCGTCCTCTTGCTTCTCCTCTTCCCAAACAATCTCGTACAGTCCACCAATTAGCAACACAACAGTCCCCCTCTTGCTCACATAAATCCCGAGAACTATGAAGAGCCTATGGCTCTGATACCATGTCAGAATACGCAGCGGAGATGATGAACAGATCTGGGAACACAAGAGCAAACGCAATGCAGAAAACAATAGCACAAGAGAGAGAGATAGAGGCGTGTAACTCTGCTCTATATACACAAAGAAGATCCCGGAATGATACAATATGTGGCAAGGGCTGTGGGGCTATTTTATATGGCCCCCATACAGCAGTCGGCCTGCTGTAGGACAGTCGACAGGACCACAAACTCCACGACTAGCCATCATCACCAGTCCGCCAGCAAAAGGGTGTCGGCCAGCTCATCTGGGAGGTCGTGGACCTGAAGCAACAAAACCAACCATCACCAACATGTCCAAATGCAGTCGGCCAACTTCAGGTGTCCTCCTTCCACCACGGGGCTGCCACCCAAGCCACAAAAAAATAGGGAAAAATGGGAAAAAAATACGGGGAGTGAGGAAAAATGAGAGAACACCTACAAGAGTGGGCACACCCACAACAAAGGCCCTGGTGTCAACATAAAGACAGGAGATGACTTCTAACACATTGATGGTATTAGTTAAGTGCTCTAAAAATGTGTATTTTGTCTTCCGATTTGTAGACCTCCTGTAGGGAGCGGTTACATTGGTATCAAAACCGGTCGTCTCTCTTCCTCAAGAGAAGACACAGTGTTTTGAGATCGGAAGCAAGTACGGACACCTGACTCAATGGACAGCCAAGGCAATCCTTTGGAGGTGCCGGATTCTAGAGGTCAATCAAGTGCTTCAGGTGATTCTGAAGCATTGCTTGGTAAGCACAAGCCTCTTGACAAGGAGACCTAGCATCTCAACGGTTGAGGTCTTTTATACACAAGGAAGAGGTATCAGTCACTTCTCGCCATGCATCTACTCCTCATGGGACAGGAGGCAACAAGTATGTGCATGTTGGAGCTAGTGGGCGACATGATGGCCTTGTGCATGGAGAGAGTGGTCGGCATGCAAGCCGAAAGACTTTGCCCATTGAGTTGTCTCATGGTGAGACATTGCATCATTTGGGAAGGTCACATGCATCTAGGCCACAGATTCATAATGCACATGCCACCGTGCCTCTTGAAACATCTTTGCTTGCCCATGAAGCCCATGCAGAGAGGGCTGCCCCGTTGGATAGGGGGAAGAGAAAAAGAGAAGAACATGTACCACATCCCAAGAAGCTCAAGGAGTTCAAGGCAGGGGACAAGTCCGTGAAATTTGATGCCTTTCATGGAGAGTATGATGCCTCTAAGGTGTTGGCTTTTGTGGCACAGTTTGACATTGCTTTTAGTTATGAGGACTTCACTGAGAAGTCCAAAATTCATCATGCAAGCATGTTTTTGAAGGGGACAGCTGCCCATTGGTGGATCATTGAAAAGACCACCAAAGATCCCATTTGCACTTGGAAAGAGTTTAAGGACAGATTTTATGCCCAATTCTTGCCTCCTAATGCGGAGCAAACTCTCACCCAAAAGTGGGATAGACTTGGGCAAAAAGATAATGAACGTGTGCAACAGTAAGTCAATAAGTTTTGGAAAGTGTTGCGTGAGGTAACTCCCTTTATGCAACTCTCCAAAGATGAAAGGAAGAGGAAGTTTCGCTCCAGATTGCAACCAGCTTATCGTTCGGGCATTGAATTGCACCCGAAACACACTGTTCAACAGCTCATAGCATCTGCTCTTGCTACGGAGCAATTGGTGCTTAAAATTAAGCAAGATCAAGGAGGTTCCAAAGGCAAAGAGAGGGCTGTCCCAAACCCCATCCAAAGACACTGCATCAAAGAAGAACAAGTTTGGCTTGATCCCCGAGCAAAGGAAGCAATATGCCAAAGAGGAGAAATGCTTTTCTTGTGGAAGTAAAGAGCACATGTTTAGGCAATGCCCTCCCTGCAAGCCAAAGCATGAAGACAAGCCACCAAAGGCAAATGTGCATGCCATACCCGATGTGCAGGGTACCACCAAGCATGATGGCAAAGAGAGAGTGGTATGCAAAGCTTGGGGACAAATCAAGGATCAGCCTGCCTTATTCATGTTTGATGATTATGCAACAGATAATTTCATCTCTACACAGATGGCAGCCGCCTTGGGCATAGAGATTAGGGACATGGGACCCCAAATTGAAGCAGAGGCTACTTTTGTTGGCAAAGAGGTGTAGGTCACGCCTCTTATTGGAAAGTTGCACATTCACATACAGGGATATTTGGATCATGAGCATTTCTTGATTGCCCCACTCAATGGATGTGATGTCAGAGTCACATAGGGACGGGGGACGGGGACACATTGCCTCTAAGAAGAGGAACCGCCTTGAAGTGCAAAGGGCAAGTGATTTGGTTTTTGTGAGCGCTAACTTGCGCATGCTATGTGCGACAGCAACAGGGAAGGCGGATCCCTTCACCAAATGGGAGATGACACTGCACGATCCTGCAGCTCAGGAGCATCTTGAGGAGGTAGAGGAGGAGCTATAGCCTGAGGGGGAGGAGGAGGCTTCAAATGGCATCGACGACTTCGACTTCCAAGCCTCCCGCCAGGCTAGCACTTCAGGAGCTTGAGGCTTGACTCTTGAGCCTTGAGCCATCTCACCTTTTTTGTGCCCACTGCCAATGGCCATGATCTATTGTGATCTATCTAGTATCCCTATTTTGTACCCACTCTTTTTTGTAACCCTCACTGCCCATGAGGCATGTACTTATCTCTTTGTATCTATCAGACTATCAATCACATAATCAGTGTGCCATCGATGTTTTATTAGCGCATTTTGCTCAAAATGACTTGTTTTTTTGTCTATTCGGTGTAAAATTTTGTTCAAAGTGTGTCTCTATATATATGTCATGCATACAACTCCTAAATTGCTTTTAAAAAAGAGGTTTTTTTTTGTCGTTCCCGACCCCGTCCCCGGGATGGCACTTCCCCGTCCCCGTCACGCTCCAAAGTTGCTCCAAGCAACTAGAGCCCTGGCTAAGGATGCGAATAGCCAAGCGCTGCAACTCCGGCCCATCTGATCCGTAATCCTCCCACCAAAGAGGAGACCCAATCTTGAGGCGGTCAAGCTGTGCATCTAAACATCCAAAAGATCCCTGCCGCGTTCTGTACTGAGATAGCTGGTCTCTGATCTTCCGCCTGATGGTAGGGTCAGGCTCTCTGATTTGGGTTCCTCTCCACCTCCATTCGCGTCGGTTGCTCTCGTGCTCTCACCACATCATGAGGATCAACGGCAACATGTCGCCCTCTCTTTGCCGCCTCGGCCGCCTCATAAACCTTGAGCTTCTCAAGAAGCTCCGCTCGCTTCTCAGGAGTAACGCGTGCGCAAAATTGCACTTGATGACCGGCCTCGTGCAAAAAGTGAGCTCGCACTTTGTTGGCGCCGCCACTTCTCTTGTAGAAACAAAGCTTGCAATTCCATGCCCTTGAACCACCGCCCACTCCACGACTAGCGTAGTGGACCTCACCCCACCATGACCATGTGTGCACCGCCGGCCTCCTTTGTGAAGAGCCCGCAACGGAAGATGTGGCGGCGGCGCCTTCACCTTGAGATGCCATGAATGATGATAGTGTGAGAGAGAGGGAAGAAGGGTGCAATAGAGAGTTGCAAGTATTGCTTGACTCTTGAGGCTTGCAAGTCTCAAGAGGTATGGATCATGGAACTTGGAGAGAGAGAGAGAGAGAGAGAGAGAGAGAGAGATGGCTTGGAGAGAGAGAGAGAGAGAGAGATGGCTTGGAAGTTGGCACAACTTGGAACTTTGAAGTTTGGATTTGGAAGCTTGAGGCTTGAGAAATGAGTGTGGGTGCAATAGAGAGAGTGCCTTTTTTTATAGCTGGAAATCTGCCCGTTTCTGCCCGTTTCTGGCCGTTGGAGACGTCCCCTCACCGCGTCCCCTGCCCATCCCGCGTTTCGAGAACGCGTCCCCGTGTTGCACGGCGTCCCTTGCGCGTCCCACCCGTCCCCGGCCGTCCCCGTCTCCGGCGTCCCCGCGTCCCGCGTCCCTACGGCCCGTCCCCGCGTCCCCGTGTGACTCTGTGTGATGTATTACTTGGCAAGCCTTGGCATCATCGGCTTGAGCCTCGCAAAGAGTATAAAACCAATAGGATCACATTTATGCATAGAGGCCGCATGCATGTTATTGATGCGAGCAAGGAAGGGGATTCCATCCCAGTTGTATCTCACATCCAGATTAATAAGGCAATGAAAAAGAGTCTTTCCGCGCACCTGGTTTTTGTTCGTGAAAAAATTGAACAAAGTAATGTGAATATGGATGTATTGACTCAAGATAGACTGAATTTTCTTAATGCATATAAGGATTGTTTTGCCGATGCATTGCCAGGAGAACTACCACCTAAGAGGCCTCAGGACTTGTGCCAAGTAGTTCCCCACCTAGCAAACCCGCATATCGTGTGAGTGCATCAAGTGCGTAGCTTTCTGGGGTTGTGTTTATACTATAGGCGATTCATGAGGCATTTTGCCAAGATTGCTTCGCCATTGCATGATCTTACAAAGAAGAAAGACACCTTCAAATGGACCTCGCATGAGCAAGATGCCTTTTTGCAACTCAAAAATGCTATCATTTGTGGACCCGTGTTGATTGTTCCCAATTTGCAAAAGCCATTCACGGTGGAATTGTATAGGGACTGTCTTAAATCAAGAGGATCATGCAGTTGCTTATGAGAGCCACCAATTGCATGATGCCCAGATCCATTTGGACATTTATGAAAAAGAGCTCTTGGCTGTAATTCATGCCTTAAAGATATGGAAGTGTTATCTTCTTGGGATTGAATTTGTAGTCAAGACTACCCTCAGCTTTTGCAGGCATATCTTGAGGCTTTTCAGATGAGGACAACTATTTAGAAGCCTGAGGAGATGTCACCATTTGGTCCATCTTCATTTTTGGAGCCACTTCTATGAGACTGTCACTCCATAGAGCGGCCAGATTTGTGCCATGTTCACATGGGGCTAGGCTGCTGTCCCATGTGAAAGGGCCAGTCTTTTGGTGTCACATGGATGGGAGCCACACTCGTGCCACCCATGTGTGACTAGTACTGCGTCACATGGACGAGAACCAGTTTCATGCCACCTGTGTGTGACCTGCTTTGTGCTGTATGGACGGGAGCCTGTTGGTGCCACCCGTATACGGCCAAGATGGCGTCTTACTTATGGGATTGTCACTCCATAGGAAGACCAAGACATATATTCATATTTCTGTCGCGCCGGTTTTGTGCCCGACGGGAACTTTTTGTACAAGTTTCATGAAAGGGAGATTTCGTCCATTACATGTGCACATGCATTTATGACTGCATGCATAAACTTGTTTTCGCATAATTTGTTTGCGTGTGTTTGCCTGTTTTGCCATGCCAGTACACTGGACAGGGGCGCCCCCAGTGTACCGTGGGAGTGCAGCTTGCTGACACATTGGTGTGGCGTGTGAATAGGTGGTAAGTATTACCATTTTGGTCCTTTTTAAAATGTAAAATCCATAAGCTATGGTTAACTTTAATATTTATAAGCTCATGTATTCACTCACATTTGAAAGAGAGACTGGACCCTGCTATACCAGATTGTACTTAATGTACCAAGACATGTCCTTGTTGTACCAAGTGCCTCATGTTTCTTATTTGTGTAAACTTAAAATTTGCTAAATTAAGTTCAAAGTTTTCTCTAAGTTTTGTGCAAAGCAGGAACAAAGCAAGTTTATGCTAGCCATGCTCAAAAAGTTTTCCTAGTGTGGTTAGTTTTTCCCTGTGTGGTGGTACTAACCGCACCCTTAGAACTTCTGAGAGCCAGTGAAGGTTAGACACACTAGGGAATCTGGAAACAAAGCTTATCTAGGAGAACCAGGCGGAGTTCCCTCCACGGTGTACCCCTTTGCCTGTGTTAGTGCGGACGTGCCTATTGGTGCACGGCCAGTGAAGGGGGGAGTGTGACTGTGACTTGGGACTTCTTCGACTCTCCAGACTTCATCGACAAGTACCCAATTTGTTTGAGTTGTATTCACTCCATGTGAGGAGAAATCTGGCCTATTGGCCCGTGACATTTGTACATAAAAATACTCCAAGAAATACAAATGTATTGAGGGGGGGACCGATCCTTTCCAGCCCCATGCTGGTGTCAAGTGTTATTAGTCATTTTCAATATTAATGTTGCTAATAATGTCCATTGATGGTATTAGTTAAGTGTTCTAAAAATGTGTATTTTGTCTTCTGATTTATAGGCCTCCTGTAGGGAGCGGTTACACCTTAGGCTTAGTTCTGAGGTAGCCCTATGGGCTGGCTCCTTCTCCACATGAAAATCCTACATGCTCTATAAATGTCCACCGTCCAATTGCAAACCACATACACATACCATCCAACATCATTCCACGGGAGACTCATAGTACGGACTGGTACTGCTTCATGGAATCATGTGCAGAACAATTCACACCTACCTCGGACACGTAGAGTAAAAACCTGGCTAACTCGCTAACTCGTCCTAGACAGGGCTCACATGGGACCAGTTTCCACTCCTAGTCCTCCAATTTCTTGTTCAGATATGTCTACGTGGCATCCAAGTGCGAGATGCACGTGACATCCCCTTCTGCTTAACTTGACGCTTAACTTGACGGAAGCTACATAGCCTCCAAATAGTCCGTCAATAAAGCCGGATAGTCTTTGAAGAATTCTTTATCAAGCCAAACCGCTTCGTGGATCCCTCGGTCCTGAAACTTCGTAAGGAACTGTCTGTCTTCGGCTGGAGCAATGCTTGAAGCAGTGTAAAAGGATCTATTCTGGAACCATCACTTCAGCTTCATCAACTATATCTGGTTCCGCTTCGTCTTTTACTTCTAAAGGGATTGGACCTACATATGGTTTTAGCCAACTGACATGGAACACATCGTGCATAGTCCAACTCGGAGGTAGCTTCAACTTCATTGAAACCTCATTAATCTTTCTTTGGATAGGAGAAGGCCCAAAGCTCTTGAAAAACAACTTTGAGTATCGCTTGCCCACATGTTTCAGTCCTTGCTTCATGATCCAAAGATAAACCCAATCAAGAGGGACATATGTGGGAAGCACTTCATGGATGTATAGTGGCCCCTTTTCTACATGCAAATCCTACATGCTCTATAGATGTCCGGCATCCACTTTTGCAAGCCAAAAACACAGATCATCTGACATCATTCCAAAGGGAGACTCATAGTACAGACTGGTACTGCTTCATGTGCAGGACAATGCACACCTGACCTCGAACATAGAGTGAAACCCTGGCTGACTCGTCTCGGAGTGGGCTCACATGGGACTAGTTTCCACTCCAAGTTATGCACCTTCTTGTTTAGATATGTAAACATCCAAGTGCGGGATGCACATGACACCTTTCTAGGTGATTGCCAATGCCAACAATTTAGCCATAGTAGTTGTCCTCCAGCACAGGAAGGACACCCAGTGGCTTATTATAGCCAGAAATTAAATGACGCAAAAAAGAATTATTCTGTATATAACAAAGAGTTATTGGGGATGATGACAACTCTTAAGCATTGGAAACCTTTCCTTTACGGGAGGGAGTTCACTGTTAAGATAGATCATTGGGCACTTAAATGGTTGCAAACCATGCCTAGTGCCCAATGGAGTGATAGACAAACCAAATGGAGTCAGATCTTTCAACAGTTTCTAGGTATGATTGAATACATTCTTAGCAAAAATAACCCTGATGCCGATGCTCTAAGTCGTAAAGGCAGGGCACCATCTAAAATTTGCAGGAGTCCACTGTGCTCAAAATCCAAAAAAAGATCCCGACAATATGAAGGCTATAGATTGGTCCTTCCGTCAGAACCAGGTCACTATACCATCCATGATGCCTAGTTATTTTACAAGAACCGACAGTGCATACTAAGGGAAAAGCAAAAGGCACTTCTTCATGATGCCCATGACTCTCTCGTCGAAGGTCATCAAGGTATCAACAATACATTGGAGAAGCTGGAGCGATTATTCTATTGGCCCAAAATGAGATGGGATGTCTATCAACATGTCCAAGCATGCCAAATATGGCAGAAGGTGAGGGTTCCTCATACGATTGCTTCAACCTTTACTGGTTCCGGAAGACCCTTTCCAAGACATCAGTATGGACTTTGTTGGACTTCTTGCTGTTGCATTTGGATCTCGGAACACACAGTGCATGACCATTGTGGACTGAATCAGTAAGTTTTGCATGTTGATCCCATGCAAGCAAACAGCCACAACCGAAGACATCACTCACCGGTTCATTCGCCATAAGGCACCCCATCATGGGGGCTGCCTTGCATGTGGATCTAAGGACCCTATGCCACCTTGCCTAGGCATGTCAGCTAGCATAGCTAGCCTAGCTAGCACATTCAGCAGGACAGCAATCATCCAGGCAAGCATGGAGAGCAAAGGCAGCCAGTCGGCAGCCTCTAGAGGCCTCCAACCATCAATCGGCCAGCATGGCTTGCAAACAAGCTACAGTCGGCTAGTATAAAGTTCCCCTTTTGGAGATTGGTCCTAAGTAGTCAGTAGCCCTTTTGGGAAGGCCTATGGCCAAGCATAAATGTAACCTTTTTCTATGTACATAATACCTTATACGTAAAAACCTCTCTCTCTCTCTCTCTCTCTCTTCTTTCATGTGTTTTGCGTTAATGTTCCTACAGGGTGCGTATGGGTTGTGATTAACCCCATCAAGGCTTTGCACTATGCCATGGGTATGTTACATCCTCTACAGATCCCAATCCCAAGAGGTAAATGGAATAGTATTACGAATTTTACCTACAAAATTGACAATGAAGGCAACTGAATTGACACAACAGTTTGTTGAGCAGCTTTTCAGGTTGTATGGATTGCCTTTTGATATAGTTAGTGATAGACACCCAAAGTTTTCTCGATGTCTCTGATAGCTAGTTTTCCAGAGATTGGAGACTACGTTGAGTATGAGTTCCTCTCATCGTCCTCAATCTGATGTGCTAACAAAGAGGGTGAATCGGGTTTTGGAGGAGATGCTTTATGCATACGTCTCCAAGAGACCATCAGATTGGGAGAAGTACATTCCGATGGTCGAGTTTGCCTATAAACAGTGCTAAGCATGTGGCTACTGGTTAGTCTATTTTTGTTGATGTATGGAAACCAGCCTAGATCTCCATGAACAATTGGACTTAAGGATATTCATATGGATGTGGCTAGAGATATGCAAGAAATGCTAGTCAATGCACGAGAGGCTATCAGAAGTGCACAAGATCATGCACGGTTTTATGCTGATAGGGAACATTCACCGAGGGAGTTCACCAAGGAAATGCTAGTTTATTCGACAATGCCCAAGAGTTCAGAGGCATTACATACGGGGAAGGTTGGAAAGTTATTCCCTAGGTATTGTGGATCTTGCACGATCTTGAAAAAGATTGGTGACGTTGCTTATAGACTAGAGTTGCATCCAAATGTTAAAGTTCAACTAGTCTTTCATGTCAGTCGACTAAAACAGATGCTGGGAGCTAAGGATAAACTTATTACCCCTCAGGAACTTGTTGAGGTTGAGGACTTATCCTATGTTCCACATGAACTTGAGAGAATTATAGATTTAAGGGAAAGACAACTTAGGAACAAGTTGATCCTTGAATATAAGATTAAGTGGAAAGATAGGACAGAGGAGGACTCGACTTGGGTGTTGGAAGCTAGTTTGGGTAAGCGCTTTCCTAATTTCATTTAGGAGTAAATGTTTGAAGAGAGGAAGAATATTATATACCTGGACACTAATGTACGGATTAGGGATCTAATCCAACGGGGTTAGGGAGCCCCAAGATTAGGTATTAGCAGGTTGATACTTGGCTAGGGTTCTTGGATTGATAAAACAAGCTTAATGGCCTTCTATACCAAGTTAGCTATTTATAGCATAGTTATCACTATATAAGTGAGAACTTGGGTTATTATGAGATATAGTTGTGTAGATGCAACACTAGAGGTCTAGCTTGGACCAAAAGAGCATATATGCTCATGCCACACACATACCAAGTACGTAGGTTGGCAAGGCCTACGGGCAGGCTTGAGTCGGGCACGGGCCTATGGGGTTGTAGCCTTAGATCAAGGGAGATCGGCGGATACCGATCGCGGTTGGGAGGTGAGCTAGCCTGCTACCTCATGATTTGGTTGGTTTTCAACTGCGTTCAGGGAAGATTTAGGAAAGGACTTCAAAGTTTTGACACCACAACTATGATAAACCTTGTTTTGGTGCCTCCAAAAAGTGTGTTGATTAGCAAATATGCTCACCATTAGAGCATATTCAAAGAGTAATATAAAAGTAAAAGAAAAATAAAATCATTTTTTTCGTTTGAAGAAAAGAATATTGAATACCAAAATTCAAATCGGATGTTACATTTGTTTGCATTTTATGACCATCTTTGATGCATAATAAAATGAGGAAATTTATGTATGTGAATATGTATATAATTCCTTGATTTATTTAATGAAGGAAACAAAGCAAGGCATAAGGCTTACAGTTGCACTGCACTTCTGCGCAGGTGTTACTGCAAGCTGCCTGTAAAAGCAAAAGGGCCACGAGATGGTTAGCGACTGTGTGTGATATTTTTTGTAGAGGCAGAGGAACAAAAGATCACCTGTCGATCGGCGCTTTCCGATTGGGATCCAGAAATCCCTAACAAGAGAACGAGCAGAACGAGACCCCTTGTGGAGAGGATGATGCTGCCCATAGTCGCCACAAAAGAAGAGCTAAAAGAAAAATGTCATGCAAGGCAAACAGCTAAATGGAGGTCAAAGGTAAAATATATATATCAGCCTTTTAGAAAGAATTATTCACAAACTATTCACAGGAAAAATTATTCACTCACCTTTTAGAAAGAGGACAACCATAATAAAACCATATATTTTTTTATTTTTCATAACAAAAATTCCTACGGATTCACATTTAGTAGAAACATAATAAAAATGTCATTTTTTTATATTTCAAGTGATTACAATATCAATTTTTTTTTTTAGAATAAAAGAATATATTCTAGCTTATGGATGTTCTCATCATTGTCACTATCATCACCTTCAATATCAATAGGAATGTCTTTCTCTTTTTCTATTTCTTTACCTGGTCTTTGTGTTTGCTCTTCTTCCATCACCTTCAATATCATCACCTTCAATATCAATAGGAATGTCTTTCTTTTTTCTATTTCTTTACCTGGTCTTTGTGTTTGCTCTTCTTCCATTATTTCAATTGTTTGCTTATTTGTCTTATATAAATTCTCTACTATTTCATCCTCATTAAAGGCATACCTCAAATCGTCAACTTCATTCTCGTTTCTTTTCCATCTATTCATGAACCAATCTAATCTTGGATGTGAAGCATCGAAATTCTGTTTATTAATAAAAA
This sequence comes from Cibotium barometz, assembly GCF_041138505.1. Taxonomy (NCBI): domain Eukaryota; kingdom Viridiplantae; phylum Streptophyta; class Polypodiopsida; order Cyatheales; family Cibotiaceae; genus Cibotium; species Cibotium barometz. Next base: position 23,888,445 of record NC_141049.1, read on the forward strand.
TGTCAAAGATATCTTTCATTGTTATGTTGGATGGATATACCATTGTCCTCCATAAAGCATCAACTTTTTGAAGCTCCATTCCTCTTCCTTGATATGGTGTTATCCAATTAGAAGATGGGTAGTACTTTCCTGTCTTGATCATTTTATGAATGGTGGTGCAGAAATTATTGCCTAAAGGATGCTTTAAATAGAACTTCAACATCAATGCTCTATCAAAAATGTTTGTCGGAGTAAGACAAACTTTGTTCTACAAATCATATGCACTATATTGCATGTAAATTTCTATTCCCATTGAAATATCTTCAGCACTAATATTATGTGACACATTTTTAATGAGGCTTATCAAGATCTTTCATACAATAGCCTATCATACCATGAATTGTGTGCATGTTCTTCTGTCTTAATGCTCTACACATTACAATTCCACCAATGAGATTATTCTTATCCCATCCAAGATACTTTTTGATGAGCTTATTAACTGCAATTATTAACTTTGCATGAATTCTAATGACTATTTGATAGTGTAAATGGAAAATTGTGCCTCCTCTTTCCAATGAGCAACTACCAGCAAAGGCATTCTTTAGTGATAAAATCATGAAGATGATTTAGTAATGCTTCATCAATGTCACTACCACCTAATGATATTGTCACACTTAGCTCAAGCACTTTCAAGTTGACATTGGATTGATCTAACATTGCATCTTCATTAGACAACTTCTTAGGTCTACCACGATTTTTCTTAGAAGACCGTATTAGGTAAAGTGGAAAAAATCCCATTCTCACATTGAAAAATTGTATGCATTTAATCTAGAATCTACCTTCTTCAACCTAGTATAAAAAATTTAAAAATGGTTTGCTTTATCAAGTGATGCTAGATCGAACCTAGTAGCTTGATCTTAGAAATAGAAAGGTTTCAAGATTTTTCAGATCCACCACTTGAAGGTATCCTTATATACACAACCACTACAAATTAACATTATTAAGGATAGAAAGAGTCTCCTTGGAGTAGGATGCACTTTGTGAACATTACAATTATGAATTTTCATTTTGATGAAGCTAATTCTACTAAAGAAATAATAAAACTTTTGCATTAACAACCAAAAGATAGCTGGATAAAAGGAGTCCCCTTAAAGTAGGATGCACATTGTGGATGCATAAGAGGAGTCTCCTTAGACTAGGATGCACTCCATCTATGAATTTATTTATTGTGTTAAAAATTGTTCAATGCATTGCAAAGATACACAATTGAACAGTCTGCTCCCAAAGTTGGCCAAATTACAAAGATCCTCTATATTTTGTTATAATAGAGACCATATTCAAAGACCATTTACATTCAATTATAAAATGAAGTAACAAAATGTGCTAGTATCATGGGGGTGTAATTTTGATTTTAAGGGGTTCTAGCTCCACCACATGGTAGAGCTAGAATTTTGAGCTAGCTCTACCATGTGGAGCTACAACACATTGAGGAGGATTTAAAGATTTTAAGATCCACCACTTGGCCATTCTACAGTCCATAAGAAACCAAGATATAACATTTGATTGATCTAGACCCCCAATTACAAACATTGATACAAGAGATTGTATATTGAGAGTCCCCTTAGAGTAGGATGCACTCTCCAATTTTAAAGCTTCATTGTAATGAACAAGATTTTATAAATTGAGGTGGTGAAGGTATTATACTTATATATACAATCGTTGTGCAGATTAACATTATCAAAGATAGAAAGAGTCTCCTTGAGTAGGATGCACTTTGTCAAAATTACGGTTAAAAGATTTCATTTTGATGAAGCTTATTCTACTAAAGAGTCCCCTTAAAGTATGATGCACTTTGTCAATAGATAAAAGGAGACTCCTTAGAGTAGGATGCACTCCATCTATGACTCCATTATAATAAAACATTGTAAATGAAAATGAATTTATTTTTTTATGTTAAAATATGTTCAATGCCTTGCAAAAGGCACACAATTGAACAGCACGCTCGCGAAGATGGCCAGATTACAAAGACCCTTTATATTTTATTATAATAGAGACCATTTACATTCAATTACAAAAGGGAGTAACAAAATGTACTAGTGTCATGGGGGTGTATTGGTTGAATGAGGTATTAAGCTTCTTTTTAAGCATGTTCATTTTGTGTACTCACAAGGTTACACACTTAGATTATTCTCTCAATTATTATCTTGATTATCATCTTCATTGTTGAACACATTGTAGTAGCTATCATCGAGTTTCAATCTATTCTTGTTGTTGTACAAAACATGGAGACCCCAAAAGAAATGAACTTTTTTGAAGAAAACTCGTGTAGTTATTTATCTGAAATGGACAATGCTGCGAGATATTTGCCTTGTTGCTCATATTGAGGTGTCTAGCTAGCATGGCTAGCAGTCCAACGTCAAACACTTTATCTCTTCACTTTACATCTAGCACTTGTCTATTATAGAGCTGAAAAGGATTTCTTGATCCATGACTTATCCATTGTAGATCTTGTTCCACCACTTGGACATTAAAGAGCTAGACTTCAGTGGATGCAAGCTCCACCAAAACGGTAGATATAGACTCAAAATTCTAGTCGTATTTTATGACTTCCAAAGGTTTAGGTCTACCACACATGGATACTAGCTCCACCATGTGGTAAGGCCAAAATTCCATGAAGAGACCATGGCTGCTACCTCCACCACATGGTGGAGCTAGAGCTCAATAAGATACCACATGGTGGAGCTAGCTAGCTCCATGAAATTATACAGCTAGACTTCAATGGATGGTGGATCCACCACATGGTAAATATAGATATAGAATGCTAGCTCTACCACGTGGAGCAAGAACGCATTGAAAGAACCAAGATCTACCATTTGTTCAATCTAGACCCCCAGGTAAAAACATTGATACAAGAGATTGTATATTGAGAGTCCCCTTAGACTAGGATGCACTCTCCAATTTTAAGACTGCATTGTAATGAACAAAGACTAAATAATTTGAAACAAGAATTTATAATTTGACATGGTGAAAGTTTCCTTATATACACAACTACTACAAATTAACATTACTAAAGATAGAAAGAGTCTCCTTGCAGTAGGATGACCTTTGTCAAAATGATAGTTAAAAGTCTTCACCTACTCTTACTAAAAAAAATAATTTGCAAAGTTTGACCAAAAGATAAAAGGATAAAAGGAGTCCCCTTAGAGGATGCACTCCATTTATGACTCAATTATAATAAGACATTGTAAATGAACATGAATTTATTGCTTGTGCTAGAATTTGTTCAATGCTTTGCAAAGGCAAACATTTGAACAGTATGCTCCATAAGAGGCCTGATTACAATATCATATTTCAATATATGGCTTTTTATTACATTAAAAAAAGACCAAAATACTTGCATCCTCTACATTTGATTATATTATGGACAAACAAAATGAGCTTCATGGTGGTGTATTACTTTCATGATGCCTCCTCTTGTTGCTTTGCTTGATTTTCACTCTCTGCTTGCCTCTCTGCCTCAGCTTCAGCCTCCTCTCTTTGCTTTCTTTGAATTTCAAGTTGTTCCTGCCTCTCTGCCTCAGCATCAGCCTCCTGCTGTTGCTTCCACACCTCTGCCTTTTTCCTATTCTCTACTTCCAATTTCTCTTCTTCAAGCCATTTCTTCATCACATCATCTGAGAATTGGTTAGGTTTTTCTTCAAAGGCATTATCCCATGTATACTCTTGCCGATCTTCATTCTGTAGCCATAAAAACAACCAATTTCTTAAATCTTCTTTCAAAAAACTATACCTTTCCTTGGAAGGTTGTTGGTATAATTCTCGGACTATTAACCAGGTTCCTCGTTCATTCTTAAACACCTTATAGTAGCTATCATCAATTATCAATGTATTTTTCTTGTTGTACAAAGGATGGAGACCCCAAAAGGTCTCAAGCTTTTTAAAGAAAACTTGTCTATTCTGCACAACCCATGGGGATTTTGAACAATGCTCTTGTGAGATAACACCTGCAAACTTGGGCTTTTGTTGTGGAAATACTGTGTCAATTATTCCAGAGAGCTTAGTTCTCCTACATGCGCTCCAAATAAAAACATAAAAGAATTGAATACACCAATCTAAGAACTCATGTGCATCCTTGTGACATAGGACATAACGATATTGGTTAATTGGGTATTTTACCAACTCGTTGCTGTAAGGAGGATCCTTCTCCTCATATTGGGTTTCGACAACATGGCACAACAAACCATTAAGGTTTAGAATAATAGCCCTCCTATCATCCTCTTTGCATAGGGGTACGCATATTGGGTCTGACGAATACCATGTCAGTATGATAACCCCCTCAGAGGGATGCACAAAGCGCAACCTTGTATCAATTTCCCGTAGACGGTCAAGACGGCGCTGAACCAACTGTCTTCGTACACTCTGGATTTTCTTGGACATGTGACGTACTAATGCTCTGTGACGAAGAAGTCGCCTCTGCCAATTAGAATCAATCACATGACCTGGAAAAAAATGAGCATGCTTAATGATAAAGGTTGGCATGTGGGGGAAGGCATGTTACAACTACTTTTATGCAAAGATAGATTTTAAACAATCACAAAACAAATGTGACTATGCACACTAACATTAAACTATATACTGTTCTAAAATGTTGACTTTTGTTGCATTACAAAATGACCCAAGATGCAAAGACTCTTTCCATTTGATTCTAAAAAGACACGACAAAATGTGCTAGTAGATATCAGAATGTGGTGAAATTAGAATGCATTGATCTAGATCAACCACGTGGTAGAGCTAGAATGCACTGTTCTAGCCCAACCATGTGGTAGGGCTAGAATATTTTGTTCTACCATGTGATAGAGCTATACCAAAGTATTCTAGCTCAATCCCATGGCAAAATTAGAAATAATATTTGAAGTCCAGCTCTAGCACGTGGTAGAGCTGTATCAAAATATTTTAGATAGACCCCATGGTAGAACTAGAATGGTTTGAAGTCCAACTCAACCATGTGTGGTGATTTGGAAGAGCTAGAATGCATTGATCTAGCTCTACCATATGGTAGAGCTAGAACGCTTTCAGGTCTAGCTCTACCATGTCGTGGAGGTAGAATGCTTTGAAGTCTAGCTCTACCATGAGGTGGAGCTAGAAGGCATTGATCTAGCTCTACCATAGTCCATATATGTAGGAATTAAAATCATAAGACAAAGATCAAGCTTCCATACATTTTCAAATTAGGAGGCCCCTTATAGTAGAGTACACTCCAACATTTATAAAATTATTTGAAGAGTAATACATTTGCCACTACTTTAAAAATAAGACAAAATTTCTTGTCAATTCATGATTACAAAAAGATAAAAATCCTCCAAAAAAAATACAATCCTTGGTGACAAATGGCTTCTTTAAGTGAATACTCCTTGGAACAATATCCTTGAAATAAATCTGCAAGAAACCATCATAAATTAAGTTTCTTCATTGTGAATACACAATTGTTGTATAAAATCATGTATTTAGTTATAATTATTATTTATGTTGGGTAGTACCTTAGTTATTTCTATCCCGTTGGAGAAGATTGTACTCATTTAACACCTTGTTTATGAAAGCCCTTGCATTGGCTGCCTTCAACTGCGTTGTGGTAGAACCCAATTTTCTAGCTAGAGAAATCAATTGTGATCCCCTCATGCTAGCAATACTGACTCGTTCTTTTGCCATAATTTCTATTATCTCTTCTCTTTTGTTTTCATATTGTCTTGCTAATACCTCTTGATTGTCGACATACTTTTGTATAATCTCTGATAGTGGTAGCCTATCAGTGTAGATTGTCTTCTGTGACCAATTTAAATTGCGATTTCTCCAAAAATCTACCACACCTCTGTATTCATTTTCATTGGATACTGGAGGTTGTCCGTAGCGATTAGAGCCAATGATCTCACGCACATCTTCACTCTCATCAAGCTGCAATAGGTAAGGGAGCAGTTCATCAATGAGAATATTGTCGACCATCTTTTCTTCATCAAACTTTGCAGGATATATACAATTATTATCAGGAGAAGCACATCCCTTGTATGGAGAGTCATCAATAAGAACCGTTCTACGAGCATCACAATCAAAACATGAAGCAATTTTTGACAATGGCTTGAACATTGCCTGAACTGTTGGATTATCAGGTCTAGCTATTTTACCACTTTTATCCTTCTCACAAGCCTCTTGAGCCCAAACTACAAAAAAAGGCAATATCTCTCCTGCTCTGTCTTGTAATATTCTTAATATTTGAAGAACATTACTCTCTGTCGCTGTTGACCAGATCCCAACATTAATATTTTTTAATAAAATCTTCAAGAATTGGATACATCCTGGCCTTAGTACAATATATCGTTTTGAATCCATTTGAATAGTTTCATGTATTGAAGATGGTTGTTGTTGACAACGTTTCAGTAGTAGACCATTCAGGTCCAACACAATTGTCAACACTGATTTCTTGGAGATAGCAGTGTCGGTACTTCTTGGTACTTCTTCTTCAGGCTGGAAACTCTCACCCATTGCTTCATTTGTTGGAGATTTAGGTACCCCAATTTCATTGTCAGCATTTGTCTTTAAACCTTCTGGATGGACATCACTGAATGTGTGGGAGAAGCTCTCATCCACAGTTTGATTGTGGCATTCCGTAGCTACTTCACTTGGTGCTACTATCTCAATTTCGGGATCTAAAAGAAAAAAAAGTAACATTGACTCAACAATCTTTCAAACTAAAAGAATTTACAATTGTAACACTCACTCTTAACACATGTTTATTGGTGCAATCTAAAAGGAAATCATGTTTGGATACCAATTATCAATTCTAGTTACTCACTCTAGAATTGGAGGGTTTAAAATGGATTTCCAAATACACCCATTATTCTAGCTCTACCGTTTGGTAGAGCCAGTTTACAAGGGAGCTCTTGTTGGAAGTAGGCCTTGAGATCCACTCTTGAGCTCCAAGAGTAGGTGGAGGTGAGAAACACAAAACCGCTCAACTATATGGTAAAGCTAAAATTTTAGATATTGTAGATTTTTCATATGGTAGAGCTGAAATTTATAAGTCTTGCTTTACCACGTGGTTGAGTTGGGGATCAAGATAGCTTCTTTATGGGTGGAGCCAGTAGACTTCCATAGGTTCTAGGTCTAGACTTCAATGGGTTCTAGCTCCTCGCACGTGACAAGAACCAAGGAGCTAGAATTGCATTTGAACTAGCTCTACCATGTGGTGGAGCTAGAAATGCATTGGCCTAGCTCTACCATATGGTAGATCTAGACTTAAATGGATGCTCTGCAAAAACTGTCTTTGGGGGGGTGCATTGGCCTAGCTCCACCACTTTGAAGAGGTAGCTAGACTTTAATGGGTTCTTGGTCCACCACTTTGAAGAGCTAGCTAGCTCCACCAAATTGTAGACCTATTGAAATCTAGATCTACCACAGGGTAGGATTGAAGTAAATGAGAGGATCTCCAGCTCTATCATCTTAGATTTATAAGCAAGATTTTCAGATTCACCAACTGGCCATTGTGCGACCACTAAGTAGGCTTTCCAAATTCACCAATTGGTTATGTAAAAAGTGAATTTGTCAATGAACATGTTAGGATCCATAACTTGGTGATTCTAGATTCCAAAGCCCAATTTGGAGAGAGCTACAAAAATACTACTAAAAAATGAACCAAGGATATAACAAGTCAAAACATCACCAAATCAAAGTATTGAAGATACAAGGAAAGCCCATTAAGAAGTTACATACTGTCTTCAAAATCCAAAAAATCTTGAGCTGAACGAACTTCACCATGGCTCGATCTTTCCGTGGTATTCCTTGGATTGTTAGTAATAGGCGGTACTGGTTGCTCATTTCTTGACTTTGTAAAGTCAAGAAGCCTTGTTCCCATCTTTCTTTGATCTTCAATACTCTCCACTAGGCAAATCACTTCCTTATTTAGTGCTAGTCCTAGCTCGATGATGTAGCCATTACTGAAAAGATCAACAAGCTTGCAGCCTTCTCTGCAATATTTTTGAATACATTGCTTGATCAAAAGATTCTTCTTGATTCTTAGAAACTCAATGTCTGGGATAGTTTTAACATCTTCATTATCTATATCAAGAAGTCCAGTATCCAATATTGTCGCTTGTGTACCTGGATCAGGAACATCTGCTAGTCCTTGAAAGGCATCTCCCTTGCTGAAAAACACTAAGGATGTGAAGAACTCTATTGCACCAATGCATCGATTGTCACGTCGAAAATGCAATGCCCCATTATACTGTTCCTTTGCTATGCCACTTAAATTTTTTAAAGCATTTTGCAAGTGAATAAAATCTGTAATATTTAGAAAGGTAAGCAACACATATTGGGATGGCAAAGATCTACCAGCTGCTGTAATGATCATAATGCCGTTCAAAAGATTGCAAAATGATTCCACATCCCAATGCATATTTCTTCCCAAATCTTCAGTGTTATCCAGAACACATAACCCAATGGAAATTGGATTGTTGAGGTGGCGCTTCAAGTAGTAACTCCCGTCGAATGGAAGACTCACAGCATAAATACACCAAGGAAGATCCAAGGACAAGGTTGAACTTTCTTTGCTAAGGCTGATATTCCACTCCACATATTGCCTTGCTTCTACTGGAAAATCAATCTTCTTTGATCCAACCTGTAGCTTTGACTTTATATACATATCACATAACTTCAAAAGAACTGAGTATACAACCTCATTGATGCTATAGGTGATAGTCAATTCTGACCAATCTTGACATTGTTTGTCCTTGTTCAGAGTGTTGAACTCTACAAGCAATGCATCTTGAATAATTTTATCTTGCTTGAGCTGCTTGATACGCTCTGGCATGTCAATCACATCTACATCCTTAGTACCCTTTGAAAGAACAATTTTTCCAGACTTGATTTCTGATTGTATTTGTTTGACTTCTTGTTCATCTAGCCCAGCAAGACATCTGAAAACTGTGGCAGTTGGTTTCTTGTTTTGCTTCTCCATGATTTCAAGCCAGCCTTTGAAAACTTCATCAGAGTAAATGACCATGTGAGACTGCTTTGAAATGAAAGATGCTCCCACCGTAATTCTAGCCATTCGTAAAAATTTCTGCAAAGAAATAAAAGAAAAAAGATCAAAATCAAGTATTTTTTTCAAAACATATAATTATAAGAGAGCAAGGGATATGGACATACATCCCAGTCTACACGAGATGATGAGCCCTCTGTTACTCCAGATGCTGGCCTTGACGGAGAATTATTGAAGATCCACTGACTCCTCAAGTGCTGCAAGACATCATAGTATGGTTGTTTGACATATAATGATTGGGCCTCTTCATTAGCTATAGCAGATATGGCCGTCGCAACTTGTGGCTCTGGATCTACAACAATTCGAGCCTTCCTTTTTTCATACACTTGTATCAGGTCTTGAGCACGACCATCTTTCTCCATTTCTTGATACCGTAAGAATTTTGCAGCATAGATGGAATGTTGGCCATCAATAATCCAATATGAATACTCAGTGAGTTTCTCCTCTGTTACCTCACTTAGTTTCATTGGAATTCCTTTCTTCTTGCCAGCATTCTTTACAGGCATTAAGTATGCACACGCTCCTGGCCTATTTGCACTTGCACCAAAAAATAACACGTATTCATCCACACGGTGAGGTTCTATTTGACGGGAGTTATAGTGATCAGGAGCTAGCCAGCATTGATCTACAGGGATCTCATACTCTTTGTACTTGAATGGAAAATACTTAGAGTATTTTTCCATACCCCCTGTATCACTCTTTTGTGCCTTTTGCACCTCATTTTCCAAAACTTTGGAATCCACAAATCTTATTTTTGTTGAATTTTCCAAGCCTGTTTTCTCTACTGCAGATTTAAGAACTGCTTCATCTACATCCATAATACTTGTACTGCTTTTTGCCTTTTTTTGAACTGGATTTTTAGAGGGCGTTTTCTCTTTTTTTTTTGTTTGCCTTTCACACAATAAGCAATGGAAGCTTGCAACTCTTCAAGAGTTATTTCTTGACTTGCACAATCTAACTTCCACCCTCGAGAGAACATAGTATCTTGTTTATCTCTTACTAATTGTTCAATAATGAATGCCTTGGGATCTAGTTGATACTCATGGTTCCCAGGTACCCCAATATTTATGCATTCAATATCAGGATGAGAATCAACTACAGAAATATAAGATAGAGTCATTGGTCCTAGATCCTCAAAAGTATCCACGCCCACATCACTAGCAACAAATAGATGAATTTTGTTAAATTGTGAACCCTGAAGACCCCAAATATCTAAGTACCACTGTCGTTGTTGATCAGCAGAGGCAAAGTTAACACTGTCCGGAACTTCCATCACTTTTCTTTTCTGAGACATCTTTCACCTACAACAAAAACCATTGTCAATTGTTAATTATAGTTATTGTATTCTTACACTTAAAAAAAACCTAAAATATCATATTCAAAAATCACAATATATATCCATGAAAACAATATGAAGGAGATGAAGAGTATTTCCATCTTGGAGATCTCAATACATTTGTTAGTCTTGCTCTACCACATGGTAGAGCTAGATAAATGCATTCTAGCTGGACTTCAAAGTATTCTAGTGCTGGTTTTTCAATGGATATTATCTCTACCGGGTGGCAGAGCAAGATTAATAAACGTATTGACCAGAATGCTTTGAAATGTAGCTCTACCATGTGGTGGAGCTAGAATGCATTCTTATAGCTCTACCATGTGGTAGAGCTAGAATTCAATGAATGTAACCGGTTGAGCTTGAATGTAACTGTGGTAGAGCTGTATTCTACCTAAACCTTACTGTAGAGATAGAATGCTTTGAGGTCCAGCTCTATCATGTGGTGGTTCTAGAATTGCATTTGAGGTCTAGCTCTACCATGTGGAGGAGCTAGAATCGTAGAGGTAGAAAGCTTTGAGGGCTAGATCTACCATGTGGTAGAGCAAGAATGCATCGATCTAGCTGTCTTCCATACACATCAACAAAACCAATTACTCCAAGAAAAGACCTACTTCTCATGACAAGAATCAAGGAGCTAGAATTGCATTTGATCTAGCTCTACCACGTGGTAGAGCTGTATTTTGCCTAGACCACATTGTAGAGCTAGAATGCTTGAGGTCCAGCTCCACCATGTGGTGGAGCTAGAATGCATTCTTCTAGCTCTACCATGTGGTAGAGCTAGACTTCAATGAATGTACTCGCTGAGGTTGAATGTAACTGTGGTAGAGCTGTATTCTACCTAAACCACATTATAGAGATAGAATTCCTTGAGGTCTAGCTCTACCATGTGGTGGAGCTATTATTGCATTTGAGGTCTAGCTCTACCATGTGGTGGAGCTAGAATCGTAGATGTAGAAAGCTTTGAGGTCTAGCTCTACCATGTGGTGGAGCTAGAATCGTAGAGGTAGAAAGCTTTGAGGTCTAGCTCAACCTTGTGGTAGAGCTGTATTCTATCTAGACTACATCGTAGAGCTAGAATGCTTTGAGGTCCAGCTCTACCATGTGGTGGAGCTAGAATGCATTCTTCTAGCTCTACCATGTGGTAGATCTAGACTTCAATGAATGTAACCGGCTGAGGTTGAATGTAACTGTGGTAGAGCTAGACCTCAAAGCTTTCTACCTGTACGATTCTAGCTCCACCACATGGTAGAGCTAGACCTCAAATGCAATTCTAGCTCCAACACATGGTAGAGCTAGACCTCAAGGAATTCTATCTTAATTACTCCATCTTGGAGCTCTGAATTATACATCTATTAGTCTTGCTCTACCACATGGTAAAGCTAGATAAATGCATTCTAGCTGGACTTCATAGTATTCTAGTGCTGGTTTTTCAATGGATATTATCTCTACCAGGTGGCAGAGCCAGATTAATAAATGTATTGACCAGAATGCTTTGAAATGTAGCTCTACCATGTGGTGGAGCTAGAATGCATTCTTATAGCTCTACCATGTGGTAGAGCTAGACTTCAATGAATGTAACCTGCTGAGGTTGAATGTAACTGTGGTAGAGCTGTATTCTACCTAAACCACATTGTAGAGATAGAATGCTTTGAGGTCTAGCTCTACCCGGTGGTGGAGGTAGAATTGCATTTGAGGTCTAGCTTTACCATGTGGTGGAGCTAGAGTCAAAGAGGTAGAAAGCTTTGAGGTCCAGCTCTACCATGTGGTAGAGCAAGAATGCATCGATCTAGTTGTGTTCCATACACATCAACAAAACCAATTACTCCAAGAAGAGACCTACTTCACATGACACTAACCAAGGAGCTAGAACTGCATTTGATCTAGCTCTACCACGTGGTATTGCTGTATTCTACCTAGACCACATCGTAGGGTTAGAATGCTTTGAGGTCCAGCTCTACCATGTGGTGGAGCTAGAATTGCATTCTTCTAGCTCGACCATTTGGTAGAGCTAAGCTTCAACGAATGTAACTGGCTAGGGTTGAATGTAACTGTGGTAGAGCTGTATTCTACCTAAACCACATTGTAGAGATAGAATGCTTTGAGGTCTAGCTCTACAATGTGGTGGAGTTAGAATTGCGTTTGAGGTCTAGCTCTACCATGTGGTAGAGCAAGAATGCATCGATCTAGCTGTGTTCCATACACATCAACAAAACCAATTACTCCAAGAAGAGACCTACTTCACACAACAAGAACCAAGGAGCTAGAATTACATTTGATCTAGCTCTACCAAGTGGTAGAAATGTATTCTATCTAGACCACATCCAAGAGCTAGAATGCTTTGAGGTCAAGCTCCACCATGTGGTGTAGCTAGAATGCATTCTTCTAGCTCTACCATGTGGTAGAGCTAGACTTCAATGAATGTAACCGGCTGAGGTTAAATGTAACTGTGGTAGAGCTGTATTCTATCTAAACCACATTGTAGAGATAGAATGCTTTGAGGTCTAGCTCTACCATGTGGTGAAGCTAGAATTGCATTTGAGGTCTAGCTCTACCATGTGGTGGAGCTAGAAGTGCATTTGAGGTATAAAGCTTTAAGGTATAATTGCATTTGTTCCATACACATCAACAAAACCAATTACTCCAAAAAGAGACCTACTTCACATGACAAGAACCAAGGAGCTAGAATTGCATTTGATCTAGCTCTACCACGTGGTAGAGCTGTATTCTACCTAGACCACATCGTAGAGCTAGAATGCTTTGAGGTCCAGCTCCACCATGTGGTGGAGCTAGAATGCATTCTTCTACCTCTACCATGTGGTAGAGCTAGACTTTAATGAATGTAACCGGCTGAGGTTGAATGTGACATTGGTAGAGTTGTATTCTACCTAAACCACATTGTAGAGATAGAGTATTTTGAGATCTAGCTCTACCATGTGGTAGAGCTAGAATTGCAATTGAGGTCTAGCTCTACCATGTGGTGGAGCTAGAATCGGTGAGGTAGAAAGCTTCGAGGTCTTGCTCTACCATGTGGTAGAGCAAGAATGCATCGATCTAGCTGTGTTCCATACACATCAACAAAACCAATTACTCCAAGAAGAGACCTACTTCGCACAACAAGAACCAAGGAGCTAGAATTGCATTTGATCTAGCTCGACCACGTGGTATTGCTGTATTCTACCTAGACCACATCATAGGGTTAGAATGCTTTGAGGTCTAGCTCTACCATGTGGTGGAGCTAGAATTGCATTCTTCTAGCTCTACCATGTGGTAGAGCTAAGCTTCAACGAATGTAACCGGCTGAGGTTGAATGTAACTGTGGTAGAGCTGTATTCTACCTAAACCACATTGTAGAGATAGAATGTTTTGAGGTCTAGCTCTACCATGTGGTGGAGCTAGAATTGCATTTGAGGTCTAGCTCTACCAGGTGGTGGAGCTAAAGTCGTAGAGGTAGAAAGCTTTGAGGTCTAGCTGTACCATTTGGTAGAGCATAATGCATCAATCTACCTGTGTTCCATACACATACACAAAACCAATTACTCCAAGAAGAAACCTACTTCACATGACAAGATCCAAGGAGCTAGAATTGCATTTGATCTAGCTCTACCATGAGGTAGAGCTGTATTCTACCTAGGCCACATCGTAGAGCTAGAATGCTTTAAGGTCCAGCTCTACCATGTGGTGGAGCTAGAATTGCATTTGAGGTCTAGCTCTACCATGTGGTGGAGCTAGACTTCAACGAATGTAACCGGCTAGGGTTGAATGTAACTGTGGTAGAGCTGTATTCTACCTAAACCACATTGTAGAGATAGAATGCTTTGAGGTCTAGCTCTACAATGTGGTGGAGTTAGAATTGCATTTGAGGTCTAGCTCTACCATGTGGTGGAGCTAGAATCGTAGAGGTAGAAAGCTTTGAGGTCTAGCTCTAGCATGTGGTAGAGCAAGAATGCATCGATCTAGCTGTGTTCCATACACATCAACAAAACCAATTACTCCAAGAAGAGACCTACTTCACACAACAAGAACCAAGGAGCTAGAATTGCATTTGATCTAGCTCTACCACGTGGTTGAAATGTATTCTACCTAGACCACATCAAAGAGCTAGAATGCTTTGAGGTCAAGCTCCACCATGTGGTGTAGCTAGAATGCATTCTTCTAGCTCTACCATGTGGTAGAGCTAGACTTCAATGAATGTAACCGGCTGAGGTTAAATGTAACTGTGGTAGAGCTGTATTCTACCTAAACCACATTGTAGAGATAGAATGCTTTGAGGTCTAGCTCTACCATGTGGTGAAGCTAGAATTGCATTTGAGGTCTAGCTCTACCATGTGGTGGAGCTAGAAGTGCATTTGAGGTATAAAGCTTTAAGGTATAATTGCATTTGTTCCATACACATCAACAAAACCAATTACTCCAAAAAGAGACCTACTTCACATGACAAGAACCAAGGAGCTAGAATTGCATTTGATCTAGCTCTACCATGTGGTAGAGCTGTATTCTACCTAGACCACATCGTAGAGCTAGAATGCTTTGAGGTCCAGCTCCACCATGTGGTGGAGCTAGAATGCATTCTTCTACCTCTACCATGTGGTAGAGCTAGACTTTAATGAATGTAACCGGCTGAGGTTGAATGTGACATTGGTAGAGTTGTATTCTACCTAAACCACATTGTAGAGATAGAGTATTTTGAGATCTAGCTCTACCATGTGGTAGAGCTAGAATTGTAATTGAGGTCTAGCTCTACCATGTGGTGGAGCTAGAATCGGTGAGGTAGAAAGCTTCGAGGTCTTGCTCTACCATGTGGTAGAGCAAGAATGCATCGATCTAGCTGTGTTCCATACACATCAACAAAACCAATTACTCCAAGAAGAGACCTACTTCGCACAACAAGAACCAAGGAGCTAGAATTGCATTTGATCTAGCTCGACCACGTGGTATTGCTGTATTCTACCTAGACCACATCGTAGGGTTAGAATGCTTTGAGGTCTAGCTCTACCATGTGGTGGAGCTAGAATTGCATTCTTCTAGCTCTACCATGTGGTAGAGCTAAGCTTCAACGAATGTAACCGGCTGAGGTTGAATGTAACTGTGGTAGAGCTGTATCCTACCTAAACCACATTGTAGAGATAGAATGCTTTGAGGTCTAGCTCTACCATGTGGTGGAGCTAGAATTGCATTTGAGGTCTAGCTCTACCAGGTGGTGGAGCTAAAGTCGTAGAGGTAGAAAGCTTTGAGGTCTAGCTGTACCATGTGGTAGAGCATAATGCATCAATCTACCTGTGTTCCATACACATACACAAAACCAATTACTCCAAGAAGAGACCTACTTCACATGACAAGATCCAAGGAGCTAGTATTGCATTTGATCTAGAATTGCATTTGAGGTCTAGCTGTATTCTACCTAGGCCACATCGTAGAGCTAGAATGCTTTAAGGTCCAGCTCTACCATGTGGTGGAGCTAGAATTGCATTTGAGGTCTAGCTCTACCATGTGGTAGAGCTAGACTTCAACGAATGTAACCGGCTAGGGTTGAATGTAACTGTGGTAGAGCTGTATTCTACCTAAACCACATTGTAGAGATAGAATGCTTTGAGGTCTAGCTCTACAATGTGGTGGAGTTAGAATTGCATTTGAGGTCTAGCTCTACCATGTGGTGGAGCTAGAATCGTAGAGGTAGAAAGCTTTGAGGTCTAGCTCTAGCATGTGGTAGAGCAAGAATGCATCGATCTAGCTGTGTTCCATACACATCAACAAAACCAATTACTCCAAGAAGAGACCTACTTCACACAACAAGAACCAAGGAGCTAGAATTGCATTTGATCTAGCTCTACCACGTGGTAGAAATGTATTCTACCTAGACAACATCAAAGAGGTAGAATGCTTTGAGGTCAAGCTCCACCATGTGGTGGAGCTGGAATGCATTCTTCTAGCTCTACCATGTGGTAGAGCTAGACTTCAATGAATGTAACCGGCTGAGGTTGAATGTAACTGTGATAGAGCTGTATTCTATCTAAACCACATTGTAGAGATAGAATGCTTTGAGGTCTAGCTCTACCATGTGGTGAAGCTAGAATTGCATTTGAGGTCTAGCTCTACCATGTGGTGGAGCTAGAAGTGCATTTGAGGTATAAAGCTTTAAGGTATAATTGCATTTGTTCCATACACATCAACAAAACCAATTACTCCAAAAAGAGACCTACTTCACATGACAAGAACCAAGGAGCTAGAATTGCATTTGATCTAGCTCTACCACGTGGTAGAGCTGTATTCTACCTAGACCACATCGTAGAGCTAGAATGCTTTGAGGTCCAGCTCCACCATGTGGTGGAGCTAGAATGCATTCTTCTACCTCTACCATGTGGTAGAGCTAGACTTTAATGAATGTAACCGGCTGAGGTTGAATGTGACATTGGTAGAGTTGTATTCTACCTAAACCACATTGTAGAGATAGAGTATTTTGAGATCTAGCTCTACCATGTGGTAGAGCTAGAATTGTAATTGAGGTCTAGCTCTACCATGTGGTGGAGCTAGAATCGGTGAGGTAGAAAGCTTCGAGGTCTTGCTCTACCATGTGGTAGAGCAAGAATGCATCGATCTAGCTGTGTTCCATACACATCAACAAAACCAATTACTCCAAGAAGAGACCTACTTCGCACAACAAGAACCAAGGAGCTAGAATTGCATTTGATCTAGCTCGACCACGTGGTATTGCTGTATTCTACCTAGACCACATCGTAGGGTTAGAATGCTTTGAGGTCTAGCTCTACCATGTGGTGGAGCTAGAATTGCATTCTTCTAGCTCTACCATGTGGTAGAGCTAAGCTTCAACGAATGTAACCGGCTGAGGTTGAATGTAACTGTGGTAGAGCTGTATCCTACCTAAACCACATTGTAGAGATAGAATGCTTTGAGGTCTAGCTCTACCATGTGGTGGAGCTAGAATTGCATTTGAGGTCTAGCTCTACCAGGTGGTGGAGCTAAAGTCGTAGAGGTAGAAAGCTTTGAGGTCTAGCTGTACCATGTGGTAGAGCATAATGCATCAATCTACCTGTGTTCCATACACATACACAAAACCAATTACTCCAAGAAGAGACCTACTTCACATGACAAGATCCAAGGAGCTAGTATTGCATTTGATCTAGAATTGCATTTGAGGTCTAGCTGTATTCTACCTAGGCCACATCGTAGAGCTAGAATGCTTTAAGGTCCAGCTCTACCATGTGGTGGAGCTAGAATTGCATTTGAGGTCTAGCTCTACCATGTGGTAGAGCTAGACTTCAACGAATGTAACCGGCTAGGGTTGAATGTAACTGTGGTAGAGCTGTATTCTACCTAAACCACATTGTAGAGATAGAATGCTTTGAGGTCTAGCTCTACAATGTGGTGGAGTTAGAATTGCATTTGAGGTCTAGCTCTACCATGTGGTGGAGCTAGAATCGTAGAGGTAGAAAGCTTTGAGGTCTAGCTCTACCATGTGGTAGAGCAAGAATGCATCGATCTAGCTGTGTTCCATACACATCAACAAAACCAATTACTCCAAGAAGAGACCTACTTCACACAACAAGAACCAAGGAGCTAGAATTGCATTTGATCTAGCTCTACCACGTGGTAGAAATGTATTCTACCTAGACAACATCAAAGAGGTAGAATGCTTTGAGGTCAAGCTCCACCATGTGGTGGAGCTGGAATGCATTCTTCTAGCTCTACCATGTGGTAGAGCTAGACTTCAATGAATGTAACCGGCTGAGGTTGAATGTAACTGTGATAGAGCTGTATTCTATCTAAACCACATTGTAGAGATAGAATGCTTTGAGGTCTAGCTCTACCATGTGGTGAAGCTAGAATTGCATTTGAGGTCTAGCTCTACCATGTGGTGGAGCTAGAAGTGCATTTGAGGTATAAAGCTTTAAGGTATAATTGCATTTGTTCCATACACATCAACAAAACCAATTACTCCAAAAAGAGACCTACTTCACATGACAAGAACCAAGGAGCTAGAATTGCATTTGATCTAGCTCTACCACGTGGTAGAGCTGTATTCTACCTAGACCACATCGTAGAGCTAGAATGCTTTGAGGTCCAGCTCCACCATGTGGTGGAGCTAGAATGCATTCTTCTACCTCTACCATGTGGTAGAGCTAGACTTTAATGAATGTAACCGGCTGAGGTTGAATGTGACATTGGTAGAGTTGTATTCTACCTAAACCACATTGTAGAGATAGAGTATTTTGAGATCTAGCTCTACCATGTGGTAGAGCTAGAATTGTAATTGAGGTCTAGCTCTACCATGTGGTGGAGCTAGAATCGGTGAGGTAGAAAGCTTCGAGGTCTTGCTCTACCATGTGGTAGAGCAAGAATGCATCGATCTAGCTGTGTTCCATACACATCAACAAAACCAATTACTCCAAGAAGAGACCTACTTCGCACAACAAGAACCAAGGAGCTAGAATTGCATTTGATCTAGCTCGACCACGTGGTATTGCTGTATTCTACCTAGACCACATCGTAGGGTTAGAATGCTTTGAGGTCTAGCTCTACCATGTGGTGGAGCTAGAATTGCATTCTTCTAGCTCTACCATGTGGTAGAGCTAAGCTTCAACGAATGTAACCGGCTGAGGTTGAATGTAACTGTGGTAGAGCTGTATCCTACCTAAACCACATTGTAGAGATAGAATGCTTTGAGGTCTAGCTCTACCATGTGGTGGAGCTAGAATTGCATTTGAGGTCTAGCTCTACCAGGTGGTGGAGCTAAAGTCGTAGAGGTAGAAAGCTTTGAGGTCTAGCTGTACCATGTGGTAGAGCATAATGCATCAATCTACCTGTGTTCCATACACATACACAAAACCAATTACTCCAAGAAGAGACCTACTTCACATGACAAGATCCAAGGAGCTAGAATTGCATTTGATCTAGCTCTACCATGAGGTAGAGCTGTATTCTACCTAGGCCACATCGTAGAGCTAGAATGCTTTAAGGTCCAGCTCTACCATGTGGTGGAGCTAGAATTGCATTTGAGGTCTAGCTCTACCATGTGGTAGAGCTAGACTTCAACGAATGTAACCGGCTAGGGTTGAATGTAACTGTGGTAGAGCTGTATTCTACCTAAACCACATTGTAGAGATAGAATGCTTTGAGGTCTAGCTCTACAATGTGGTGGAGTTAGAATTGCATTTGAGGTCTAGCTCTACCATGTGGTGGAGCTAGAATCGTAGAGGTAGAAAGCTTTGAGGTCTAGCTCTACCATGTGGTAGAGCAAGAATGCATCGATCTAGCTGTGTTCCATACACATCAACAAAACCAATTACTCCAAGAAGAGACCTACTTCACACAACAAGAACCAAGGAGCTAGAATTGCATTTGATCTAGCTCTACCACGTGGTAGAAATGTATTCTACCTAGACAACATCAAAGAGGTAGAATGCTTTGAGGTCAAGCTCCACCATGTGGTGGAGCTGGAATGCATTCTTCTAGCTCTACCATGTGGTAGAGCTAGACTTCAATGAATGTAACCGGCTGAGGTTGAATGTAACTGTGATAGACCTGTATTCTATCTAAACCACATTGTAGAGATAGAATGCTTTGAGGTCTAGCTCTACCATGTGGTGAAGCTAGAATTGCATTTGAGGTCTAGCGCTACCATGTGGTAGAGCTAGAAGTGCATTTGAGATATAAAGCTTTAAGGGATAATTGCATTTGTTCCATACACATCAACAAAACCAATTACTCCAAAAAGAGACCTACTTCACATGACAAGAACCAAGGAGCTAGAATTGTATTTGATCTAGCTCTACCACGTGGTAGAGCTGTATTCTACCTAGACCACATCGTAGAGCTAGAATGCTTTGAGGTCCAGCTCCACCATGTGGTGGAGCTAGAATGCATTCTTCTACCTCTACCATGTGGTAGAGCTAGACTTTAATGAATGTAACCGGCTGAGGTTGAATGTGACATTGGTAGAGCTGTATTCTACCTAAACCACATTGTAGAGATAGAGTATTTTGAGATCTAGCTCTACCATGTGGTAGAGCTAGAATTGCAATTGAGGTCTAGCTCTACCATGTGGTGGAGCTAGAATCGGTGAGGTAGAAAGCTTCGAGGTCTTGCTCTACCATGTGGTAGAGCAAGAATGCATCGATCTAGCTGTGTTCCATACACATCAACAAAACCAATTACTCCAAGGAGAGACCTACTTCGCACAACAAGAACCAAGGAGCTAGAATTGCATTTGATCTAGCTCTACCACGTGGTATTGCTGTATTCTACCTAGACCACATCGTAGGGTTAGAATGCTTTGAGGTCTAGCTCTACCATGTGGTGAAGCTAGAATTGCATTCTTCTAGCTCTACCATGTGGTAGAGCTAAGCTTCAACAAATGTAACCGATGTAACTATGGTAGAGCTGTATTCTACCTAAACCACATTGTAGAGATAGAATGCTTTGAGGTCTAGCTCTACCATGTGGTGGAGCTAGAATTGCATTTGAGGTCTAGCTCTACTAGGTGGTGGAGCTAAAGTCGTAGAGGTAGAAAGCTTTGAGGTCTAGCTCTACCATGTGGTAGAGCAGAATGCATCAATCTACCTGTGTTCCATACACATACACAAAACCAATTACTCCAAGAAGAGACCTACTTCACATGACAAGATCCAAGGAGCTAGAATTGCATTTGATCTAGCTCTACCATGAGGTAGAGCTATATTCTACCTAGGCCACATCGTAGAGCTAGAATGCTTTAAGGTCCAGCTCTACCATGTGGTGGAGCTAGAATTGCATTTGAGGTCTAGCTCTACCATGTGGTAGAGCTAGACTTCAACGAATGTAACCGGCTAGGGTTGAATGTAACTGTGGTAGAGCTGTATTCTACCTAAACCACATTGTAGAGATAGAATGCTTTGAGGTCTAGCTCTACAATGTGGTGGAGTTAGAATTGCATTTGAGGTCTAGCTCTACCATGTGGTGGAGCTAGAATCGTAGAGGTAGAAAGCTTTATGGTCTAGCTCTACCATGTGGTAGAGCAAGAATGCATCGATCTAGCTCTACCACATGGTAGAGCTGTATTCTACCTAAACCACATTGTAGAGATAGAATGCTTTGAGGTCTAGCTCTACCATGTGGTGGAGCTAGAATTGCATTTGAGGTCTAGCTCTACCAGGTGGTGGAGCTAAAGTCGTAGAGGTAGAAAGCTTTGAGGTCTAGCTCTACCATGTGGTAGAGCAGAATGCATCAATCTACCTGTGTTCCATACACATACACAAAACCAATTACTCCAAGAAGAGACCTACTTCACATGACAAGATCCAAGGAGCTAGAATTGCATTTGATCTAGCTCCACCATGAGGTAGAGCTGTATTCTACCTAGGCCACATCGTAGAGCTAGAATGCTTTAAGGTCCAGCTCTACCATGTGGTGGAGCTAGAATTGCATTTGAGGTCTAGCTCTACCATGTGGTAGAGCTAGACTTCAACGAATGTAACCGGCTAGGGTTGAATGTAACTGTGGTAGAGCTGTATTCTACCTAAACCACATTGTAGAGATAGAATGCTTTGAGGTCTAGCTCTACAATGTGGTGGAGTTAGAATTGCATTTGAGGTCTAGCTCTACCATGTGGTGGAGCTAGAATCGTAGAGGTAGAAAGCTTTGAGGTCTAGCTCTACCATGTGGTAGAGCAAGAATGCATCGATCTAGCTGTGTTCCATACACATCAACAAAACCAATTACTCCAAGAAGAGACCTACTTCACACAACAAGAACCAAGGAGCTAGAATTGCATTTGATCTAGCTCTACCACGTGGTAGAAATGTATTCTACCTAGACAAAATCAAAGAGCTAGAATGCTTTGAGGTCAAGCTCCACCATGTGGTGGAGCTAGAATGCATTCTTCTAGCTCTACCATGTGGTAGAGCTAGACTTCAATGAATGTAACCGGCTGAGGTTGAATGTAACTATGATGGAGCTGTATTCTATCTAAACCACATTGTAGAGATAGAATGCTTTGAGGTCTAGCTCTACCATGTGGTGAAGCTAGAATTGCATTTGAGGTCTAGCTCTGCCATGTGGTGGAGCTAGAATTGTATTTGAGGTATAAAGCTTTAAGGTCTGGCTCTACCATGTGGTAGAGCAAGAATGCATCGATCTAGCTGTGTTCTATACACATCAACAAAACCAATTACTCCGAAAAGAGATCTACTTCACATGACAAGAACCAAGGAGCTAGAATTGCATTTGATCTAGCTCTACCACGTGGTAGAGCTGTATTCTACCTAGACCACATCGTAGTGCTAGAATGCTTTGAGGTCCAGCTCCACCATGTGGTGGAGCTAGAATGCATTCTTCTACCTCTACCATGTGGTAGAGCTAGACTTTAATGAATGTAACCGGCTGAGGTTGAATGTGACATTGGTAGAGCTGTATTCTACCTAAACCACATTGTAGAGATAGAGTATTTTGAGATCTAGCTCTACCATGTGGTAGAGCTAGAATTGCAATTGAGGTCTAGCTCCACCATGTGGTGGAGCTAGAATCGTTGAGGTAGAAAGCTTCGAGGTCTAGCTCTACCATGTGGTGGAGCAAGAATGCATCGATCTAGCTGTGTTCTATACACATCAACAAAACCAATTACTCCAAGAAGAGACCTACTTCGCACAACAAGAACCAAGGAGCTAGAATTGCATTTGATCTAGCTCTACCACGTGGTATTGCTGTATTCTACCTAGACCACATCGTAGGGTTAGAATGCTTTGAGGTCTAGCTCTACCATGTGGTGGAGCTGGAATTGCATTCTTCTAGCTCTACCATGTGGTAGAGCTAAGCTTCAACGAATGTAACCGGCTGAGGTTGAATGTAACTGTGGTAGAGCTGTATTCTACCTAAACCACATTGTAGAGATAGAATGCTTTGAGGTCTAGCTCTACCATGTGGTGGAGCTAGAATTGCATTTGAGGTCTAGCTCTACCAGGTGGTGGAGCTAAAGTCGTAGAGGTAGAAAGCTTTGAGGTCTAGCTCTACCATGTGGTAGAGTAGAATGCATCAATCTACCTGTGTTCCATACACATACACAAAACCAATTACTCCAAGAAGAGACCTACTTCACATGACAAGATCCAAGGAGCTAGAATTGCATTTGATCTAGAATTGCATTTGAGGTCTAGCTCTACCATGTGGTAGAGCTAGACTTCAACGAATGTAACCGGCTAGGGTTGAATGTAACTGTGGTAGAGCTGAATTGCATTTGAGGTCTAGCTCTACCATGTGGTAGAGCTAGACTTCAACGAATGTAACCGGCTAGGGTTGAATGTAACTGTGGTAGAGCTGTATTCTACCTAAACCACATTGTAGAGATAGAATGCTTTGAGGTCTAGCTCTACAATGTGGTGGAGTTAGAATGGCATTTGAGGTCTAGCTCTACCATGTGGTGGAGCTAGAATCGTAGAGGTAGAAAGCTTTGAGGTCTAGCTCTACCATGTGGTAGAGCAAGAATGCACCGATCTAGCTGTGTTCCATACACATTAACAAAACCAATTACTCCAAGAAGAGACCTAATTCACACAACAAGAACCAAGGAGCTAGAATTGCATTTGATCTAGCTCTACCACGTGGTTGAAATGTATTCTACCTAGACCACATCAAAGAGCTAGAATGCTTTGAGGTCTCAAGCACCACCATGTGGTGGAGCTAGAATGCATTCTTCTAGCTCTACCATGTGGTAGAGCTAGACTTCAATGAATGTAACCGGCTGAGGTTAAATGTAACTGTCTCAGAGCTATATTCTATCTAAACCACATTGTAGAGATAGAATGCTTTGAGGTCTAGCTCTACCATGTGGTGAAGCTAGAATTGCATTTGAGGTCTAGCTCTACCATGTGGTGGAGCTAGAATTGCATTTGAGATATAAAGCTTTAAGGTCTGGCTCTACCATGTGGTAGAGCAAGAATGCATCGATCTAGCTGTGTTCTATACACATCAACAAAACCAATTACTCCGAAAAGAGACCTACTTCACATGACAAGAACCAAGGAGCTAGAATTGCATTTGATCTAGCTCTACCACGTGGTAGAGCTGTATTCTACCTAGACCACATCGTAGAGCTAGAATGCTTTGAGGTCCAGCTCCACCATGTGGTGGAGCTAGAATGCATTCTTCTACCTCTACCATGTGGTAGAGCTAGACTTTAATGAATGTAACCGGCTGAGGTTGAATGTGACATTGGTAGAGCTGTATTCTATCTAAACCACATTGTAGAGATAGAGTAATTTGAGATCTAGCTCTACCATGTGGTGGAGCTAGAATCGTTGAGGTAGAAAACTTCGAGGTCTAGCTCTACCATGTGGTAGAGCAAGAATGCATCGATCTAGCTGTGTTCCATACACATCAATCCAAGAAGAGACATACTTCACATGACAAGAACCAAGGAGCTAGAATTGCATTTGATCTAGCTCTACCATGTGGTAGAGCAGAATGCATCAATCTACGTGTGTTCCATACACATACACAAAACCAATTACTCCAAGAAGAGACCTACTTCACATGACAAGATCCAAGGAGTTAGAATTGCATTTGATCTAGCTCTACCATGAGGTAGAGCTGTATTCTACCTAGGCCACATCGTAGAGCTAGAATGCTTTAAGGTCCAGCTCTACCATGTGGTGGAGCTAGAATTGCATTTGAGGTCTAGCTCTACCATGTGGTAGAGCTAGAATTGCACTTGAGGTCTAAAGCTTTAAGGTCTAGCTCTACCATGTGGTAGAGCAAGAATGCATCGATCTAGCTGTGTTCCATACACATCAACAAAACCAATTACTCCAAAAAGAGACCTACTTCACATGACAAGAACCAAGGAGCTAGAATTGCATTTGATCTAGCTCTACCACGTGGTAGAGCTGTATTCTACCTAGACCACATCGTAGAGCTAGAATGCTTTGAGGTCCAGCTTCACCATGTGGTGGAGCTAGAATGCATTCTTCTACCTCTACCATGTGGTAGAGCTAGACTTTAATAAATGTAACCGGCTGAGGTACAATGTGACATTGGTAGAGCTGTATTCTACCTAAACCACATTGTAGAGATAGAGTAATTTGAGATCTAGCTCTACCATGTGGTGGAGCTAGAATTGCAATTGAGGTCTAGCTCTACCATGTGGTGGAGCTAGAATCGTTGAGGTAGAAAACTTCGAGGTCTAGCTCTACCATGTGGTAGAGCAAGAATGCATCGATCTAGCTGTGTTCCATACACATCAACAAAACCAATTAATCCAAGAAGAGACATACTTCACATGACAAGAACCAAGGAGCTAGAATTGCATTTGATCTAGCTCTACCACGTGGTAGAGCTGTATTCTACCTAGACTACTTCGTAGAACTGAATGCTTTGAGGTCCAGCTCTATCATGTGGTGGTTCTAGAATTGCATTTGAGGTCAGATAGCTCTACCATGTGGTAGAACTGTATTCTATCTAGACTACATCGTAGAGCTAGATTGCTTTGAGGTCCAGCTCCACCATGTGGTGGAGCTAGAATGCATTCTTCTAGCTCTACCATGTGGTAGAGCTAGACTTCAATGAATGTAACCGGCTGAGGTTGAATGTAACTGTGGTAGAGCTAGACCTCAAAGCTTTCTACCTCTACGATTCTAGCTCCACCACATGGTAGAGCTAGACCTTAAATGCAATTCTAGCTCCACCACATGGTAAAGCTAGACCTCAAAGCATTCTATCTCAATTACTCCATCTTGGAGCTCTCAATACATTTATTAGTCTTAATCTACCACATGGTAGAGCTAGATAAATGCATTCTAGCTGGACTTTAAAGTATTCTAGTGCTGGTTTTTCAATGGATATTATCTCTACCGGGTGGCAGAGCAAGATTAATAAACGTATTGACCAGAATGCTTTGAAATGTAGCTCTACCATGTGGTGGAGCTAGAATGCATTCTTCTAGCTCTACCATGTGGTAGAGCTAGAATTCAATGAATGTAACCGGTTGAGCTTGAATGTAACTGTGGTAGAGCTGTATTCTACCTAAACCTTACTGTAGAGATAGAATGCTTTGAGGTCCAGCTCTATCATGTGGTGGTTCTAGAATTGCATTTGAGGTCTAGCTCTACCATGTGGAGGAGCTAGAATCGTAGAGGTAGAAAGCTTTGAGGGCTAGATCTACCATGTGGTAGAGCAAGAATGCATCGATCTAGCTGTCTTCCATACACATCAACAAAACCAATTACTCCAAGAAAAGACCTACTTCTCATGACAAGAATCAAGGAGCTAGAATTGCATTTGATCTAGCTCTACCACGTGGTAGAGCTGTATTTTGCCTAGACCACATCGTAGAGCTAGAATGCTTGAGGTCCAGCTCCACCATGTGGTGGATCTAGAATGCATTCTTCTAGCTCTACCATGTGGTAGAGCTAGACTTCAATGAATGTACTCGCTGAGGTTGAATGTAACTGTGGTAGAGCTGTATTCTACCTAAACCACATTATAGAGATAGAATTCCTTGAGGTCTAGCTCTACCATGTGGTGGAGCTATTATTGCATTTGAGGTCTAGCTCTACCATGTGGTGGAGCTAGAATCGTAGATGTAGAAAGCTTTGAGGTCTAGCTCTACCATGTGGTGGAGCTAGAATCGTAGAGGTAGAAAGCTTTGAGGTCTAGCTCAACCTTGTGGTAGAGCTGTATTCTATCTAGACTACATCGTAGAGCTAGAATGCTTTGAGGTTCAGCTCTACCATGTGGTGGAGCTAGAATGCATTCTTCTAGCTCTACCATGTGGTAGATCTAGACTTCAATGAATGTAACCGGCTGAGGTTGAATGTAACTGTGGTAGAGCTAGACCTCAAAGCTTTCTACCTGTACGATTCTAGCTCCACCACATGGTAGAGCTAGACCTCAAATGCAATTCTAGCTCCAACACATGGTAGAGCTAGACCTCAAGGAATTCTATCTTAATTACTCCATCTTGGAGCTCTGAATTATACATCTATTAGTCTTGCTCTACCACATGGTAAAGCTAGATAAATGCATTCTAGCTGGACTTCATAGTATTCTAGTGCTGGTTTTTCAATGGATATTATCTCTACCAGGTGGCAGAGCCAGATTAATAAATGTATTGACCAGAATGCTTTGAAATGTAGCTCTACCATGTGGTGGAGCTAGAATGCATTCTTATAGCTCTACCATGTGGTAGAGCTAGACTTCAATGAATGTAACCTGCTGAGGTTGAATGTAACTGTGGTAGAGCTGTATTCTACCTAAACCACATTGTAGAGATAGAATGCTTTGAGGTCTAGCTCTACCCGGTGGTGGAGGTAGAATTGCATTTGAGGTCTAGCTTTACCATGTGGTGGAGCTAGAGTCAAAGAGGTAGAAAGCTTTGAGGTCCAGCTCTACCATGTGGTAGAGCAAGAATGCATCGATCTAGCTGTGTTCCATACACATCAACAAAACCAATTACTCCAAGAAGAGACCTACTTCACATGACACTAACCAAGGAGCTAGAACTGCATTTGATCTAGCTCTACCACGTGGTATTGCTGTATTCTACCTAGACGACATCGTAGGGTTAGAATGCTTTGAGGTCCAGCTCTACCATGTGGTGGAGCTAGAATTGCATTCTTCTAGCTCGACCATTTGGTAGAGCTAAGCTTCAACGAATGTAACTGGCTAGGGTTGAATGTAACTGTGGTAGAGCTGTATTCTACCTAAACCACATTGTAGAGATAGAATGCTTTGAGGTCTAGCTCTACAATGTGGTGGAGTTAGAATTGCGTTTGAGGTCTAGCTCTACCATGTGGTAGAGCAAGAATGCATCGATCTAGCTGTGTTCCATACACATCAACAAAACCAATTACTCCAAGAAGAGACCTACTTCACACAACAAGAACTAAGGAGCTAGAATTGCATTTGATCTAGCTCTACCAAGTGGTAGAAATGTATTCTATCTAGACCACATCCAAGAGCTAGAATGCTTTGAGGTCAAGCTCCACCATGTGGTGTAGCTAGAATGCATTCTTCTAGCTCTACCATGTGGTAGAGCTAGACTTCAATGAATGTAACCGACTGAGGTTAAATGTAACTGTGGTAGAGCTGTATTCTATCTAAACCACATTGTAGAGATAGAATGCTTTGAGGTCTAGCTCTACCATGTGGTGAAGCTAGAATTGCATTTGAGGTCTAGCTCTACCATGTGGTGGAGCTAGAAGTGCATTTGAG
This sequence comes from Cibotium barometz, assembly GCF_041138505.1. Lineage (NCBI taxonomy): Eukaryota > Viridiplantae > Streptophyta > Polypodiopsida > Cyatheales > Cibotiaceae > Cibotium > Cibotium barometz. The sequence goes on from NC_141049.1 coordinate 23,917,043, forward strand.
GTATAAAGCTTTAAGGTATAATTGCATTTGTTCCATACACATCAACAAAACCAATTACTCCAAAAAGAGACCTACTTCACATGACAAGAACCAAGGAGCTAGAATTGCATTTGATCTAGCTCTACCACGTGGTAGAGCTGTATTCTACCTAGACCACATCGTAGAGCTAGAATGCTTTGAGGTCCAGCTCCACCATGTGGTGGAGCTAGAATGCATTCTTCTACCTCTACCATGTGGTAGAGCTAGACTTTAATGAATGTAACCGGCTGAGGTTGAATGTGACATTGGTAGAGTTGTATTCTACCTAAACCACATTGTAGAGATAGAGTATTTTGAGATCTAGCTCTACCATGTGGTAGAGCTAGAATTGTAATTGAGGTCTAGCTCTACCATGTGGTGGAGCTAGAATCGGTGAGGTAGAAAGCTTCGAGGTCTTGCTCTACCATGTGGTAGAGCAAGAATGCATCGATCTAGCTGTGTTCCATACACATCAACAAAACCAATTACTCCAAGAAGAGACCTACTTCGCACAACAAGAACCAAGGAGCTAGAATTGCATTTGATCTAGCTCGACCACGTGGTATTGCTGTATTCTACCTAGACCACATCATAGGGTTAGAATGCTTTGAGGTCTAGCTCTACCATGTGGTGGAGCTAGAATTGCATTCTTCTAGCTCTACCATGTGGTAGAGCTAAGCTTCAACGAATGTAACCGGCTGAGGTTGAATGTAACTGTGGTAGAGCTGTATCCTACCTAAACCACATTGTAGAGATAGAATGCTTTGAGGTCTAGCTCTACCATGTGGTGGAGCTAGAATTGCATTTGAGGTCTAGCTCTACCAGGTGGTGGAGCTAAAGTCGTAGAGGTAGAAAGCTTTGAGGTCTAGCTGTACCATTTGGTAGAGCATAATGCATCAATCTACCTGTGTTCCATACACATACACAAAACCAATTACTCCAAGAAGAGACCTACTTCACATGACAAGATCCAAGGAGCTAGAATTGCATTTGATCTAGCTCTACCATGAGGTAGAGCTGTATTCTACCTAGGCCACATCGTAGAGCTAGAATGCTTTAAGGTCCAGCTCTACCATGTGGTGGAGCTAGAATTGCATTTGAGGTCTAGCTCTACCATGTGGTAGAGCTAGACTTCAACGAATGTAACCGGCTAGGGTTGAATGTAACTGTGGTAGAGCTGTATTCTACCTAAACCACACTGTAGAGATAGAATGCTTTGAGGTCTAGCTCTACAATGTGGTGGAGTTAGAATTGCATTTGAGGTCTAGCTCTACCATGTGGTGGAGCTAGAATCGTAGAGGTAGAAAGCTTTGAGGTCTAGCTCTAGCATGTGGTAGAGCAAGAATGCATCGATCTAGCTGTGTTCCATACACATCAACAAAACCAATTACTCCAAGAAGAGACCTACTTCACACAACAAGAACCAAGGAGCTAGAATTGCATTTGATCTAGCTCTACCACGTGGTAGAAATGTATTCTACCTAGAACACATCAAAGAGCTAGAATGCTTTGAGGTCAAGCTCCACCATGTGGTGTAGCTAGAATGCATTCTTCTAGCTCTACCATGTGGTAGAGCTAGACTTCAATGAATGTAACCGGCTGAGGTTAAATGTAACTGTGGTAGAGCTGTATTCTACCTAAACCACATTGTAGAGATAGAATGCTTTGAGGTCTAGCTCTACCATGTGGTGAAGCTAGAATTGCATTTGAGGTCTAGCTCTACCATGTGGTGGAGCTAGAAGTGCATTTGAGGTATAAAGCTTTAAGGTATAATTGCATTTGTTCCATACACATCAACAAAACCAATTACTCCAAAAAGAGACCTACTTCACATGACAAGAACCAAGGAGCTAGAATTGCATTTGATCTAGCTCTACCACGTGGTAGAGCTGTATTCTACCTAGACCACATCATAGAGCTAGAATGCTTTGAGGTCCAGCTCCACCATGTGGTGGAGCTAGAATGCATTCTTCTACCTCTACCATGTGGTAGAGCTAGACTTTAATGAATGTAACCGGCTGAGGTTGAATGTGACATTGGTAGAGTTGTATTCTACCTAAACCACATTGTAGAGATAGAGTATTTTGAGATCTAGCTCTACCATGTGGTAGAGCTAGAATTGTAATTGAGGTCTAGCTCTACCATGTGGTGGAGCTAGAATCGGTGAGGTAGAAAGCTTCGAGGTCTTGCTCTACCATGTGGTAGAGCAAGAATGCATCGATCTAGCTGTGTTCCATACACATCAACAAAACCAATTACTCCAAGAAGAGACCTACTTCGCACAACAAGAACCAAGGAGCTAGAATTGCATTTGATCTAGCTCGACCACGTGGTATTGCTGTATTCTACCTAGACCACATCGTAGGGTTAGAATGCTTTGAGGTCTAGCTCTACCATGTGGTGGAGCTAGAATTGCATTCTTCTAGCTCTACCATGTGGTAGAGCTAAGCTTCAACGAATGTAACCGGCTGAGGTTGAATGTAACTGTGGTAGAGCTGTATCCTACCTAAACCACATTGTAGAGATAGAATGCTTTGAGGTCTAGCTCTACCATGTGGTGGAGCTAGAATTGCATTTGAGGTCTAGCTCTACCAGGTGGTGGAGCTAAAGTCGTAGAGGTAGAAAGCTTTGAGGTCTAGCTGTACCATGTGGTAGAGCATAATGCATCAATCTACCTGTGTTCCATACACATACACAAAACCAATTACTCCAAGAAGAGACCTACTTCACATGACAAGATCCAAGGAGCTAGAATTGCATTTGATCTAGCTCTACCATGAGGTAGAGCTGTATTCTACCTAGGCCACATCGTAGAGCTAGAATGCTTTAAGGTCCAGCTCTACCATGTGGTGGAGCTAGAATTGCATTTGAGGTCTAGCTCTACCATGTGGTAGAGCTAGACTTCAACGAATGTAACCGGCTAGGGTTGAATGTAACTGTGGTAGAGCTGTATTCTACCTAAACCACATTGTAGAGATAGAATGCTTTGAGGTCTAGCTCTACAATGTGGTGGAGTTAGAATTGCATTTGAGGTCTAGCTCTACCATGTGGTGGAGCTAGAATCGTAGAGGTAGAAAGCTTTGAGGTCTAGCTCTACCATGTGGTAGAGCAAGAATGCATCGATCTAGCTGTGTTCCATACACATCAACAAAACCAATTACTCCAAGAAGAGACCTACTTCACACAACAAGAACCAAGGAGCTAGAATTGCATTTGATCTAGCTCTACCACGTGGTAGAAATGTATTCTACCTAGACAACATCAAAGAGGTAGAATGCTTTGAGGTCAAGCTCCACCATGTGGTGGAGCTGGAATGCATTCTTCTAGCTCTACCATGTGGTAGAGCTAGACTTCAATGAATGTAACCGGCTGAGGTTGAATGTAACTGTGATAGAGCTGTATTCTATCTAAACCACATTGTAGAGATAGAATGCTTTGAGGTCTAGCTCTACCATGTGGTGAAGCTAGAATTGCATTTGAGGTCTAGCTCTACCATGTGGTGGAGCTAGAAGTGCATTTGAGGTATAAAGCTTTAAGGTATAATTGCATTTGTTCCATACACATCAACAAAACCAATTACTCCAAAAAGAGACCTACTTCACATGACAAGAACCAAGGAGCTAGAATTGCATTTGATCTAGCTCTACCACGTGGTAGAGCTGTATTCTACCTAGACCACATCGTAGAGCTAGAATTCTTTGAGGTCCAGCTCCACCATGTGGTGGAGCTAGAATGCATTCTTCTACCTCTACCATGTGGTAGAGCTAGACTTTAATGAATGTAACCGGCTGAGGTTGAATGTGACATTGGTAGAGTTGTATTCTACCTAAACCACATTGTAGAGATAGAGTATTTTGAGATCTAGCTCTACCATGTGGTAGAGCTAGAATTGTAATTGAGGTCTAGCTCTACCATGTGGTGGAGCTAGAATCGGTGAGGTAGAAAGCTTCGAGGTCTTGCTCTACCATGTGGTAGAGCAAGAATGCATCGATCTAGCTGTGTTCCATACACATCAACAAAACCAATTACTCCAAGAAGAGACCTACTTCGCACAACAAGAACCAAGGAGCTAGAATTGCATTTGATCTAGCTCGACCACGTGGTATTGCTGTATTCTACCTAGACCACATCGTAGGGTTAGAATGCTTTGAGGTCTAGCTCTACCATGTGGTGGAGCTAGAATTGCATTCTTCTAGCTCTACCATGTGGTAGAGCTAAGCTTCAACGAATGTAACCGGCTGAGGTTGAATGTAACTGTGGTAGAGCTGTATCCTACCTAAACCACATTGTAGAGATAGAATGCTTTGAGGTCTAGCTCTACCAGGTGGTGGAGCTAAAGTCGTAGAGGTAGAAAGCTTTGAGGTCTAGCTGTACCATGTGGTAGAGCATAATGCATCAATCTACCTGTGTTCCATACACATACACAAAACCAATTACTCCAAGAAGAGACCTACTTCACATGACAAGATCCAAGGAGCTAGAATTGCATTTGATCTAGCTCTACCATGAGGTAGAGCTGTATTCTACCTAGGCCACATCGTAGAGCTAGAATGCTTTAAGGTCCAGCTCTACCATGTGGTGGAGCTAGAATTGCATTTGAGGTCTAGCTCTACCATGTGGTAGAGCTAGACTTCAACGAATGTAACCGGCTAGGGTTGAATGTAACTGTGGTAGAGCTGTATTCTACCTAAACCACATTGTAGAGATAGAATGCTTTGAGGTCTAGCTCTACAATGTGGTGGAGTTAGAATTGCATTTGAGGTCTAGCTCTACCATGTGGTGGAGCTAGAATCGTAGAGGTAGAAAGCTTTGAGGTCTAGCTCTACCATGTGGTAGAGCAAGAATGCATCGATCTAGCAGTGTTCCATACACATCAACAAAACCAATTACTCCAAGAAGAGACCTACTTCACACAACAAGAACCAAGGAGCTAGAATTGCATTTGATCTAGCTCTACCACGTGGTAGAAATGTATTCTACCTAGACCACATCAAAGAGCTAGAATGCTTTGAGGTCAAGCTCCACCATGTGGTGTAGCTAGAATGCATTCTTCTAGCTCTACCATGTGGTAGAGCTAGACTTCAATGAATGTAACCGGCTGAGGTTAAATGTAACTGTGGTAGAGCTGTATTCTATCTAAACCACATTGTAGAGATAGAATGCTTTGAGGTCTAGCTCTACCATGTGGTGAAGCTAGAATTGCATTTGAGGTCTAGCTCTACCATGTGGTGGAGCTAGAAGTGCATTTGAGGTATAAAGCTTTAAGGTATAATTGCATTTGTTCCATACACATCAACAAAACCAATTACTCCAAAAAGAGACCTACTTCACATGACAAGAACCAAGGAGCTAGAATTGCATTTGATCTAGCTCTACCACGTGGTAGAGCTGTATTCTACCTAGACCACATCGTAGAGCTAGAATGCTTTGAGGTCCAGCTCCACCATGTGGTGGAGCTAGAATGCATTCTTCTACCTCTACCATGTGGTAGAGCTAGACTTTAATGAATGTAACCGGCTGAGGTTGAATGTGACATTGGTAGAGTTGTATTCTACCTAAACCACATTGTAGAGATAGAGTATTTTGAGATCTAGCTCTACCATGTGGTAGAGCTAGAATTGTAATTGAGGTCTAGCTCTACCATGTGGTGGAGCTAGAATCGGTGAGGTAGAAAGCTTCGAGGTCTTGCTCTACCATGTGGTAGAGCAAGAATGCATCGATCTAGCTGTGTTCCATACACATCAACAAAACCAATTACTCCAAGAAGAGACCTACTTCGCACAACAAGAACCAAGGAGCTAGAATTGCATTTGATCTAGCTCGACCACGTGGTATTGCTGTATTCTACCTAGACCACATCGTAGGGTTAGAATGCTTTGAGGTCTAGCTCTACCATGTGGTGGAGCTAGAATTGCATTCTTCTAGCTCTACCATGTGGTAGAGCTAAGCTTCAACGAATGTAACCGGCTGAGGTTGAATGTAACTGTGGTAGAGCTGTATCCTACCTAAACCACATTGTAGAGATAGAATGCTTTGAGGTCTAGCTCTACCATGTGGTGGAGCTAGAATTGCATTTGAGGTCTAGCTCTACCAGGTGGTGGAGCTAAAGTCGTAGAGGTAGAAAGCTTTGAGGTCTAGCTGTACCATGTGGTAGAGCATAATGCATCAATCTACCTGTGTTCCATACACATACACAAAACCAATTACTCCAAGAAGAGACCTACTTCACATGACAAGATCCAAGGAGCTAGAATTGCATTTGATCTAGCTCTACCATGAGGTAGAGCTGTATTCTACCTAGGCCACATCGTAGAGCTAGAATGCTTTAAGGTCCAGCTCTACCATGTGGTGGAGCTAGAATTGCATTTGAGGTCTAGCTCTACCATGTGGTAGAGCTAGACTTCAACGAATGTAACCGGCTAGGGTTGAATGTAACTGTGGTAGAGCTGTATTCTACCTAAACCACATTGTAGAGATAGAATGCTTTGAGGTCTAGCTCTACAATGTGGTGGAGTTAGAATTGCATTTGAGGTCTAGCTCTACCATGTGGTGGAGCTAGAATCGTAGAGGTAGAAAGCTTTGAGGTCTAGCTCTAGCATGTGGTAGAGCAAGAATGCATCGATCTAGCTGTGTTCCATACACATCAACAAAACCAATTACTCCAAGAAGAGACCTACTTCACACAACAAGAACCAAGGAGCTAGAATTGCATTTGATCTAGCTCTACCACGTGGTAGAAATGTATTCTACCTAGACAACATCAAAGAGGTAGAATGCTTTGAGGTCAAGCTCCACCATGTGGTGGAGCTGGAATGCATTCTTCTAGCTCTACCATGTGGTAGAGCTAGACTTCAATGAATGTAACCGGCTGAGGTTGAATGTAAGTGTGATAGACCTGTATTCTATCTAAACCACATTGTAGAGATAGAATGCTTTGAGGTCTAGCTCTACCATGTGGTGAAGCTAGAATTGCATTTGAGGTCTAGCTCTACCATGTGGTGGAGCTAGAAGTGCATTTGAGGTATAAAGCTTTAAGGTATAATTGCATTTGTTCCATACACATCAACAAAACCAATTACTCCAAAAAGAGACCTACTTCACATGACAAGAACCAAGGAGCTAGAATTGCTCCACCATGTGGTGGAGCTAGAATGCATTCTTCTACCTCTACCATGTGGTAGAGCTAGACTTTAATGAATGTAACCGGCTGAGGTTGAATGTGACATTGGTAGAGTTGTATTCTACCTAAACCACATTGTAGAGATAGAGTATTTTGAGATCTAGCTCTACCATGTGGTAGTGCTAGAATTGTAATTGAGGTCTAGCTCTACCATGTGGTGGAGCTAGAATCGGTGAGGTAGAAAGCTTCGAGGTCTTGCTCTACCATGTGGTAGAGCAAGAATGCATCGATCTAGCTGTGTTCCATACACATCAACAAAACCAATTACTCCAAGAAGAGACCTACTTCGCACAACAAGAACCAAGGAGCTAGAATTGCATTTGATCTAGCTCGACCACGTGGTATTGCTGTATTCTACCTAGACCACATCGTAGGGTTAGAATGCTTTGAGGTCTAGCTCTACCATGTGGTGGAGCTAGAATTGCATTCTTCTAGCTCTACCATGTGGTAGAGCTAAGCTTCAACGAATGTAACCGGCTGAGGTTGAATGTAACTGTGGTAGAGCTGTATCCTACCTAAACCACATTGTAGAGATAGAATGTTTTGAGGTCTAGCTCTACCATGTGGTGGAGCTAGAATTGCATTTGAGGTCTAGCTCTACCAGGTGGTGGAGCTAAAGTCGTAGAGGTAGAAAGCTTTGAGGTCTAGCTGTACCATGTGGTAGAGCATAATGCATCAATCTACCTGTGTTCCATACACATACACAAAACCAATTACTCCAAGAAGAGACCTACTTCACATGACAAGATCCAAGGAGCTAAAATTGCATTTGATCTAGCTCTACCATGAGGTAAAGCTGTATTCTACCTAGGCCACATCGTAGAGCTAGAATGCTTTAAGGTCCAGCTCTACCATGTGGTGGAGCTAGAATTGCATTTGAGGTCTAGCTCTACCATGTGGTAGAGCTAGACTTCAACGAATGTAACCGGCTAGGGTTGAATGTAACTGTGGTAGAGCTGTATTCTACCTAAACCACATTGTAGAGATAGAATGCTTTGAGGTCTAGCTCTACAATGTGGTGGAGTTAGAATTGCATTTGAGGTCTAGCTCTACCATGTGGTGGAGCTAGAATCGTAGAGGTAGAAAGCTTTGAGGTCTAGCTCTACCATGTGGTAGAGCAAGAATGCATCGATCTAGCTGTGTTCCATACACATCAACAAAACCAATTACTCCAAGAAGAGACCTACTTCACACAACAAGAACCAAGGAGCTAGAATTGCATTTGATCTAGCTCTACCACGTGGTAGAAATGTATTCTACCTAGACAACATCAAAGAGCTAGAATGCTTTGAGGTCAAGCTCCACCATGTGGTGGAGCTGGAATGCATTCTTCTAGCTCTACCATGTGGTAGAGCTAGACTTCAATGAATGTAACCGGCTGAGGTTGAATGTAACTGTGATAGACCTGTATTCTATCTAAACCACATTGTAGAGATAGAATGCTTTGAGGTCTAGCTCTACCATGTGGTGAAGCTAGAATTGCATTTGAGGTCTAGCGCTACCATGTGGTGGAGCTAGAATTGCATTTGAGATATAAAGCTTTAAGGGATAATTGCATTTGTTCCATACACATCAACAAAACCAATTACTCCAAAAAGAGACCTACTTCACATGACAAGAACCAAGGAGCTAGAATTGTATTTGATCTAGCTCTACCACGTGGTAGAGCTGTATTCTACCTAGACCACATCGTAGAGCTAGAATGCTTTGAGGTCCAGCTCCACCATGTGGTGGAGCTAGAATGCATTCTTCTACCTCTACCATGTGGTAGAGCTAGACTTTAATGAATGTAACCGGCTGAGGTTGAATGTGACATTGGTAGAGCTGTATTCTACCTAAACCACATTGTAGAGATAGAGTATTTTGAGATCTAGCTCTACCATGTGGTAGAGCTAGAATTGCAATTGAGGTCTAGCTCTACCATGTGGTGGAGCTAGAATCGGTGAGGTAGAAAGCTTCGAGGTCTTGCTCTACCATGTGGTAGAGCAAGAATGCATCGATCTAGCTGTGTTCCATACACATCAACAAAACCAATTACTCCAAGGAGAGACCTACTTCGCACAACAAGAACCAAGGAGCTAGAATTGCATTTGATCTAGCTCTACCACGTGGTATTGCTGTATTCTACCTAGACCACATCGTAGGGTTAGAATGCTTTGAGGTCTAGCTCTACCATGTGGTGGAGCTAGAATTGCATTCTTCTAGCTCTACCATGTGGTAGAGCTAAGCTTCAACGAATGTAACCGATGTAACTATGGTAGAGCTGTATTCTACCTAAACCACATTGTAGAGATAGAATGCTTTGAGGTCTAGCTCTACCATGTGGTGGAGCTAGAATTGCATTTGAGGTCTAGCTCTACTAGGTGGTGGAGCTAAAGTCGTAGAGGTAGAAAGCTTTGAGGTCTAGCTCTACCATGTGGTAGAGCAGAATGCATCAATCTACCTGTGTTCCATACACATACACAAAACCAATTACTCCAAGAAGAGACCTACTTCACATGACAAGATCCAACGAGCTAGAATTGCATTTGATCTAGCTCTACCATGAGGTAGAGCTATATTCTACCTAGGCCACATCGTAGAGCTAGAATGCTTTAAGGTCCAGCTCTACCATGTGGTGGAGCTAGAATTGCATTTGAGGTCTAGCTCTACCATGTGGTAGAGCTAGACTTCAACGAATGTAACCGGCTAGGGTTGAATGTAACTGTGGTAGAGCTGTATTCTACCTAAACCACATTGTAGAGATAGAATGCTTTGAGGTCTAGCTCTACATGGTGGTGGAGTTAGAATTGCATTTGAGGTCTAGCTCTACCATGTGGTGGAGCTAGAATCGTAGAGGTAGAAAGCTTTGAGGTCTAGCTCTACCATGTGGTAGAGCAAGAATGCATCGATCTAGCTCTACCACGTGGTAGAGCTGTATTCTACCTAAACCACATTGTAGAGATAGAATGCTTTGAGGTCTAGCTCTACCATGTGGTGGAGCTAGAATTGCATTTGAGGTCTAGCTCTACCAGGTGGTGGAGCTAAAGTCGTAGAGGTAGAAAGCTTTGAGGTCTAGCTCTACCATGTGGTAGAGCAGAATGCATCAATCTACCTGTGTTCCATACACATACACAAAACCAATTACTCCAAGAAGAGACCTACTTCACATGACAAGATCCAAGGAGCTAGAATTGCATTTGATCTAGCTCTACCATGAGGTAGAGCTGTATTCTACCTAGGTCACATCGTAGAGCTAGAATGCTTTAAGGTCTAGCTCTACCATGTGGTGGAGCTAGAATTGCATTTGAGGTCTAGCTCTACCATGTGGTAGAGCTAGACTTCAACGAATGTAACCAGCTAAGGTTGAATGTAACTGTGGTAGAGCTGTATTCTACCTAAACCACATTGTAGAGATAGAATGCTTTGAGGTCTAGCTCTACAATGTGGTGGAGTTAGAATTGCATTTGAGGTCTAGCTCTACCATGTGGTGGAGCTAGAATCGTAGAGGTAGAAAGCTTTGAGGTCTAGCTCTACCATGTGGTAGAGCAAGAATGCATCGATCTAGCTGTGTTCCATACACATCAACAAAACCAATTACTCCAAGAAGAGACCTACTTCACACAACAAGAACCAAGGAGCTAGAATTGCATTTGATCTAGCTCTACCACGTGGTAGAAATGTATTCTACCTAGACAAAATCAAAGAGCTAGAATGCTTTGAGGTCAAGCTCCACCATGTGGTGGAGCTAGAATGCATTCTTCTAGCTCTACCATGTGGTAGAGCTAGACTTCAATGAATGTAACCGGCTGAGGTTGAATGTAACTATGATGGAGCTGTATTCTATCTAAACCACATTGTAGAGATAGAATGCTTTGAGGTCTAGCTCTACCATGTGGTGAAGCTAGAATTGCATTTGAGGTCTAGCTCTGCCATGTGGTGGAGCTAGAATTGCATTTGAGGTATAAAGCTTTAAGGTCTGGCTCTACCATGTGGTAGAGCAAGAATGCATCGATCTAGCTGTGTTCTATACACATCAACAAAACCAATTACTCCGAAAAGAGATCTACTTCACATGACAAGAACCAAGGAGCTAGAATTGCATTTGATCTAGCTCTACCACGTGGTAGAGCTGTATTCTACCTAGACCACATCGTAGAGCTAGAATGCTTTGAGGTCCAGCTCCACCATGTGGTGGAGCTAGAATGCATTCTTCTACCTCTACCATGTGGTAGAGCTAGACTTTAATGAATGTAACCGGCTGAGGTTGAATGTGACATTGGTAGAGCTGTATTCTACCTAAACCACATTGTAGAGATAGAGTATTTTGAGATCTAGCTCTACCATGTGGTAGAGCTAGAATTGCAATTGAGGTCTAGCTCCACCATGTGGTGGAGCTAGAATCGTTGAGGTAGAAAGCTTCGAGGTCTAGCTCTACCATGTGGTGGAGCAAGAATGCATCGATCTAGCTGTGTTCTATACACATCAACAAAACCAATTACTCCAAGAAGAGACCTACTTCGCACAACAAGAACCAAGGAGCTAGAATTGCATTTGATCTAGCTCTACCACGTGGTATTGCTGTATTCTACCTAGACCACATCGTAGGGTTAGAATGCTTTGAGGTCTAGCTCTACCATGTGGTGGAGCTGGAATTGCATTCTTCTAGCTCTACCATGTGGTAGAGCTAAGCTTCAACGAATGTAACCGGCTGAGGTTGAATGTAACTGTGGTAGAGCTGTATTCTACCTAAACCACATTGTAGAGATAGAATGCTTTGAGGTCTAGCTCTACCATGTGGTGGAGCTAGAATTGCATTTGAGGTCTAGCTCTACCAGGTGGTGGAGCTAAAGTCGTAGAGGTAGAAAGCTTTGAGGTCTAGCTGTACCATTTGGTAGAGCATAATGCATCAATCTACTTGTGTTCCATACACATACACAAAACCAATTACTCCAAGAAGAGACCTACTTCACATGACAAGATCCAAGGAGCTAGAATTGCATTTGATCTAGAATTGCATTTGAGGTGTAGCTCTACCATGTGGTAGAGCTAGACTTCAACGAATGTAACCGGCTAGGGTTGAATGTAACTGTGGTAGAGCTGAATTGCATTTGAGGTCTAGCTCTACCATGTGGTAGAGCTAGACTTCAACGAATGTAACCGGCTAGGGTTGAATGTAACTGTGGTAGAGCTGTATTCTACCTAAACCACATTGTAGAGATAGAATGCTTTGAGGTCTAGCTCTACAATGTGGTGGAGTTAGAATTGCATTTGAGGTCTAGCTCTACCATGTGGTGGAGCTAGAATCGTAGAGGTAGAAAGCTTTGAGGTCTAGCTCTACCATGTGGTAGAGCAAGAATGCATCGATCTAGCTGTGTTCCATACACATTAACAAAACCAATTACTCCAAGAAGAGACCTAATTCACACAACAAGAACCAAGGAGCTAGAATTGCATTTGATCTAGCTCTACCACGTGGTTGAAATGTATTCTACCTAGACCACATCAAAGAGCTAGAATGCTTTGAGGTCTCAAGCTCCACCATGTGGTGGAGCTAGAATGCATTCTTCTAGCTCTACCATGTGGTAGAGCTAGACTTCAATGAATGTAACCGGCTAAGGTTAAATGTAACTGTCTCAGAGCTATATTCTATCTAAACCACATTGTAGAGATAGAATGCTTTGAGGTCTAGCTCTACCATGTGGTGAAGCTAGAATTGCATTTGAGGTCTAGCTCTACCATGTGGTGGAGCTAGAATTGCATTTGAGATATAAAGCTTTAAGGTCTGGCTCTACCATGTGGTAGAGCAAGAATGCATCGATCTAGCTGTGTTCTATACACATCAACAAAACCAATTACTCCGAAAAGAGACCTACTTCACATGACAAGAACCAAGGAGCTAGAATTGCATTTGATCTAGCTCTACCACGTGGTAGAGCTGTATTCTACCTAGACCACATCGTAGAGCTAGAATGCTTTGAGGTCCAGCTCCACCATGTGGTGGAGCTAGAATGCATTCTTCTACCTCTACCATGTGGTAGAGCTAGACTTTAATGAATGTAACCGGCTGAGGTTGAATGTGACATTGGTAGAGCTGTATTCTATCTAAACCACATTGTAGAGATAGAGTAATTTGAGATCTAGCTCTACCATGTGGTGGAGCTAGAATCGTTGAGGTAGAAAACTTCGAGGTCTAGCTCTACCATGTGGTAGAGCAAGAATGCATCGATCTAGCTGTGTTCCATACACATCAATCCAAGAAGAGACATACTTCACATGACAAGAACCAAGGAGCTAGAATTGCATTTGATCTAGCTCTACCATGTGGTAGAGCAGAATGCATCAATCTACGTGTGTTCCATACACATACACAAAACCAATTACTCCAAGAAGAGACCTACTTCACATGACAAGATCCAAGGAGTTAGAATTGCATTTGATCTAGCTCTACCATGAGGTAGAGCTGTATTCTACCTAGGCCACATCGTAGAGCTAGAATGCTTTAAGGTCCAGCTCTACCATGTGGTGGAGCTAGAATTGCATTTGAGGTCTAGCTCTACCATGTGGTAGAGCTAGAATTGCACTTGAGGTCTAAAGCTTTAAGGTCTAGCTCTACCATGTGGTAGAGCAAGAATGCATCGATCTAGCTGTGTTCCATACACATCAACAAAACCAATTACTCCAAAAAGATACCTACTTCACATGACAAGAACCAAGGAGCTAGAATTGCATTTGATCTAGCTCTACCACGTGGTAGAGCTGTATTCTACCTAGACCACATCATAGAGCTAGAATGCTTTGAGGTCCAGCTTCACCATGTGGTGGAGCTAGAATGCATTCTTCTACCTCTACCATGTGGTAGAGCTAGACTTTAATAAATGTAACCGGCTGAGGTACAATGTGACATTGGTAGAGCTGTATTCTACCTAAACCACATTGTAGAGATATAGTAATTTGAGATCTAGCTCTACCATGTGGTGGAGCTAGAATTGCAATTGAGGTCTAGCTCTACCATGTGGTGGAGCTAGAATCGTTGAGGTAGAAAACTTCGAGGTCTAGCTCTACCATGTGGTAGAGCAAGAATGCATCGATCTAGCTGTGTTCCATACACATCAACAAAACCAATTAATCCAAGAAGAGACATACTTCACATGACAAGAACCAAGGAGCTAGAATTGCATTTGATCTAGCTCAACCACGTGGTAGAGCTGTATTCTACCTAGACTACTTCGTAGAACTGAATGCTTTGAGGTCCAGCTCTATCATGTGGTGGTTCTAGAATTGCATTTGAGGTCAGATAGCTCTACCATGTGGTAGAACTATATTCTATCTAGACTACATCGTAGAGCTAGATTGCTTTGAGGTCCAGCTCCACCATGTGGTGGAGCTAGAATGCATTCTTCTAGCTCTACCATGTGGTAGAGCTAGACTTCAATGAATGTAACCGGCTGAGGTTGAATGTAACTGTGGTAGAGCTAGACCTCAAAGCTTTCTACCTCTACGATTCTAGCTCCACCACATGGTAGAGCTAGACCTTAAATGCAATTCTAGCTCCACCACATGGTAAAGCTAGACCTCAAAGCATTCTATCTCAATTACTCCATCTTGGAGCTCTCAATACATTTATTAGTCTTAATCTACCACATGGTAGAGCTAGATAAATGCATTCTAGCTGGACTTTAAAGTATTCTAGTGCTGGTTTTTCAATGGATATTATCTCTACCAGGTGGCAGAGCAAGATTAATAAATGTATTGACCAGAATGCTTTGAAATCTAGCTCTACCATGTGGTGGAGCTAGAATGCATTCTTCTATCTCTACCATGTGGTAGAGCTAGACTTCAATGAATGTAACCGGCTGAGGTTGAATGTGACATTGGTAGAGCTGTATTCTACTTAAACCTCATTGTAGAGATAGAATGCTTTGAGGTCTAGCTCTACCATGTGGTGGAGCTAGAATTGCAATTGAGGTCTAGCTCTACCATGTGGTGGAGCTAGAATCGTAGAGGTAGAAAGCTTTGAGGTCTAGCTCTACCATGTGGTAGAACAAGAGTGCATCGATCTAGCTGTGTTCCATACACATCAACAAAACCAATTACTCCAAGAAGAGACATACTTCACATGACAATAACCAAGGCGCTAGAATTGCATTTGATCTAGCTCTACCACGTGGTAGAGCTGTATTCTACCAAGACCACTTCGTAGAACTGAATGCTTTGAGATCCAGCTCTACCATGTGGTGGTTCTAGAATTGCATTTGAGGTCTAGCTCTACCATGTGGTATAACTGTATTCTATCTAGACTACATCGTAGAGCTAGATTGCTTTGAGGTCTAGCTCTACCATGTGGTGGAGCTAGAATGCATTCTTCTAGCTCTACCATGTGGTAGAGCTAGACTTCAAAGAATGTAACCGGCTGAGGTTGAATGTAACTGTGGTAGAGCTAGACCATAAAGCTTTCTACCTCTACAATTCTAGCTCCACCACATGGTAGAGCTAGACCTCAAGTGCAATTCTAGCTCCACCACATGGTAGAGCTAGAACTCAAAGCATTCTATCTCAATTACTCCATCTTGGAGCACTCAATACATTTATTAGTCTTGCTCTACCACATGGTAGAGCTAGATAAATGCATTCTAGCTGGACTACCTCAAAGTATTCTAGTGCTGGTTTTTCAATGGATATTATCTCTACCAGGTGGCAGAGCAAGATTAATGAATGTATTGACCAGAATGCTATGAAATCTAGCTCTACCATGTGGTGGAGCTAGAATGCATTCTTCTAGCTCTACCATGTGGTAGAGCTAGACTTCAATGAATGTAACCGGCTGAGGTTGAATGTAACTATGGTAGAGCTAGACCTCAAAGCTTTCTACCTCTACGATTCTAGCTCCACCACATGGTAGAGCTGGACCTCAAATGCAATTCTAGCTCCACCACATGGTAAAGCTAGACCTCAAAGCATTCTATCTCAATTACTCCATCTTGGAGCTCTCAATACATTTATTAGTCTTGCTCTACCACATGGTAGAGCTAGATAAATGCATTCTAGCTAGACTTCAAAGTAATTCAGTGCTGGTTTTTCAATGGATATTATCTCTACCAGGTGGCAGAGCAAGATTAATAAATGTATTGACCAGAATGCTTTGAAATCTAGCTCTACCATGTGGTGGAGCTAGAATGCATTCTTCTAGCTTTACCATGTGGCAGAGCTAGACTTCAATGAATGTAGCCGGCTGAGGTTGAATGTGACATTGGTAGAGCTGTATTCTACCTAAACCACAATGTGGAGATAGAATGCTTCGAGGTGTAGCTCTACCATGTGGTGCATATAGAGTTATCATACATGAGATCTTATGCATCGAGCTCTCTTGTATTCTAAGAGGTCTCATGCATGAGATCCCTCTTGCATTGTAAGAGCTCTCATGCATTAATAGCTCTCATATGCATAGATCTCTCATATCATGCATGAGAGCTATAGAGATTTTGGTTTTGCACTAGAGCTCTCATGCAAAGAGCTAGGTCTTACATTAAGAGCTCTCATACATAAAGCTCCCATGCATAGAGCTTGGTCTTGCATTAGAGCACTCATTCATAGAGATAGGTATTACATTAAGATCTCTCATACATAGAGCTTGCATGCATAGAGCTATATCTTGCATTATTATAAGAGTTCCCATGGATAGATCTCATGTATAGAGTGAAAGAGCTCTCATGCATAGAGCTAGGTCTTGCATTCAAAGCTCTCATACATTGATCTCACATGCATAGAGTTAGATCTTGCATTATTATGAGAGCTCTCTTACATACATCTCATGCATAGAGCTATAATATCTTGCATTATTATAAGAGCTCTCTTACATACATCTCATGCATAGAGCTATAATATCTTGCATTATTATAAGAGCTCCCATGGATAGATCTCATGTATAGAGTGAAAGAGATCTCATGCATAGAGCTAAGTCTTGCATTAAGAGCTCTCATACATAGAGATCGCATGCATAGAGTTAGATCTTGCATTAATTATTATAAGAGCTCTCATACATAGAGCTATATCTTGCATTATTATAAGAGCTCCCATGGATAGATCTCATGTAAAAAGTAAAAGAGTTCTCATGCATAGTCTCATGCTTAGAGAGTAAGAGCATTAGGAGCTACATCTTGCATTATTATGAGAGCTCTCTTGCATAGATCTCATGCTTAGAGTGTAAGAGCAGGAAAGTACAATTTCAAGCAAGGAGAGAGGGGAGAAGCTATGCTATGAATAGAGGTACGATACTAGATGGATGGTTTTTCATTTCAAGTAATCTTGCACTAGTTTAAGTCATTTCAACTCCAGCTCTACCATGTGGTAGAGCTAGAATGCATTTTTTCAGCTCTAGCATGTGGTAGAGTATTCAAATTATCCCGCCCAATTTTAAATTCAAATTATCCCGCCCTTAAAGAATTTAAAATGGTCTTGCTATTTTTCAAGTTTTCCTTGACGTCCATGTCACTTATGTAATACAAACCTACTTTCCCATCTTGACAACTAGCACTTGGACATCACCGCGAGTCCATTATCAAATTCAACAATACAACAAGGTACACATATTTTTGTCTCATATTAAATTATCTATGATTAGATTTAAAGTTTTGACCACATTGACATAGAGTAGAAAATAAAAGCATGCAAGAATTCAAAAACTCAGGAATGGTTGAAGAGAAAAACCTGAAAAGAAAATCAGGAATGGACCTACGTAGACAAGTTTATGCTGGCTGTCTCTGCGGTGCTATAGAAGATGTGGCCTGTAACTATGCAATGTCTTGTATATGCTGTGTAGGAGAGTGGGCCTGCTCACACCTAAAGAAAACCAAGCATGAGATTTATGGCCTGTTTATTGCCCTCTATCTTTTTTATTGTCTGATTCAGAAGAGAAAATCAGAAAATTAGAGTTTGAGACGCCCATATACCTGCTAGAATCCAGATTGCATGGCTTGCATGGCTGTGGAGGGACGGATAAGCTTAGTTAAATAACCCCGGTTGTACATATAATCATCCAGCGGATAGAGCTGCTGAAGGGGCTAGAAGATGCGCATAAGGGGGGCTGCAGAGAAAGAGCCGCCCAGAGAGAACAAGGGGGGCTGCAGAGAAAGAGCCGCCCAGAGAGAACACAAACGTGCTTAGAAGATCCAAAAATTACAAATATTAAGGTTTCATTGTCTATTCTAATCCAACCTTGAATGATGGTCCAGGAGATATCTTAGGTCACAGGTCTCGAAACGGCTGCCGGCGTCGATCCAGACCCCGGTCTGGAGGGCGAGGTGCGATTCGGTGGCCACCGCTGGAGGCGCACACAGGGATCGACGATGATAGTGCCCTCCACAGCCCGGATCCGCTTCCAGCAGTAGTCGTCCAGCAGCGCCCACGAATGTGAGCCGTTTGTTGCTTTGCTTTGCTAGAGCCGCCCAGAACCTCAGCAGTTCTGTGTGCTAGAGCCGCCCAGAAGCGTCTGTTGCTTTGATTTCTACTCAGCAGTTCTGTGTGTAGAGAGAGACGGATACGCAGAGAGAGACCGATATGTTCGCCACGTAGAGAGAGAGAGAGCCGCCCAGAAACGTTAGCCACGTAGAGAGAGAGAGAAAGCCGCCCAGAACGTGCAGGATAAGGTTGAGGATAGATTTTCATAAAATTAGCAATGGTAACCTAAAATTAGCATTTTTCTACTGTGATGTGATAAGGTTGCAGCGATTAGTTTTAAAATTGAAACTTTAATTTTGTTAATTAGAGTTTCTAAAAGGTGATCCAAACCATTGGATCACCTTGCCTTAAGTGTCAATGTAAAGGGGGTTTCTAAAAGTTATCAAACAACTCTAAATGTTGAAATTTGTTTCTTGTTCCATCAAATTTGTTCATGCATGTGGCAATATGTGTTAGTTTTGCATGTGGGTTTCTAATTATGTGGACTACCTACATGCCCAACCCCTTCCTACGGGTTTAATATTTGAAGCATACCTTCAGTGTAATCCCCGAGAGGTGTTATATATGGGTGAAAAATTACCATGTCTCATGTGGTTGCATTAAGGGTGCTCGATTGTTTGGCATGGGTGACCTAGCAAACACAATTATGCTTGCACTACAAGTGTATCTGGGGACATATAAGATTTCTATAATTGATTTAGTGAACCTGGAGCTCCGATTGAAACTAGATAAGTTTAAGGAGGCGAGGGTTAAGTTTTTTTGGGATTTATGCTCGTAGGCACTTATTCCAACTCACCGTGCCTATAGGCACTTATTCCAACTCACGGGTTGCAAAAAAGGGTTGTGATAACCCTTGTAAAGCATAAGAATAATTATAACAATAAGGTGAGGCTTGTGTCGAATATGATGTTTTTGAGGTCGTGTTGGGCATGGGTCAAGTTGATACGTGGCCCCATCTCACCTTCTAAATCTAGAACCACCAACAAATTTATGCTTATGTGTGTATTAATTGATGATCAAGAGCCTCAGGTTAACAGGTATTGAGACTGAACATTGCCCTAGTTTTGATCATTATTTGGTATAATAGATATTTATAACTTCTTCAACTTACCTTTTTCAAGCCTCGTTAGGTCTTTTTTTAATTGTAATGTGAAAAGACCCTAGTGTTTGTGGAAGTGGCACGTGGGAATAGCCCCTTTTTTCTAGATCCTTGGTTCTCATCATGTGAAGTAGGTCTCTTCTTGGAGTAATTAGTTTTATTGACCTGCATTAGCTCCACCACATGGTAGAGCTAGACCTCAAATAATTCCAGCTCTATGATGTGGTCTAGGTAGAATACAGCTCTACCACGTGGTAGAGCAAGATCAAATGCAATTCTAGCTCCTTGGTTCTTGTCATGTGAAGTAGGTCTCTTCTTGGAGTAATTGGTTTTGTTAATCTGCATGGTACACAGTTAGATCGATGCATTCTAGCTCCACCACATGGTAGAGCTAGACCTTAAATGCAATTCTAGCTCCACCACATGGTAGAGCTAGACCTCAAAGTATTTGATCTAGCTCTACCACGTGGTAGAGCTGTATTCTACCTAGACCACATCGTAGAACTTTAAGGTCTAGCTCTACCATGTGGTAGAGCTAGACTGCATCAATCTAGCTGTACCATAAACCACGTTGTAGACCTAGAATGCCTAGAGGTCTAGCTCTACCATGTGGTGGAGCTAGAATACATTGAACTAGCTATACTATCTGGTAACTATATCATGTGGTGGAGGTAGAATGCATCAATGTAACTATATCATATAACGGAGCTAGAGTTCATTGATCTAGCTCTACCATGTGGTAGAGCTATATCAAAATAATCTATCTAGACACCATGGTATCGCTAGAATGCTTTGAAGTCTAACTCCACCACATAGTAGAGATAGTCTTCAATGGGTTCTATCTCTACCATATGATAGAGCTAGTTCTAGCTCTAGTTCTAGCTCGGCCACATGGTAGAGCTATACTTCATGGTAGAGTTTGATGTAGGTTTCAATCTAAAAAAAATTGCTTGCTAGATTTGATTACTAGTTTAACAAGTCCAACATGATTATGTGCAGGATGGATTTCCAATCTGGAGGGAGGGTCTACATGATGTTGAACAATGATTCTGTTGGTATTGGCTGCGTGTGTAGAATTGATCCAAGTTCCACTTGTAGTGGAACAAAGATTGGTCAAGGAAATGTGTCATTACTTGTGGAGGAATGCTTGAAGGATGTGGAACTACCATTCCCTACAATGGATACCATTTATCTAAAAAATGCATTATGGAGTAATGTTCGTTGGCCAAAAATGCTTTTAAGGCCTTTCACAAGGGAGCTAGAATTTGGAGAGTGGAG
This sequence comes from Cibotium barometz, assembly GCF_041138505.1. Lineage (NCBI taxonomy): Eukaryota > Viridiplantae > Streptophyta > Polypodiopsida > Cyatheales > Cibotiaceae > Cibotium > Cibotium barometz. Next base: position 23,938,054 of record NC_141049.1, read on the forward strand.
TGAAAGATGTAGTGATGCAGATCAAGAAGAGTCTGTGGAACCTCCAATTATAGATGCAATACCGATAACATCTCCAGAACTTGACATGCAAATCCGACAATCTTGGAAGAATGAGATGGTTCTTTTAAAGGATGAGAGCATGATGCAAACTATCAATCAAGGGACTATCTTATATGTGTTTCCATTTGAATGTGTCAACTTTCAACAACTTGGTGATGATTGTGTGGGTGTGGCTATTGAAAGTGCAAATGTATTTCAAACTATGCCGCAAGTGGATAGTATCACCCTAGTTAAATGGCCTATTAAACAGCTGACAATGCTGGATGGGAGCCCATTGCAACGCTATGTTCCGCTTAACGGCATGCATGTTGAACATGCTGATGTATGTAATGAGGATAATGATGGAGATGTAACTAATGAGGTTATTGTTGCCCAAACCTCTGCAAAAAGACGCTACACTTTCATAAACAGGATTCCAAAGCAGAGACCACAACCAGCTTCTGCATTATATATGTCACGTGAATCAGTTCAAAGGATTTCATCCATTGATTGTTGTGCAAAAAAATGTTGTCAGCTAATCGATCGTGATGTACTAATGAGGATATGACAAGACTTTTGGGGACAATCTCAGGAGTCTCGTACAAATTATGTATATGATGTGCTTTCTACAGCTTGGCATCGTGATTCAGCTCAAAAAATTAAATATGAATTTAGGTTAAATGGGGTGATTGTTTGTTGCAGAGCATGGTATGAGATGCATGGTATACCAAAGACATCCTTTTACCGTTACAGGGAAAAGTTTGAGTCCGGTGTGTGTCAATATCTGCATGGAAACACAGGGGTGTTGAGGAGAGGCCTACAACATGCTAGTGAGGCAAGAGCAGTACTTGATGAATTTGTGAACATGAACTCCGAGCCTGCGCCACACAAAAGTAGAACAATGTTAGATGGCTCAAGGGAAACCAGGTTGTCGATTCCATCAATATTCAAGCAAGTTGACATTTTAAATGAAATCAACGCAACACTTGAGCAGTTGGGACATGAGAAGAGGCTATCAAAGTCATCGTTTAGTAGAATTTGGAATAAAGAGTATCCACAAGTGTCCCTAACAAAGGCAAGTGAGTTCTCCAAGTGCACCTTGTGTAGTGGTCTCAAGGCAAAACTAGAAGCCAAACCTAGTCTAGAAGAAAGAGCAAGGCTCCTCAGTGAAAGAGATATTCACATGCGACAACAACAAAGTTGCAGGAGCTTATACTATGCATGGCGCATATTTTCGGAAACCCAACCACAAAAGTATGTATGCATCATCCATGACAAGATGGATCAAAAGAAAACAGCCATTCCCAGACTACGGGTCCTTCCCAAGGGTGTGGATTCGGGATATAATTTACCAATTGCATTGATTGGTATGATCACTCATGGCCATGCAGAAGGTCATTATGGACACTTTATTTTGAATGGTTTATGGCCATCTGATCCCAATCTAACAATTGGCTCAATTGCAAGTTGTTTACATAACTTAGAGAGGATGGATAAGCATCCTCTTGGTGATCTAGTAACAAATGGGCTTCCAAGGAGCAATGTTTCACTTCTACATGCTTTAAATTCAAGGACAGCTTTAGACAACCACAATATGAGTGATGGTAAAGATCCCATTGTTGAACCATGTATAAATCAGGGAGACACAATGAATTGGGTTTCCTCGTTTTGCAAGTTGCCAGAAAACTTGTTGCTACAACTAGATAATTGTGCTGGAGAAAATAAAAATCGGTACTTATTTGCCTATTTGTCATTGCTTGTTGCACGGGGTGCTTTCAAAACTATACAGTTGGGATTTCTAATGGTCGGACATACACATGAGGATATAGATGCCATGTTTAGCAGGTTTTCAGAGAAATTAAGAGTGGGGCAAACCTTTACTTTACCACATTTGATGGATACTTTAAGAACCAGCTCAACTTCTTCTCCAGCTCCCTTCTTGCTTACAGAGGTCCCTGACTTCAAGGCATATTGTGATGGCTACATTTGTGATGGGCAAGAAGCACTTATAGGTCACTCCAAACCACTTCTATTCAGGTTCTTCATGGAAGGAGACACACCGGTAATGCAATTTAAGGCACATGTAGCTATTCGTAATTGGAGTGGAAGTATCCGTCTTTGGAAGACAGACAGTGAAGGTAAACCAAGGTTACCAAAAGGAGATCCACCTCTACTACCAATGGCCGAGCATATAAAGATGCATGCAGAAGTAATATCAGGATTGAAGGGTTACATAAAATTTTGGCAGAATCTAAGTAATGGTTCATTTGTGCCAAGATATTATAGGCCCGTCATAGATTATTGGAGTAATGTAATCGAAGAGCTTGGAAAACCAATACAATCAGAGGTAAGAAAGTACACAGATTTTTGGCCAAAATCTGAAGGGTCCCATCAATTAGATGATATGAATGTTGAACAATTGCAGGCACAAAGATTCTTAGGTATTGAAGAACATAATGATCATTATTGTGGGCTTGCACGGGATAAACCAAGGGAGGCATTTAACCCTATGCTACATGTTCAGCAAGGACACTTTGTTATGCTGCACCCAGATGACACAAACATCTATCCAGTTTGGCTTGCTATGGCTGAATCGGATATTGATGATGAGCCTACATCACCAAATTACAAGAAACTCTTGATTCAATATTGGGGACCTTGTGCAAGGAAGAAAGGTTTGACAGATACTCAAGCTTATGCTGATTGTTGGAAGGGATATTGGCAAATTAATGAGGCAGAACAACAAGTATGGGAAAATGCTGATGCAATTCTTTGGTTGTGGAGACCAAGGAATCCACCACCATACAAAAGAATCAAGATACCAGAAAAGGAAGCCCGTAAAGCAAAAGCATGCTTAGGCTTGGCCTGTGAGGATGAAGCTCATATTGATGGTTCCTTCAATGAGGAGTAGCATTTGTAGATGCAATATTGACAATGTGGATTTTTAGGTTATAACTCTAATATCCAAAAGAGATGTACTTTTGTACTATCTTCTTTTAAATTATTTTTTATTTTCACTTATTGAATGAAATTTTTCTTTGTGTCTCCTACATTTTTTTGATATAATAATGTTTCTATCTTATTTGTTCAATTGTTTCATAAATTTTGTGCAGTGTACAACTCAATTGGTGCAGGTCCTTGATGCAAAGAAACAAATACCACTTTCTTATTAATGGTGTTTATCAACACCACCTTCCTACATGATTATCAAACTCCTTTCAAAATATAATTATTCACAAATACTAATTATAGTACCACTTTTTTGGTTCGAACCGTGATTATCTCAACACTACCTTCCTCCGTTCTATATTAAGAAATTCCACAATAACTATTCCCACATTAAGTGGGAAATTCCCATAATACATGAAACCTCTCAATTTCAAAATTCCCATAATGCGGGATTTTTCCCATAATACCTAATACGGTCTTTTAGGTTCTATGCTTGAAATATCATTGCTTTCATTAGTTGAATTTATAAATTTTCCAGTCATTGTTTCTCTTGCTCTTTTTTTCATTTTTGACATTTCACTACATAATAACAAAAAAAGGAATAAGTTAAAAATTCAAAATACATATAGTCAAATTTTACTGATAATAAGATTTTGTAAAGAAACATTAAGGCCAAGGTTTATTATTCAAGAATTAATAGGGGCATACCAAATTTTTGGCGAGCTGTATGAGACTTCGAAATAACAACGAGCCTGAATACACAAATTTTAAAAAAATAACGTAAAAGCTCTTCTCACACTCATCAACGTAGGCCCCTATTCCAACCATTTAAAATTAAAATTATTAAATTAATTTATAATTTTTAAGAGAAAAAACGCTACCACCATTGGAGAAGATGCTAATGAGGAGCACGCGTTCCTTGGCCGAAGGGGGAGGACATGGCGGGGGACTGGCTATCGCCTAGATCGTCATCTAACGCGCTCCGATAAGGTGGGGGCACCTCCACCCTGAGGTCATCGAAGCCGCCATTGCTGCTACCGCCACCCGAAATTAATGTATTGAATTTTATCTATTTCTCATTATGTGGCCCTATTCACTCTAACCTATTAATTATTTTTTTTGTGAGTGCATATTTTAATAATCTTAGGTAGACTAGGGTTTGAAACTTTAGTAGTAAGGTATAACCTTATTGCAAGATACATTTTTATATAACCAAAGAAATTATAAGATTAAAGGTTTGGTGTTTTTATATAACCAAAGAGATTGTAAGGTTAAAAGTTTGGTGTACGATAAGAAGGTAAAAATTTTGTAATAATGACACGTGTTATTTATTATGAAAGCTTACAAACATAGGCTGTGTAATTACATTTGGGGAGAAGTAAAGCATGATACTAAACAAAACACGCTTCTTCTTATGTGAGACTAACGAACTTGTAGATTTTTTGAATTTATATGCTCTCTCCCATACAGATAGATAAGATGTACTGTAGTCATGTGGTGATTGCGGTTGTTGATTATCATCAATAACTATTAGATTTGACCAACTTCCCAGTGATGTATTGTTGTTTTCTTGGAGTCCATCACCATCATCATTGTCCTCCTCTTCATAATCTATGATGCTTCTTGCATTGATGGGGTCAAGTAGGAGGAGTATCCGCAAAGAAAATCACTTCTATATCTATGCATTGAGTGAGATGCGGGAGTTTCATTACTTTCCAAATTGCCACACATCTTTTTTTGCTCATACCCGACCCAGTTTTTGGAATAATCCATGAGGCTGTCACGTAGCACTTTCCAATAACGAATCATTTTTATAAGAGGGGCTTGTAAAGATGCACCAAGTTTATTAGCTATATAATTATCCATATAGACGTATGTTTTTTCAAAAAGATTGACAAGTGATAAGCACACTTTATTCTTCAAGTCAGCCTGGCCATATAAGGCATATAGATGTCGACCTCTAGTAATTTCCTCAGGAGATATGTTGTGCGAGAAAAATTTAAAGTGTGGTTTGTGCAAATCTTTCATGCAATAACCCACCATCCTTTCGAGGGTATGCATCTTAACCTATCTAAGACCTCTACACATAACCAATGCACCCTCAGGCTTAAACAAATCCCATCTAAATATCTCTTTATGGTTTTTCCTATGCTTATTAGGGATGGTGCCATTAAACTAGCAACCATTTGAAAGTGCAAGTGGTTTAAGGTTCCTCCATTCTCAAGTGCAAAGAGACCTTTTAAACACTCCATCCTCACAAATTCCTCCAAGGGTTCCCAGTGTGATAAGTGAATATCTCTATTGCCTATTGCAATTGTAACAGATGCTTCAAAGAGCTTGGTTTTTTTTCTGGCGAAAAAGAAGGGATTTTGTGTACAGAAGGTTCAAAATTAGCATTTTTTTCATTGTGCATTGGTTTTTTTCCTTTTGTGTCTAGTTTACTCAAACCTTCAGAAAACATGCAAAATGGCAGAGGAATAAATCTTTAATCTTCTTTAATTAAGTAATGAATTAAAAATTTAAAAAGGTAACAAAAATTTATAACACAAATATTTTAATTCTTCGTTATTACTTAATTTCTTTTAATTGCCTTAATTTTTCTCCATTAATTAATTACTTTTTTAAAAAATTATACACAATTTTACTTTTCTCCATTTCTTTCTGAGCAATGATCTAAAATTTAATAAAAATTTTACTTAGCTCCATTTCTTTCTAAGTAGTCATCTAAAATTTATTAGAATACTTTTATCATTTATCATTAATTTATTAAATTTATTTACAATGATTGAAATTGGTGGTGTTGTATATAAAGCATTATCATCAAGTTTCTATATAATTTTAATTAGCTTCATTTGTATCTAATCAATCATGTAAAATTTATTAGAATATTTTGATCATTTGTGTTTAGTTACTCATCTAAAATTTATTACAATACTTTTATCGTTTATAATTACTTTTATTTAGATTAATTAGCTTCATTTGTCTCTAAATAATATCTTAAATTATCTATAATATATTTATCATTTATCATTTATCATTTTTATTAATTTTTAATGTAATTTTACTTGCTTTAACTCTGATCATTCTTTAAAAAATGTTCTGATTTTAAATAAAGGATATAATTTACATTCACTAATTAAAATACTTTTATCGTTTATCAATTTTCAAATTTTAAAAATAGGACATTTTTGCTTTTTTTCTACGTTTATTAATGCTTGCTTTACACACGAGGAACGATAAGAGGGGGGGGGGGGAAGATAACTTATTTATTTTAGCGCTTCTATCATGCTACAAAATAAGCAAGGACATTTTTTATAAGAAATAACAAAATTTATAAAATAAATGAAAAAGCAAAACTTCACAAAAAAAAAAGCCGAAGCACCTGTAATAAAAAATTGGTGGAGCGGAAAGGTAATTATGCAAATACACAGCTACATGCATGTGTTTAAGGGTTTTACACACGTAATCAAATCAGATAAGCAACAACAATGTTTTTTAATCAGTTCGGCTGTAAGAAAATTATATTCTAGGTAATTATGTCGATCAAGACCAGCACGTCTCTTACATTCTATAATTATAGAAAGACATATTAGGTTGCACGGCAAAATATATATATATATATATATATATAGGATTGCAGAAAAAAACAAATACAAGATGATCGTGCTTTGCTCTTGACACACGGAGGCTGCGCCTAAAAGCCTCACATTTAATACATGCGATGGTGACACGTGTTAATTAATTAATCATTGAAATTGTTGTGGGTGCATATTGGGGCTAAATGTTTTTTGGTATTAATTTGTTATGGTGGTAATAGCAATGGATGGTGGGTCGAAGGTATAGGTGAAAGGTTAAATCCTTAGAAATCATTATATTTTTGGGGTTTGACATGTGGCAGAGTGAGGGCCCAAGCTCTCGAATTTTATGGGCACCGTGCAAAAACATGTAAGAGAGGGAGAGAGCGCGAAGAAAGAGAGATGATGACTGACGTTTAGAGAGGGGAGATAAGTGTGGAGGGAGAGATGATGTGTAAGCGTGAGAGATGATGTGTAAGCGTGAGAGAGAGGGAGAGAGAGCATGAAGAGCGTAAGGGCAGACAACCTTGAGAGAGAGGGAGAGAGCGTACAAATAGAGAGATGCCGGGCGAGATCGAGAGAGGGGTAGATGAGCACGGAGAGAGAGATGGCCTGTCAGCTTGAGAGAGAGGGAGAGAGAGCATGAAGAGAGAGGGCACTGTTCACTTCTTAGAGAAATTGGCCGAAACTAAATCCGTCATGTTTCTCCTCTGGATTCTCTATGATTTTAGCCCTTCCTTGATGTTTTTTAAATGGTTTTCTTTTTCTAGATGGCTTAGGCTAACCCAAAGCTATCCAATGATGCCTAGAATGCTTAATCAAACCTAATTATTACCAAAGCTATCCAATGATGCCTAGAATGCTTAATCAAACCTAATTATTACCAAAGATTAATTATAAGATTAAGCTACTTATGCAATTTTTTAGCTACCGTGCAAAAACATGTAAGAGAGGGAGAGAGCGCGAAGAAAGAGAGATGATGACTGACGTTTAGAGAGGGGAGATAAGTGTGGAGGGAGAGATGGTGTGTAAGCGTGAGAGAGAGGGAGAGAGAGCATGAAGAGCATAAGGGCAGACAACCTTGAGAGAGAGGGAGAGAGCGTACAAACAGAGAGATGCCGGGCGAGATCGAGAGAGGGGTAGATGAGCACGGAGAGAGAGATGGCCTGTCAGCTTGAGAGAGAGGGAGAGAGAGCATGAAGAGAGAGGGCACTGTTCACTTCTTAGAGAAATTGGCCGAAACTAAATCCGTCATGTTTCTCCTCTGGATTCTCTGTGATTTTAGCCCTTCCTTGATGTTTTTTAAATGGTTTTCTTTTTCTAGATGGCTTAGGCTAACCCAAAGCTATCCAATGATGCCTAGAATGCTTCATCAAACCTAATTATTACCAAAGATTAATTGTAAGATTAAGCTACTTATGCAAATTTTTAGCTAATTTGAAGGAAATAAGAAATTCATAAACTTAAGAGCAAAATTAGGGTACTTAATTATAGATCCTGCTTTTGATGTAGCTTTCCAAGATCCTCATGCTCCATTGAACTCCATTAGTTGAAGAAAAAAAAAGATCAAACCAACAAACATGCATATCAAAACATACTGCTACGAGTGGATTTACATTTTAACCGGGCAAATCAAGACTCTAGCAAGTGATAGGATGTGGAGTACCCTAAGCTAAATGCATTCTTCGGCAACAATGCCAAAGATGTTAACCAAAATGAATATGCTTCCTTGCACAAGAGAAAGAGAAGAGAAACAAGACTATGCAACGGTCAGTTCAGAATGAAACTAGCAATTAGCCAATCCTAACGAGGGTTAACTCCTCAATGTGAGGCCACTAGGGGATCACTTCACCACCACTTGTGTCACTCAAGTGGAGCTTCCACAAGCTAGGTGAGGAGCAAAGCAAGAAGGAGCTATGGTACTCAATACCTTCATGTGTGCAAGAGTGAGAGAGAGAGAGAGAGAGCAAGGAGAAGAGGCAAGCAATGAGAATCTCACTTTCATGTACACACCACAATCCAGCAAGCAAGCATAGACATATACAAACTTACCACCATAGCCACAAGAGAGAGAGAGAGAGAGAGAGAGAGAGAGAGAGAGAGAGAGAGGGAGAGGGAGACTCAATTGTGATAATGGGATTGTCCCTTTTCATATTTCATAAGTTACTTATATACATGAGCTTTCTTTTTACAAAATGGCTGGCTGTCCATTCTACAATTGGGGGCTCAAAATTGATTCTTCTAGCTCTATGTACACCTAGGCTCGTTCTCATAACTGGCATTACATAAGTCGTAAGCTTGCAAGTCGTAAGCTCGGTCATCCCATATATCTTTTACATGAAGTGCTTAGCGTAGTTACATCAAAATGAGTTACATGACGCATAACCACGCTTGAAAATAATGTTAACCAGTGTGATTAACAGCTGGTAAGGCAAGCAAAGCCATGTGCTAGCATGGTAATGCATTAGAAGATCTAGGATAACAACATGAGTTTATGTTATGAGTATCCCATCACAAATAATGTGCACAATAGAAGTTCATTCTTGATCCTAAATGTGGACATTCATAACTAGCATAATTTTGTTGGAATATTAGACAACATAATGGCTCCCTGCTGCAAAGATATAAATGAGCATTTCCTACATCTTGTGTATTATCTATCTTAAGCTTCTATCCCATCTTTTCAAACAAAGTTGCATTAGGCTTGTCCACAAATATTTAAGCAATGGGTTTCTCCTTGGGTACTGTATTTGTCGCATGGGTAGCTTTTGATATGATCAGAGTGTTCCCATCTTATTCTTCATGTTATCATCTAGTCGCATACGAACATACGATAAATTGCTTCCCAAGTAAGCAGACCACTTACAATCACATGGTCATACAAATGAGGATGATGCACTCCCATTTGAAATTTTTGTAACTCATTACTCATCCTCTCTCTCGATTGGCATCTTTTATTTAGATGGTCCATATGAGCTACAAACTCTCTAAACATTTTAGTTTTCTTTTATGTAATGTTGTTTAGCTGAGTTACAACGCTCCATTATTTTTTCATGCTAGAGAAAATTCAACCATGAGTGCTCTTAAGAGAGTTGAGAGTAGAAGGTAATAGATTCTTGGTGCATGTTCCTTTGTATGTGAACTTCCTATGTGTGAGAGTAGAGAGTGAAAAATCTGTGAGCTAGGGCCCTATTTTATGAGATAATCCATGATCCTAGGAGCCTATTTCATAAAACAATCCATAAGACCAAGTGCCTATTTCATTAAAAAATCCATGAGCATAGCTAGGCATGATCCCATAAGGTAGCCCATAAGACATAAGCCAACATGCATGAGCCCACAATAAACATAAACCTACTAGGCATAACATGAGTTTGGATTCTCACTCAAAAGTGAAACAAGGATGGGATTTAAGCTATCCAACCATGAAACCCAAGCATAACCCAAGCATTTTGGTGTCCAGATAAGGTATTATGCATAATATGCAAACTTCTCACACATAGGCTATAGATCTTATACTACCCATCCATGGCATTCCACACCACCACCCATTAGGAGCTTCTTGCATCCTAGCTATATGCATAGATTACCATCTACATCCAAGGTGGATGTCCCACAAGACCACATAATGTACCTTAATCTCTCTCTCTCTCTCTCTCTCTCTCTCTCTCTCTCTCACACACACACACACACACACACACACACACACATACACACACACACACACGTGCGCGTGCATGCACACATACGCACACACTCACACACTCACTCACACACACACACACGCATGCATGCACGCGCACACACACACACACACATGCGCGCGCACGTGCGTGTACACACACACACACACATTCACACACGCATAGAGTAACACCATAATCCTCTCCTCCCTACATAATGCTCAACACTCATGACACTCCCCTTCTCCTTTGCATAAATCCCAACTCCTACTAAGGTTTCTAAGGTCTAATTGACGTGATTTTTTAAGTTCTACCTCACCTTCTCTACATGTGAGGGTAAGGCCTCTATCCTCCCCTCCCTGCATAATGCCCAACACTCCCTTCTCCTTTGCACACTCTCCTCTTCATGATATCCACCTCTATATCCTCCCCTTCTCCTCTCTACAATGTTTTACCGATGATCTTCTCCTCCCCTTCTCCTCTACACATGATCATTATCTTTTCCTTTGCACATCACCAAAACCCATGACCCCCTCCCTTTTACTTCGTAGTTCAAGAATTCGTAGTTCAAGACCATAAAAAACTCAATGTCATCTCATGCATCCTTTCTTATATATGAGAGAGATCTTTGCAATCCATTATCTGTGTGTGTGTGTGTGTGTGTGTGTGTGTGTGTGTGTGTGAGAGAGAGAGAGAGAGAGAGAGAGAGAGAGAGAGAGAGAGAGAGAGAGAGAGAGAGAGAGCTTCTATGCTCTTTACGCGACAAATAGAGGGGAATCACAAGACCACGAAAGAAAAGAAGGGAGAGAAAGACTTGCTATGCCCTTTTACAAGACAAAGGGATGGGAGTCATAAGCCCATAGAAGCAAAGGAAGAGAGGGGAATCATAAGCAAAATCATAAGCCCATGCAAAGAGAGAGAGAGAGAGAGAGAGAGAGAGAGAGAGAGAGAGAGAGAGAGAGAGAGAGAGCTAGTATGCTTTTTACGACAAGAAGAGGGGAATATGGAAGAAAAGAGGATTGCAAAATAACCTACCATGCGTAGAAATAGCCAAAAATAAGATACCCGAAGATGAGATGTTGTCAATGGGCCCTTGCCCCAATGGAACCACCTAAGCCCACCAAGGTGGAAGGCCATTGATTCGAATCTACCAACAAATGGCATATTTTAGTACCAAACATGACACTTGTAGAATAATAGTCCTGCCAAGTTTCTCTCTAAGGAACATGGTGGTTTAAAATGGTGTGCCCTTTAAAATAATGCAAGCCCAAAATAAATCACCACACACTTGGCATTAAATGTGGGCATCACCACACACTTGGCATTAAATGTAGGCATGTGCTATCCCCTATTATTCACAAAGATATTCACACCATACCTTGAACAGTTTATCCTTAAAAAGTAAAAAGAAGCTGTAAATTGTTTACCTTGTAGGCCAAGCCAAGATAGTTATGGTTCTCCAAGCATAGAAGTGCACTTGTTCTCCCTCACAAACAACAAAAACAAGGGCGGGTATTAAGTTGTTGGAGTATTAATCTCTACAAGAAAGCCTCACTATCTTGTTGCCTTTGCAAATACTCGCTTGCATCCTTGCATTTAATCTTTTCTTATTCCAACCCCATGAAAGAAAGCCTGACTAGTTTGTTGCTCCTTTAAGTACTTGCTTACATCCTTGCATTTGATCTTTTGTTATTCCAACCATGAAATCAAGCCACATTACCAATGAGAAGGACGTCAAGGCTGTCAAGGTGATAATGGATGCGAATGCAGACGCTAAAATGTGGGTGCCAGATGCGGACACCGAATGCGGATGCAGATGCTTTGACACCATGTTGAAAATGGCAAGAGCCAAAGAAGGGCTGCATGCAAGGGGGTCCCACTCGCCTACCACCTAGCCACACAAACCCACCATCATCCTTAAAAGAGTGGATTTGGGACAATGGGGGGGGGATTAATGTGCCATATGAACCCTACATAGAGGAGGAGATGACATGATGTGGGATAAGTGCCATGTGTTAAGCCACCGTGAGGGGAGGAGCAAGGGAAGCATCCAACAAAATACACATGAACTAAAGTATATATATACAATGATATAGAGCTTATATTGAAGATAAACTCGTATTTGATTCATAAGAACATAACTTTTTCCTCATGTGTGGAGGGATTCCCTTATGTGCACATACAAAGGAACCACTGTGAAATAATAGGTATAGGTGGTGATGGTTGCATCATGATTAAACAAATAACCTGAGAATTACCATTTGGTGCAAGGTTCACTACCTTTGATTTGCTTAAATTAACTATTATTGTTGTGGAGTTTACATCCTTCTAGATCACCTTCAATGGATCTTCCATGAATTTTGCAACATTCCTTGAATTTTCTTTGAAGCTTCCCCAACTATTCTTTGAAGCTTGGGAAGTTTTCTTTGAAGCTTCCCCAACCATTCTTCTACTTGTTGGTGAGTTCACATCACCTTCAATGGATCTTCCATGAATTTTGCAACATTCCTTGAATTTTCTTTGAAGCTTCCCCAACTATTCTTTGAAGCTTGGGAAGTTTTCTTTGAAGCTTCCCCAACCATTCTTCTACTTGTTGGTGAGTTCACATCATCTTCAAATAACTTTCTTTCTAACCCTCCCTGTCTTTACTCATAAGAATGCTTGTTTCACTCTGAAAAATTTGAGATTCTATGGCTTGTTTACCAATGACTTCTCCCTCTTTGTTCATGAATCTATGCAGTTCGTTTATAGTTTCTTAAACAATTTTTAAAATTTTGTTCTACTCCTCAAGCTTTTCCCCTAACGTATTCCCCATTGCATAGCACCACCTTCCTATAGCCTGTATTATTTTATAAAGAGCTCTTACAATCAATGCTTTTCCCTCCCTCACCCCCTATTGATTCATTCCTCCTATTACCAACCAAAGATTCTTTATAAAGAGGCAACAATGTGTTTTTATAGGCTCTCACTTCCAACTCGTAAACTGCCTCTTTATATACTCACTCCTTAAAATTTTCCATAACCTATTCACCCTTTCACACCACCTTCTATAGCCTCTAATTTTTTATAAAGAGCTCTTACCACCCATCAATGCTTTTACCTTCCTCACCCACTATTGGTTCATCCCTCCTACTACCAACCAAAGATCTTTTGTAAAGAGGTGAAAATCTGTCTTTATAGGCTCACTTCCAACTTGTAACTACATCTTGACATGTGTCAAGATGGGAGTTAGATCCTTCTAGAAAAGCATCATGGCCGTTAGTGTTGTAGCCAAGGGAAAATTTATTTGACAAGTGTGCTTTGATGAGGGCAAGGAGAAGTTTAGAACAACGTAGCTATTGATGGTTGACATGATGCAAATGGTATGGGGATGGCAAAGGCACTGGAAATTGGATGACGGCAGGTGGAAACATGGTAAGTATAAACTAGGTAATGTGATGGAGCTGTTGAGGTGCTAGAATATGGGCATGCGTAGTCTCAAAAGTAGCTGAAGGGATGGTTAACTGGATTTGGTATGGCGAGCACGAGGCTGAGGTGGCTCTAACTAGTTTTTTATTTTCTTCTCTTAAAACATGGTTGCCTTTATTTTTGAACACGCCCTACCTCTACAAAATAAAACATGGTCGCCTTTATTTTTTCCTCTTAAAACATGGTCGCCTTTATTTTTGAACATGCCCTACCTCTACAAAATAAAACATAACCCTCCTCAAAACCTCACATATTTCCAACCCTTTCCTTCTAAGGGTTATACTTGACTCATAAAAGAAGGAGACAAAAAACTACCTGTGAGCACATTTGTACGCATGTCCCCCTTGAATCTACATATCCATAACTCTATTGCCATATGTACATAGACCTCCCTCTCTCACCTTGAGGAAGACAACCCCAATGACAAATCTTCTTGACTTCTTTATTATCCAAATACTCATATACTTTCCCACCTAAAATCCTAACCTTAAAAAGAGGAAAGAGTTCATAAACACCTCCTCACACATGAGAAATACTCCCAAGCACTACACATGTGCACCATGACTAGAACTCATTAAAAAGGAAACTCCACTGCAAACAAAACAACACATGAAGAATGTGAACCCCAAAACTCAAAGTACCTCTTCTAGATCTTTACTATAATGTAGATATATTAATAATAGTCTAATTATCTAAGTTCTTACTAGGAGCTAAAATAGTAATTGTGAGTATATTATAAATTTAGATAATGTCAAGTTGAAGGCTTTAGATAATTTGAAATTTGAATCCTAATATTAGATAATTTGATTCCATTAATTATTGGTCCCTACTAGCGGCATGGCTGCCACCTCCAAGCCTTACCCAGATTCTAGGCCATGGCTTGGAGATGGCTTGAGACTTGAAGACTTCAGTGCTCACAAATTTAAACTTCACAGAATCTCAAGTGGCAAGTTCGCTCAAGCTTCAACGCTATGCTCTTGAGTCTTGGGAGTTAGGTTGCAGGTGCACCATCATTGTGCTAACATTTTCAAAGTTCAATCTTTTGTTGTGCTCTCAGGTTAAAGGTACACCATTCCCATGCATGTTTCTTTACCTTTCTAATATGTCCTCTTCAACATGTATTCTACCCTGTTGAAATATCTTGCCTGCCCAAATGATGCTTTAAGCCTAGTATGATGCTATAATATTTGCTAAGTACTGATTGAGTCAAAGTAATTGACCATTTCCAAACAGGTACACCATCTTCCCAATTCCCATGCATGACGCTATAATATTCACTAAGTACTCATTGAGTCAAAGTTATAGACCATTTCCAACAGGTACACCGTCATCCCAATTCCCATGCATGTATCGTTACCTTTCTAATATGTCCTCTCCAACATGTATTCTACCCTCTTGAAATCTCCTACACACCTAAATGCGTAGCCTAGTATGATGCTATAATATTTTGACTCGATGAGGACTCAACAAATATTACAGCATCATATTAGGCTCAAAGAGTTTGGGTGAAAAGATGTAGGGGAGAAGAGAGCTTGAGCTCTTGCAAGCATACACACACTCACAAAACCCTAAAAGAGAACACACAAGGTGAGAGGCTGAAAATCTTCTTCTTCACTTAACACTCAACAGGACATATACAAAGATAAGAGTACACACAATATGAAAGGTACTCAACCAAATACATACTATGGTTCTCTGAACCTAACTAAATACATACTATGGTTCTCTGAACCCAACTAAATGAGCTGGCGCTATAACTATGCCAGTCTCTAGAATGGCTGTCGTGCACAGCCTGTCATCCCACTGGTCGTATATCACCCATGATCTCACCAACCATGCCAGTGGTGTAAGTGTGGGGCCTATCCCCCAGGCGGGTCATCAGTGTCCACCGCCTCACTAGATGAGCTCGATATCTCAACACTCCTCCTCGAGCTCAACTCCATCTCATGTACACCAAGCGAAGCCCTGAATATGCAGAGCTTCTCTGTACCCAATGCTTTGGTGAAGACGTCAGCTACCTGATCCTGTGTGCTGACATAAACAAGGTCAACGTCTCCTGCCAAAACCTTCTCTCTGACAAAATGGTAGTGGACCTCTATATGCTTCGTGCGAGCATGAAAAACTAGATTCCTGGCCAACTGTATACTACTAATGTTGTCACAGAAAATGACAACTTGTCTATCCATCCACTACTGATAGACCCAAATCTGCAAGTAGCTTTCTCAACCAAGCTACCTCACATGCTGCCATAGCAGCACCTATGTACTCGGTCTCTGTACTGGATAGAGCAACCGTAGGCTGCTTCTTGCTACTCTAAGTCACAGCAGTACTCCCCAAAGAAAACATGAAGCCACTAGTAGATCTTCTATCTGAGATACTACCAACCCAATCAGCACCCATGTACATATATCTTTGTCCTAGTTTCGTAAAATAGTTCATAATGCAAAGTAGACCTCACATACCTCAGTATGCGTCTCAATGCATCCAAATGCGGCTTTTAAGGAACCTGCATAAACTGACTCACCAGCCCAACAGCATAGCTCAAATCTGGCTTGGTGATCGTCATATAGATCAAGCTTCCTACTATGCGCCTATACAAAGTGGGATCCTCCAAAATCTCTCCTGAATCTGCACTCAACTTGCCATTCTGATCCAATGGCATTGAGATAGGCTTACAGCCTGTCATACCATACTTGGACAACATGTCCAAGCCATACTGTCTCTATAGTAATCCAATACCATGTGGTGACCTAATCACCTCAATGCCCAAGAAATATGTGAGCTCCCCCAGATCCTTCATCTCAAACTTCTATCTAAGCAAGATCTTTACATCAAAGATCTCTGCATATTGGTCCCCCGTAATGATCAGGTCATCTACATAGATGACAACAAGCACAACCCCTCAATCACTGTGTCTCACATACAACGAGAAATCTGCATTGGCTACATGAAAGCCAATAGTGACAAGATATTCAGAAATCTTGTCAGACCATGCTCTTGGTGCTTGTTTTAAGCCATACAAGGCCTTCTTCAACCTACAAACATGCTCGGGGTGACTCACATCCTCATAACTAGGTGGTTGCAACATATACACCTCTTCCTGCAAATCCCCATGCAAGAATGCATTCTTTACATCCATCTGATGTAATGACCATTGCTTTGACGCAGCCAACCACTGCTATTCTAACTCTCACTGTTGCCATCTTGGCAACTAGGCTGAAAGTTTCCTCATAATCAATGCCATATGTCTACGCATATCCTTTGGCTACCAATCTAGCCTTGTACCTGCTTATGCTTCCATCACTGTTATGTTTTATTTTGTACACCCACTTGCATCCAATGGCCTTCTTGCCGTCAGGCAATTGCACTACATCATCCCAAGTCTCATTTCCATATAGTGCATCCATCTCCTCATCCATAGCTTTCTCCCAACACACATTTCCAATAGCCTCATCAATGCATGTGGACTCTACAACCTGCACAACTTTTGCCATGTATGCATAGTGATGTGCCACATAACCATCATAGGTAAACCTCTGCACAGGGTTCTTCACTCTCCCAGATCTTTGCAGGTTTGCATTCATGGCTTCCATAGCCTTATTTATACCACGCCAATAGATGCAAGGGATTCCACAATACCCTTGATCTTCAATGCAGTCATTCACAGACATACTCTTTTTCTCCACAATATGAAGTTCATTCTTCAACTGTATCTTTCGTGCCTTGGTATTCGTTTCATAGAGTTTTACCAAGGTGTCCCACGCCTCCTTGGGGGACTTAGCATACTGTATGTGCCCAATCATGGTGTCCTGTATACTGACAGAGAGCCAATACATAACTTTTCTGGCTCCTTGGTTCCAATCCTTGAACTCTTTCACATCTGCACAGTAGTCGGATTAATCTTTGGGATCTCTGGTGCCTCTTCATGCTCACCTTCTATGTAGTCCCAGTAACCCTTTCCCATTAGGAAATTTGTCAACCTGAACCTCCAAGTGTGGAAGTTGTTCTTATCAAGCTTCTCAGCAACAATCTGGTTTATGCCATCATTTGACATCTTGCCAGACATACAAATTTACTAGAAACAGCACTCTGGTTTGTCCTGCACAAACTACTGTATTTTCTGCACAACGGTACTGTACTGTACACTCAAATGTCACAACCAGTGACCTCAATGTGCATACATACACCCAATGACAATTGTTGACCTCCTTGCAGCACACACAGTGTCTGCACAACCAATCTGTCTTCTTGCAGTTCTTAAAACAAAGTTCTGCAGAGAATCGATGACTTACCCGCAGTGCTCGAAATCACTTGCTTTTTGAAAAACGGTCGTAACATGCCCGAAATGCATTTTCGGCCCGAAAAATGTTGTCTAATAGGACCGTATAGTTGCCCTGTAGCTTTACTCCCGCGAAGAAAAATCCTCAATCAGAGATTGTTTGCCGGTGCCTCCCGTAGAGCTCCCGACAAGGGTGTAGTCGCCAACACAAATAGGGAAGAGAGATGAAGATCTTACCCTCGTACTGCTTCCTGTGCTTCTCTTGCTTGCAGCTCAGCCCTTAGCATGAACAAGGCTCTGATACCATGAAAAGATGCAGGAGAGAAGAGAGCTTGAGCTCTTGCAAGCACACACACACACTCACAAAACCCTAAAAGAGAACACACAAGGTGAGAGGCTGAAAATCTTCTTCTTCTTCACTTAACACTCAACACAACATATACCAAGATAAGAGTACACATAATATGAGAGGTACTCAACCAAATACATACTAGGGTTCTCTATAGTGTGAAACCCACTAAATGAGCTGGCGCTATAACTATGCCAGTCTCTAGAATGGCTGTCACACAGCCTGTCATCCCACTGGCCGCATATCACCCATGATCTCACCAATCATGCCAGTGGTGTAAGTGTGGGGCCTATCCCCCAGGCGGGTCATCAGTGTCCACCGCCTCACTAGATGAGCTCCATATCTCAACATTGGGCATATAGGAGATTTCAAGAGGCTAGAATACATGTTGGAGAGGACGTATTAGAAAGGTAAAGAAACATGCATGGGAATTGGGATGACGGTGTACCTGTAGGAAATGAACCTTGCCTCTGCTCACAACATATGCTAAAAGCATTCATTCCAGTCCATGACATGGCTCAAAGCATTCCTATCCATGACACGACACCACCATGAGAGGACAGGCTAAACACATCTTCTTTTTCATCATACTCTTCCCACACTTGCCATACATACTCACAAGGGTGTCAGCAACAAAGGCATATGTATAGTCTATTTACAAAAGCATGCAAAGGTTTTGTTGGATTATTAGAGATTGATAGCAGAACATCATCTACTTTATACAATGTATCCATGAAGTTCATGTCAACTTTTCATCTTGATATTCAAAAAATGGTTTGTTTTGGTACGGATGGTGCATCAATAATGATTGGATGCCACAATGGCTTATCTGCACACTTTGAAAGAGAGAATCCTTTCATGACTAACATTCATTGTGGTACACATCGAGCAAGCTCGTGTCTGTCTAATGCAGTTAAAGATTTTAAAACTGCATAGAATTTGGAAGCATGCATGAATTCTATTGCGTTTATGTTCTCTAAAAGCTCTCTTAAAACCTCCATGTTAGAGAGTTCAGTGGAGAAAGCGTTTAGGTGTGCAGTACTGTATATGAGTAGAATTTATAAGGTTAAATGGTTGAGTAGGCATAGTGTGGTTCATAAAGTTTTGTGAGTCTTTTGAGGCTTTGCAAGAGTTTGTAAAAAGAGAGAATAGGTCTCTTTTTTATACGATTTCAAAGTTTGAATTCATACGTAATATTCACTTTATGGCTGATATTCTAGAGAGGCTTGCAATGTTAAGGTATTTCAACAAAAATATTAACATTGATTATTGGATTTATTGAGGTGGAGATGTAGCCTTTCGAGACGTATTTTATGGTGGATCGTGACTTGATTAAATGCTTCAGTACTACTACTTGATAGACATAGTTACCATATCATCACAGACTATGGCCTTCCTGATGGACATCTTTACAAGTTGAGTTCATCTTTTCGAGGTAACATGCACACAGAAGCATCATAATTTAGAGAGAGAGAGATGATCTTTGTATTGGTTTCTTTATAGTGTTGAATGAAGGAGTCCCCAAACCAATATGAGGAAGCATCATAATTTAGAGAGAGAGAGAGATGATCTTTGTATTGGTTTCTTTATAGTGTTGAATGAAGGAGTCCCCAAACCAATATGAGGCCAGAAGGTATCTTTGAAAACCGATGGGTTTTAAAAAAAGAAAAAAGGGTTTGGTGGAACACGGGGTTAAAAATAACGTTTTTTTCGTAAGCCGTGCGTCATGCCTTGCGTCAAAACAAAATAGATTTTTTTCATTGACTTTATTCTGATTGGTTGAAAAAAAATTTGCGTGAGCCGTGCGTTATCACTCCGCACGGGGCGGGCGCCTCTGTGGCTTATCTCTCTCTCTCTCTCTCTCTCACACACACATATATGAATACGCGAGACTACACAGCCATCGCCGCTGATCACACTACCATATATATATATAATATCAGCTTCTCTAGTAGTGAGCCATGGATGCCTTTGCTGCTAGTAGTAGTAGTAGTAGTAGTAAGATCAGCTGTTCCCATGCTTTGGTCCTTCCGATGCCTGCACAAGGGCACATTAATCCCATGCTGAATTTCTCCTTGCAGCTTGCGGTGCGTGGTTTTATCATCACATTTGTCAACACAGAGAAAGCTCACAACCGCATGCAGCTCGACAATATTATTCAATCCCAATCTGAGTCTGAGCGCCATAATGCTCCTCTTGGCGTGGACATTCGATTTGCAACTATCCCTGATGGATCCCAAGAGCCCTTGCCCGGACAAAGCGACCAGTTCCTGCTTAGCAGCATAGTTCAAATCTTGCAGGGCATTGCATCGCAGCAAGGGTTACTCGAGCAGATGATAATCAACTCTAGAGCAACGCCAAATCCCATCACTTGCATTATTGCGGATTCATTCTTTCCTTGGACGCAAGGTCTGGCTAATAAGCTAGGGATTAAGAGGGTGCTTTTTTGGACTTCTAATGCGGCGACATTGGCGGCTGCCGTGGAGCTGAGAAGCGGGAAGCTGAAAATCACGGGTAAATATGATCACGACCCAAAATTTTTCCCCCCAAAAAAGAAAAACTAAATTCTGAACGTCTAACGTCATCACAACTGGCATTTGATTGATGAGGTTTTTGTTTATGTAAATGCAGATGCGGATACGGATACGGATGGGGATGATCCCAATCCTGAGGTGTCCAATAAAAAAGTGATAGCTGGAATTCCAGTGGAGTCATCGGATTTTTGGGGTGCTTTGCCATTTCGTGACCCAGAGCGTCTGAGAATTTTCAAGGAGAGGTTGGATGGTGTGGAGGGTACAGCTTGCATTGTGGTCAACACGTTTGAAGCGCTGGAGGCCCCTAGCCTTGAGGCCTCCGCTCCTTCTAAATGTGAAACAAAAGTGCTGTGCGTAGGGCCCCTCTTGCCACCTGGCAACTTCAACGACAGCGCAACCTTGATCAGCGCAAGCTTCTACCCAGAAGAAAGCATGTGCATCCCATGGCTTGACCAACAAGCGGTGGGTTCTGTGCTCTACATCTCCTTTGGCAGCATTGCTTCGTTGTCCACACAACAACTTCAAGAGCTTGCGCTCGGCATCGAAGACAGCAAGCAGCCGTTCCTGTGGGTTGCACGGTGCAGCCGTGAGCTCTTCCCGGACGGCTTCCTCGACCGCACACATGGCCGTGGCCTTGTAGTTAACTGGGCTCCTCAGATCCAGGTGTTGGGGCACGTGGCAGTTGGTGGCTTCTTGACGCATTGCGGGTGGAACTCCACCGTGGAGAGCATTCACATGGGGGTTCCCATGCTGTGCTATCCGATGTTAGCTGACCAGCATCTTAACACATTAATTATAACAAAGGTTTGGAAGGTTGGGATTGGCATGCAGAAAGGGAAAGAAGAGGACGTGATAAGAAGAGGCGAGGTCCAAAGGGCTGTCACTGCACTCATGCACTCGGAAGAACTCCGCCTAAAGGCCGCCACATGGAAGGCTGCTGCTCGTCGTGCAGTAGAACAAGGTGGTTCATCCTACTCCGCACTTGAAACTGTCATCGACGACCTCACAAAGGTTGCATAATTTAATTTTCCACATCACATCCATCCATATACATGGTAAAAGACTTACTTTGAACCTGCCTAGGAAGATTTGATTCAATGGTTACTTCTTTGTTTAAAAAAAATTGGCACATAGTAATAATCTTCCTTGTACGATTTTCGGATGATGAACTGGGAAAATGGCAATCTTAGGTTCTTTTCTTTTTTGGCAACTTTTACACGTGATTAGATTTGTAAGGGGCCAATGTTCAAGAACCTCTATATATTTCAAGTATGGTGTGAATATCTTGGTGCATAATAGTGGAGTGCCTTCATTGATGAATGCCAAGTGTGTTTGGTGTTCTTTTGAAGGGCACACCATTTTAAAGCATCATATTACTAAGAGAGAAAGTTTGTAGGACCATACTTTTGCAAGTGTCACATTGTTTGGTACTAAAATATGCCATTTGGTAGATTGGAATCGATGACCTCCACCTTGTGGGGCAAGGGCCCGTTGGCAAAATCTTAGGTTCTTTTCAAAATTGTTTTCCAATTGCAGCTTTCCTCTCTCAAGGATATTAAAATGACTAGGTAGGGGGTTGCACACCCACTAGATTATGGTTCTTTGATTAGTATCGAAGCAAGACCTCACCTACTTCTTGTGGTTTGATGTCTGTGGTGGTTCCTTAAATGCATTGATGTTGAGGTATGGGAATTCCATTTCCTCATAGGGCTAGTCTTCTCTTTCTGTTATACTTTCTTGGAAGGCCTCAGTGTTCTTTGGTTGCTCATCAATTAGTTGTAACTGAGGGTGGCCCTTTATCACCTTCTTCAGACCTTGCTAGCATCCTCGGCCTTTTTGTTGGCACTGGGTCATCCTCCAAGGCTTGACCCTCCTGAATTCCCATGCTTATCGAGATAATCTTGACTTTCCTCCCAACTTCCCATGCTTATCAAGATAATCTTATCACTCTAGCTCATCCATAAATTCAAGTGCCTGATCACCCTCCATCTTATCGAAGGTAGGTAAGCCACTTGTAGTGTAGTGAAAAGAGCACGTCGGTACCTTTTTCTCTTCAATCTATGCCACAATACAACGGCAAACGACTACCATTCGAATTGGGTCATATGTGGAAGTAGTTAATGAACTAGCTTGTAATGCCTTGTATGTCGCCCTCATGCTAGTTAGGCCCTCTTCATGAATCCATGTCACTGCATGGTCTAGAATTTCATCCACTATCGCAACAAGCTCTGCAAATTGATTTGCTCTCCATCAACCTTTACACATGGATTCCTTAATAAAGCACACTAATCATGATAACTGGAGACCATATGATGAATTCTCTGATTATAAATATCTACGGTGGTTGCTCCAGAGAAATGCCCTCTTTGAAGATCATCATATTCACCAAGTGCATATATTTGGTTGGCACCTTTCCACAAAGCTTGGTGAAGATGTGCAAGTTTAATGGCTAGTCCGAGGCATATCCATGATATATAAACATAAGCAACACTACATAGAGAGCTATACTAGGCACGGCGATGGTGCTACAACACAAGATTAGGCAAATGGATTGCCACCTCTATGATCAGTTGATCCTTTTCCACATTTGCCCAAGCCGACTTGGCTGAGTCTAGGCTTACGGCACAGCCACACTTGGGAAATTTCTTTAGCTAAAAATTTCTTTAGCTAACTCTTGCAAGCTTCTTATGATAGCATCTTTATTGTTCATTTCAGTTGCATGCAAGGCGTTTATAGATCTTCTATTAGCCTTGAGGTTGCTGAACTCGGCCTGTTGCATGCAAGGCGTTTATAGATCTTCTATTGCCTTGGAACTCGGCCTGTTGCATGCAAGCTTTGTCTTTCTTGTTCAAAATTGCTTGGTTTGTGCCAAGAGCTGGGTTATAACCCATCAAGCTATACAACATGCTTTTGAATGCATTCTCCATCTCTCTCTGATGGTTACAAGCAATGCATCTTTGGATTTAAGTTTTTTTGTGAATATGGGCCTCTCGTAATCTTATATACTCTTGTAAGATGGGAATCTGTTATGCAACTTATTCTATGGCCCTTTACGCTTGTACATTATGATGTTGGGAAAGCTGAGCCACAAAATGTTGATAATCAACTCGATACATCTAGCTTGGATGTTTGGTTATCTAGTTGCATCCAGTTAGCTGACAATAATCAACTCGATACATCTAGCGTGAATATGTTATGCAACTTCTTTTGTGGTCCTTTATGCCTGTACATTATGAAGTTGGGAAAGCTGAGCCACAAAATGTTGACAATCAACTCGATACACGTAGCTTGAATCTATTATGCAACTTCTTCTGCGGCCGTTTATGCATGTACATTATGAAGTTGGAAAACTGAGCCACAAAATGTTGATAATCAACTCGATACATCTAGCTTGGATGTTTGGTTGTCTAGTTGCATCCAGTTAGAGTGTGGCTCTTAGTGTTTACTCGGCTGGCACTTATATCTTTAGATGTACATTCAACAAGTTGATGCTCGGCATTTGGGGACATCTGTCCCATAATGTATGATGGCAATGCCTTCTTACATTCTTTTGGACTCTCTTGGACCTTGCATTATGTTGTCTTTGCAAGCCCTATCTAGTGGTGGTTGCTTAGGTGGTGTTGCAGGGGGGAAATTTAGTTTCTTTGTCCTTGTCTTTTCCTTGTGGATGTGGCCTCAGTGGGGAAGGGGTTCTCTCTAGGTTGGTGTTCGACCCTAAGGTCATCACCAAATCAATTTCTCTTAATTTTAGCTTCTTCCTTTGGCCTTTGGTTTCAAGATCTCTCTTAATTGTGCTTGGTGTCTTCTCTTCTTCTTTTGGCATTTGGTTTCAAGAGCTTTCTTGGTTATGGTTTGGGTCTCCTCTTCTACCTTAGGCTTCTTTGCTAGTGGGGGAGTGATTGTCTCTATCTCCCTTCTCCCTTGTGAGGCCTATGTGAAGGCCTACCCCTGGACATTTCGATGGTGTGGGTAGTTGTTGTAGTGCCACCAGTCCTAAATATATGATTATGGTCAAAAGGAGTCCTACCCCCAGGTATTGCCCTCCCAAAGTTAACTCCATAAAATTTTGTACTATGGCCTCTCTGCATCTTTCTCTTTGTAAGCTCGATAGAGTTTAAGGAACAACACCCCTGTGTCTACCTCTATAAAATGGTTTGGCTTGCAAAAAGAGAAGTATGTACATATTGCTTTAGCTTGGGTCTGAACAAAACTATCCTTTCTGCTCTATGGCATTATGCTTAATCTGGTCATGGCTCACTCTAGGCAACCTTAGTGAGTTTTGTACTATAGCCTCAGGATGCCCCTTTTTGTACCTTAGGCCTTGTATGGTGGATACATGGAATGGATCAATGAA
Organism: Cibotium barometz; assembly: GCF_041138505.1. Taxonomy (NCBI): domain Eukaryota; kingdom Viridiplantae; phylum Streptophyta; class Polypodiopsida; order Cyatheales; family Cibotiaceae; genus Cibotium; species Cibotium barometz. The sequence goes on from NC_141049.1 coordinate 23,963,284, forward strand.
ATGCTTGGAATGCTTTAGTCATTGCTTGGAAGCATTTGAGAAAGTCCATTCTACTAGTTCTGGGAGCTATGCCAAACGTAAACAAATTGCAAGGGAGTTTACTGCAAATACCTTTCCCGACTTGAATGCTTGTGACCTGCTCGAGATGCGAATTGGTGACTTGAGCCTTGCAATCCTTCGATTGTTGGTGATTCGAATCGTTGTTTTATTGAGGAGTGTGTTGAAGCTAGTGTGAGAAATCGAGTCGATTGGAGCTGATTTTGGAAGAGGTTCTATACCAACAGAGTCTGGATCGTCGATGAAGATAGGTTCTGGCTAGCTCTTCAGTCTTATATAGGGTTCCCAGGTTGGTGATCCGAATGGGAACGATCTGAATGTAAATGATCTGGTTATTGATAATCTGATTGTGAGCGATCTGGACTGGATACGATACAAAAGCACCCCGATCAGAAAATGAGTGATCTGGACTGGAGGCAATCTAATCTGAACGATCTGGAAAATACAAAGATCCAAAAATTTCGATGGTCTGAAAGTGACCGGACGATCCGACAGTTAATATCGACGATTAAAAGTTGGAGCGATGTGAGATTTTGGGATTGACGATCAGAAGTATGGATGATCTGGTATTTTTAGGATCGACGATTTGAATGATAAAATGCAAGATCGGCAATCCACCTTAATAGTGACATGGAAAGGTGCAATCTGAAGTTAGGATTGAAGAAGGTCAAGATCGACGATCAGAAGTTAGAATTGGCTAAAGTCAAGAGATCAACGACGAGATATTTGAATTGAGATCGGTTAGAAGTGAAGATTTTAGGATAGTCAATTAGGATTAAAGCACCGGGATCAGTCGAGTGTTTTGGGATCATTGTTGAATCGATTTGGATTAGCAATCCAAAACTCGGCAATTGTATTTTTTTCTTCCCTTAGGGTTTCTTCTTCAGCTTTTGTTAGGTGTTTAGTGCAAGGATCACAGCTTTTGTTAGGTGTTTAGTGCAAGGGTCATAGCGAAATCACGGTTCCTAATGCACGTGTCTATGTAATATAGGCACACCTATTGATGGAATCAAAAACATAACTCTCATTACTGGTCTATGGGCTATCGATGACCAGGTTTTTACCTTGGAGATTTTATCATAGTGGGACAGAGAATTTTATCATAGATTTCTCCAAGCGATGGGTTGTACACTAGGCCAAGTAGAGGAAGGTTTCCCTTCCCTCCTCTTACTAGTGTCCCCCATTTAGGAATATACGTGAGAGGCTCTTGGATTCAAGATTTAACTTAATTATAGTATGTGATTAGTCCACGAGTGGGACTTACACCTTCCCTCCTCTTACTAGTGTCCCCTATCCAGGCATGTATGTGAGAGGCTCTTAGATTCAAGGTTTTACTTAATTATAGTATGTGATTAGTACATGAGTAGGACTTACTCATGCACTCCGTTGACCTTAACTCTGACTTGACCACCATTATGGCTAACTCATCCCACATAGGCGGCTTGATAGTTATGCTTATCTCTCCAGCATAAGCGATTTGGCTATGAAAGACCTTGTGAATAACATATTGCGTTGTGCTTAGGATTTCCACTTGGGCACATTTTGGCCTTTTGCAACCCGACTCTTGACTCTTATGCCCTTGTCACATTTTGGCCGTATGACTCACCAATTCAATGTGGATAGCCCCTAGGTCTTTTCTTTCTGCTTTGTTTTTCTTGGTGCTACTATTGAGTAAGCAAAAACTGTCTTTGTCATGTGATTCAACGTGAATATGACATCATCCTCTTTATTACAAACAAGGTGTCTGCCCATGTAAGGATTAAAGGCTTCAAGATTTCCTTGCGCCCTTTCTCTGGCAAAACTTGCTTGTTAATTGACATTTTTTGTTGGTCTTAGAGGATTTTTCTTCATACTAGAGGTTGTCTTGAGTTTTCCTTTGGAGTTGTTCCCTTTCTTCCTTAAAATTGTTCCTCTTCTTTTACCTTGCCTTTGTTAGTCTTTTTAGGTACTCATTTCTACTTTGGCTTAGCTAGCTTATGTATTGGCTTTGAGCATAACGATGATCCTCAAATGTACCTAAGCTCATAAGCTTTATTGTTGATTGCCACCTTGTGTTAGCCTTGAGCACGATCATGCTCCTCTATGTACCTTATCTCCCATGCTCTATTGGCCACCTTGTGTTGGCTTTATCTTTGGCATCCAGATCAAGCTTTATCCTTAACAATATCCTTGGGCTTTGAGGGAGCATTATGTGGCTATCCATCCTTGGGTGGCTGGGTCATTTCTTCATTTAGTGTTCCTCTCGCTCCTTAGGATTGTCATATGCTATTTGTTTATAGGTTCGGTATACTAGCTTTCAAGATCCACACTTATTTTGGTTTCTTAACCTTGGTTTTTGGAGTAGTATGGGGTACAAGAGCAGGAATAATTAACACTTTTGGTACTCATACTTGTCAAAGATTACTCTTGGGTATTGATGGTGAAGTGGAGACAACAAGGATTATTAGTTCTTTGGCTATTTTTTTTTGTTCCTTTTATGATCCCTCCTAGAGTTACGGGCTACCACACCTCCAAGAGGGAACTCAATGCATTCACCTAAGGGAAGAGAAATAGAACACAACTGTCATAGGGCACTTACCAATGCTTCGAACTTGAGTCCCTTAAGGCCTCCAAGCTCACTTGACAAGCTCCAATCCTCCAAGAGGGAACTCAATGCATTCACCTAAGGGAAGAGAAATAGAACACAACTGTCATAGGGCACTTACCAATCCTTCAACCTTGAGTCCCTTGAGGCCTCCAAGCTCACTTGACAAGCTCCAATCCTCCAAGCTCCACCTCCACGCTGTCACCATAGAGTCGCTTGCACCATCACACAAGGCAATCACTCCTCTCACTCTTCAACACAAGCATGCAACACACAAGCATAGAAGAGGCACGAGTGCTAGAATGCTCTCTCTCAATCTCTCTCAAGACACAAAGAAGAGCTCTCAATACCTTATATACAATTGGTCCTTATTCACACTTGGGCGCCCAAAACTTACTTAACCAAGGCCTTGGGTGGTCAATATCTCATAATGTATAACTTTTATAGTGCCTTTGGATGACACTTATTAATGTCCTTAATTGGAGGAGCATACTCTTTGTTAATCCAAAATGGGATTAACATCCCCCCTACCTAACGTAGGTTATGTCCTCAGAACATGTTACTGGGGTCGAAAGACCTAGTCACCGAGAACTCGTGGACGGTAGAAGTTACAACGTGATTGAAGCTTTTTGAGGGTTCTTCTAAATGTTGAGTGTGATCTCTAGAACTCGGTGTCGACCATGTCTTCGAATGTGACAAGCATATAGCATGGAAGACACCTTAGGCAATGATAATACAACGTCATGCCTTTGTCAGAGGGACCTTGATTCATGTCAAATTGCAACTGCTCAACATCATACCCATCATACTGTTCCTTGGGTTGATCGATCGTGACCATGAGCAATTTTAAGAACTTAACACTGGCCACTATTGTTGAGTCTAGGATACGCCGCAATGCTTGTATCCAATTCAACATATGCTTTCTTTGTTCCCTTATGTCTGTAAATGTAGCTGGCATGAAGATGGGGAAGTTATAACAGACATGTGAATCCCGCTACTTGGCCTCTTGAAATTCCAAGGATGTCCATCTCATGTACAAGGGATCAACTCGTTGAGTTGGTGGCACACACATAAATTCATGGTTGTATTCTAGAATTGTGAGGAACTCCTTTCTCCAGTCTCGCTGTATGCCAAAATCTTCCAGCTTGGGGTGTGCATCATCTATGTGATAATTGTTGTATATCCCCCTCTTGTGTGGACTAGGTGAGCCTTCCCCCACCTGCGGAAACAATAACTGATCATAAATTTCTGATTTCCATTAAGTCAGCCAATTGTGAATTTGCTAGCTTGGTGTGCCTTACCACATTAGACCATAAGGTTCCCTCTCCAGCCATTAACCACCTGCGGAAGCAATAACTGATCATAAATGTTACCATTCTCATTTCCAATAGGTCAGCCAATTGTGGATTTGCTAACTTGGTGTGCCTTGCCACATTAGACCATAAGGTGCCCTCTCCAGCCAAAGGTAGCAGTTCTTCTAATTCCGGGCGAGGTGCTCGGAGAGGGTACTGTACATAATGTTGCTTTGTTGGTGTGACATCCGAGTAAGCATAAGGAAAAATTTGGACTCATAAACTGACCCTCTAAGGGCTTTCTCTCTCTTCCATGAATCAAGGAAAACTCTTGGTGGATAGTCGACAAGTCCTCTGGCTCCTTCTCTTCATAGGTGAGAAGCGGCACCACTTGTCCCTCATCATTCTCCTCTTCAAAATCAAAGCATAATATATAAATAGCAAAGGCAATATCTCGCTCGATGAGATCGATTGGGTTTGCCTCCCAAAAGCGAGGGGCACATAGGTAGATCGGAAAGGGGGGGAACATGTGCAAGTGCTCTTTGCACAACCTTTCTATGGTTGTCACCACTCTTTAGGGAGAAGAGGAACTCTAGGGGTATCCACTAAGCAGTGGAGTCAGGGATAAAAAATGTGATATCATCATATCCCGCGTTAAAAAATGCAAGCACTGAGCTATCGGGCTCTAGAGTCCTAAATATATTCTCTAGCTCAACACTCTAACAAAACCTAGGGTAAATCTGGTCCCACATCTGACTGTAACGGGTTTCACTCATCCACTGTACGAACGCATCATGATGAGAAGCCATGGTGAAGGCGTAAAGGGAGCAACAAGCAAGGTGGATAGAAAGTGAGAGATAGAGAATGCAATAGTGTTGGAGAAATCATAGTCAAAGAGTGTGTTCTAGTGTGTACTAGGAACTAGTTTATGAGTCTTTGTGTGAGAGAGTGCCACGTGTCACTTTCGGAGTAATCTCGTAGGCTTATGGTACTTGAGTGTGTGAGTTCACTCTATAAAGAGTGATGTACTTTCTTGTGTGTCACATCAATCAAATCAAGCTATCTTGGTCTACATGTAAGTACTTGTTCATTGCTTTCATTTCCATTTCATTATGCTTGCTATCTTTCCTTTCTGCACCTAGAGTTAGATTGCTCTCCTGTTCCAACATGGTATTAGAGCCATGCTTCTCCATGGGCAACCCTTAGGGGTGAAGGTTGACCCACAAATGGAAGTTGGTCTTCCTCCTTTGGTTGTTCATCTCCAAGCTAACTCTTCATCGCTTCATCCTCATCCTCATCCAACAAACTCATCTCTCTTCATCCATCGCTTCATCCTCATCCACATCCACATCCACATCCAATAAACTCATCTCTCTTCATCCATCGCTTCATCCTCATCCACAACCACCATCTCTCCACATCCATCGCTTCTTTGGTTCCACTCTTTGACTAGCCAAACGCTGCTGATGATGAGTACATGGGAAGCGCAGCCTCCTCTGCCCGCCACTATTGTCCTTGTGTGCAGCAGCAGCTTCTCCGCCTGCCCTTCTCACTGTGCATTGTGCCACTGTGCAGCCTCCTCTACCCACCACTGTTGTCCTTGCATGCAGTAGCTTCTCTGCCCGTCCTTCTTCATTGTGCTGCTCCACGGTTGTGCTAACAGCTAGGATCTTGATCGTGCGGAGAGTTGTCAGAACCTACAGCTTTACTGAATGCTGTCTGGGCCATTTGGTGGATCATGTTGTTGGGGAAAAAGGCGATGGGTGGCAGGAAACAATGGCGAGCAAGTGATGAGGCATAGCTCAGCCATTTGTTTTAGATAAGTTTCACAACCAAAACCAGTAAGTTTTTCCGTTCAAATTTCAGTCATGACTTCACTACTATCTTCTAGTACATTGTTCATAGATAAGTTCAAGGGGGAAGGCTTTCCCACATGGCAAACCAAGATGCAGCTGCTGCGTGAAGGAGTCTGAGAAGTTGTTGAGAACGACACAATTGATGCACTTGATCAGCCCCACAAAGAAAAATTTGGAAGCAGCAAAATGCAAAAGCCATTTCCCTCATTGGTCTGTGCTTGGCGGACTCTCTCATTCATCACGTCGACTTTACATCCACGGCTAAGGAGATATGGCATTGATTGGAGAGCATCTTTGGTAACAAGGTCACTAATTCCAAAGTTTTTCTGAAATTGAAGTTTTATGAGCTGAAAATGCAACACAATGAAGAGCTAATGATCATCTCTCCAAATTTAATTCTCTTGTTCAACAATTATCAAGTTTGAAGTGTTCTCCAGATGATGAGGACAAGATGGCAGTACTAATCAAAAGCATGCAGGGCATTTCTCGCTTTGAGCAGACCATTGAAGTATTACACCTGGTTGCTACTACATATGATGACTTGGTTCATCTTCTCATTGAGAAAGACCGTCGGAATAAGGAAACCACTTCTACATCCTTCACCTCAAGCACTGAAGAGGCACTTATCTCCGTCAACAAATGGAAAACCAACAAGAACATCATATGCAGATATTGTAAGCGGAAAGGTCATATTGAAGCCAATTGCTTCAAGAAGAAGGAGAAAGAACAAGAACAACACCATGCTAATCTTGTTGCTGTGATGAACCACTAGATGAGCTTCCCGAAGATAATGCACTTTCTTCCCATGTCACCCTCGATGAGGATGACAAAGATTATTGTTTCTGATTTCTTCTATGTGTGCTCTGCCCTTGCATTATGCATAAAATGAATAAAATAAACATTGTGATGTGTGATGGTCAATAGGGGTCCTCTGCCCTGGGTTGTCCCCCAAAAATGTGTATTGTTTTTTTAACTTTAATATGAAGTATTGACACCCAATTTTTAGAGTAAAAGGGGGGTGACGAATGATGGCTCTCACGGTCTGGCTGAGTAGTCACTGACACACGGGAGGTGTTGATCAGTTGGACTGACTCTTTGCAGTATTGCGGTGGAGGGGGGATCGGTTTACTCCTTGCATATTGGGTCTCACACTCTTTGTTCTGAGGGGGGATGTTGGAGAAATCATAGTCAAAGAGTGTGTTCTAGTGTGTACTAGGAACTAGTTTATGAGTCTTTGTGTGAGAGAGTGCCACATGTCACTTTGGGAGTTATCCCATAGGCTTATGGTACTTGAGTGTGTGAGTTCACTCTATAAAGAGTGATGTACTTTCCTGTGTGTGTCACATCAATCAAATCAAGCTATCTTAGTCTACATGTAAGTACTTGCTCATTGCTTTCATTTCCATTTCATTATGCTTCCCATCTTTCCTTTCTGTACATAGAGCTAGCTTGCTCTCCTGTCCAACAAATAAAAGTGAATGAAAATAACCCCTATTTATACTTATAAATATAAGTTTATATATTATTTCATTAAAACTTTAATAAAGTAATATATATTTTTATTAAAATTTTAATAGAGTAATATTTATTTCATTAAAACTCATAAGGAGGTGATGACACTCAATGAAGCTAGTGGTGGGTCATGACTTTGGGGTTCCCAGTTAACTGAGTCATACAATCCTCAGATGGGCACTTGCATTGATAAGTAATCTTAGTTTTCTTAACTACTTCACAGGATCCAAACAAATGTGCAAACAAACCAAATGGTACAAACCAACCTAGATGCACATCTCTAGAGCATGTGGATGGTTTCATGGCAGCATGAACATGTTGAATGAAAGCCTCTGTTATTGTACTCATACCATTTATGCATCTCCTGAACTCTATGATTCTACCTTTCCATTACTTGTTGGGGTCTGTGACATCTTTGAGCTTGACCTTGAAATTGCCACGAGTACTTGGTCGCATTAAAATCCAATTTAACTTACTATACTGATCAGGGATCCAGTTACCTTCATCATCTCCTCTTGTTAAACACCTCCACTGTGTGAATATTACTAATATTCCTCCTCCTTGAAGACATCTAAATTAATAAAGCTAGATTACATGATTAATAAATATATATATGTTAGATTGTAAGCAACAAATAAAGATTAAAACAACAAGAAATAAACAACAACTTACTGCTTTGATTTACACAACCTTGTTGCTCCTATGAAAATAAACATAAACACATAAAGACAAAACATTAACAAACCCTAAACCTATGATCATTACTCACATTAAGACAAAACATAGATAAATCCTAAACCTATGATCATTACTGTTGTATTTTATGCCACTTGAAATCATTACTGTGCAGAGAAGATTATAATAAACGAATAAAGATAAAACAATAAGAAATAATAGTAACTTACTGCTCATAACCTTGTTGCTCCTATGAAAATAAATAGCAACATATCAAGAGAAAACATAAACAAATCCTAAACCTATGATCATTACTGTGGTATTTTATGCCACTTCAAATCAATACTGTGCAAAGAAGATTGAAAGCAACAAATAAAGATTAAAACAACAAGAAATAAACAGCAACTTACTGCTTTAATTTACACCACCTTGTTGCTCACAACCTTGCTCCTAAGAAAATAAACAGCAACACATCAAGACAAAACATAAACAAATCCTGTATTATTACTCATATCCAGACAAAACATAGACAAACCTTAAACATATGATAATTACTCACAAGAATCTGAAACAACAAGAAATAAACAGCAACTTACTGCTTTAATTTACACAACCTTGTTGCTCACAACCTTGCTCCTGAGAAAATAAACAGCAACACATCAAGACAAAACATAAACAAATCCTAAACCTATGATTATTACTCATATCCAGACAAAACATAGACAAACCTTAAACATATGATAATTACTCACAAGAATTTGAAGCCGCTTCACATCTATCAGTGGTGTAGAGAAGAGAAAGTTCATGTGAGAAAACGGGCATAACTCATAGACATTTTGTCCAAATGAGATGAAAATTTAGCAGGAGAGAGCTATGGTGTAGAATAACATGACTGTAAATTTTCATTAAGAAAGAACCAAAGTTGCAGAAGATATGGCAAAATTGAATTCTGTCAAAAAAAAGGAGGGAAAATGAAAAGGTAATGAAATGCAAAAGGAGGGAAAGTAAAAAGTTAAAGATAAAAAATGGGAAAAAATAAAATTCAGTTTTCAAACTTCCATGTACTGACCACAATGTACATCTGACATGAAAGATATGAAATCTGACATGAAATCTGACATTTCCCTATTTTTTTTAAGATATGGGCTCTATTATTTTATTGTCTTAAGAGATTTGGGCAAAGATATGACAAAAAGATCCATGTTACATGGATCTAGAATCTTAGCTCTCTCATTGGTCAGGCCAATCTTTTTTTATTCACTCCTTAAGGGGAAAAATGGAGAGTCCATAATTTTCCTAATGCTTCTGGTCAAATCCTCCGAGTTGGCTCAAATGATGTTATTTGCATTAACACTTTGAACATCAGTTTTGGCTTTAGCAATGGATTGCTAGCTCTTATGAATCCTTCATACTCTGCACCAGACAAGGACTCCACAATGGTATCATTAGTAAAAGATTCAATGGTATCTCGTGGGAGAGTATGACTGAGTTTGCTGTGGGGGAGATGGGTCAGGTGACGGTACCTCCTCAAGGGTGAGAGTGTTAGTAGGAAATTATAAAGGTTGAGAAGGGAGAGTAGAAAAAATGTAGTTTGCTTGAGACTTATCAGTAGAGGCGGAGCAGTAGGATACGGATTTAGTAATTTTTTGGCTACATTAGAATACATGGGGTAAGTAGGGTTAGATGATGAACTTGATGTCTCTTCCTGACCATGGCCTAAGTTTGGGGGTAGGTGGCTATGTTTGTGGAGTTTCATAAAATCTTGGAGCTCAGTGATATCCTTAGGACTTATGTTAGGATATTCAATATGTGTTTTATCAAAAGTGTAGAGGACGTTAGCTAACATGGATTCTAAATGTTTGTAGATATTATGATATAGTTTTAGAATACCAAAAGGGTGATATAAGGAAGATTCACATAAATCTAAGTGGTGGTGAGTTTTATATACTTCTAGCCACCCATGGCTTATAATTCATTGATAACTCTGGGCTATAACCTCGTAGTTGGCTGGTGTGTCGGGAATATCATCTAAAACAAATAGATCTAATTTTTTGACTCTGTTGTCCAGGATTTCGGAGTTCTGGAGCACCCGACACCAACTATGAAGGTTCACAATTGGGTGCAAGGGATAAAAGTAAATATCATGTGGATTATTTAATACTACATCCCCCCAAAAAATTCCCATAATGATAGTGGGATCAGTATCATGTTTAGTATTTTGCTTAATGAGTGTTAGTTCTCCTAGGATTAGGTCCTCAAACAGATTTATATCATATTGAAGCAATGAGAGGGTTAGTGTAGACAAAAAAGAGTAAGAGTTTGAGGAGGGGCCAAAGGAGTTACTAGCCCAACTGACCTATCTCTGAGGCTTGCTCAAGGAGTAGTCGCATTTCATTTGTAGGTTCTTGTCTTTGACTTCAGTCTTGTATGGCCTATTGACATTCCAATTCTTGGATACAGGAGTCATTGGTGCTGAGGAGGTTTGATATGGCTGTTTCTCTGACCATTCTGGCAGCATCCAGCTCCTCCAAGCGCCTTGTTGCTTCTTCTTGTACATGTCTGGCGGTAGCCTCCCTTCCTTGAGCCTCTGTGATTCTTTGAAGTCTTTCGAGAGCCAATCTTTGATTGTCTTGTAGCTATTGGGTGACTTGCGCCATTGCTTCTTGGTGTGCAATCATCATTCTTTGCATCTCAGCTTGATTGGTACTGATGGTGTTTAACCTTCTCTGCCTTTGCCTTCTTGTTCTATTCTCTTTCTTATTGCAAGTGGGTCACTCTACTTTCTGCTTCCTTCAGACTTAAGGATAGCATTTGGATCTAGCCTTATAGCTCTTCTTCTTTGGCTAGGGAAGTGTTTTGGAGCTCCTGTGCCTATTGGGCATGGAAAGCTACTAGCTCTTGGTTATGGGTGACTTCCTTCTGAAGTTGCTCTTTAACCTGCTCTAGCTGTGCTTTTAGATCCGTATTCTCTTTAATTCTTTACAAAATAGTTTGGCTAAGAACCAAATTATTGTTTTCCAGTGCTTTTGGTACCTGGCCTCTTTCTCCTTAGTTGCCTTTAAACTCTTCATGATCACATTCCTATGGGTGGCCTCCGTTGTGTTAGGTGTTCTTGCAAGATCTGTACTTGGTTGTTTGACTCTTGAACTTGCTTCTAGAGTGTGGCATTGCGATCATGAAGCATATGTGTCGTGAGGAGATGGCACCACCATACTTGTTGTTCTTACTTCCACAGTGAAGCACTTGTGGTCGCCGCTGCCCCTTCCACAGTTTCCTGATAGAAATTTTTTATAGTCCAAATTATCTAGGAATGACGTCTCTTGTATCACATCTTCATCCTCTAGATGCTTCCTTTTTCTTCAATTGGGTGTATCTTCAGTTCTTGGCCTTTTGCCTATATCCAATGGTGTGTTGTGACTTGCAGTGGGAGCGATGTTGCTTCTTCAAGTTCTTGGAGTTATTCCACTGGCACTGCTTCTACTTCAGTCTCTAGCTGTAGCCCCACAAGTGAGTCTGACGACATAGTAGAATTCTTTAGGGGGGACAGGTTTTTGAAGATTAACCGAGTTGGGCTTTGAGGAGGAGTCCTTTGCTGTGCTTCTTCTTGTGTGGCCTTGCTCTGACAGTGGGTTCTTGCTGCTCTAGTACTTCCTAGTACGATTTGATTTCTTGTGCAAGCTCAACCTCAATTCTTTGTGTTTCTTCAGCCACATCTGGTATGACACCTCATCTTTCTTAAAGTTCACGTTGTGAAGAGAAAAGGTTTCATGTCATGAAAAGCAATTGATTCACATCATGAACTAAAAATGGTTCACGTCATCAAGGGTTCTAAAATGGTTCACGTCGTGAATTGAAAATGGTTCACATCGTGAAGTGCTCTGAAATAGTTCATGTCGTGAACGATTTTCTGCATGTTCACGATTCTTAATTTTGTCAGACCTTGTGGTGTCAGAGGTGTCAGGATAAGACTACCTATTTTTGGCAGACCTTGTGGTGTCAAAGGTGTCAGGATAAGACTACCTATTTTTGGCAAGGTAATCCTATAAATTGTGGCGTTAATCGTGCGATGCTCGGAGCATTTCACCGCGTGAAGTTGTAGAAAAGAGTTCACGTCGTGAACAATTTTCCTCAATTTCACGTGGTAACTTCCTACGTTGACTAAGGTGATTTGGGTGCAAAATCCTTATCCAACTGCTTTCAAGATGATTATGCCATGCCTAAGGAATGTGATACAATCTCAAGGCACAATCAATGGCTCCTTTTTTTTTATTTTTGTAAATTTTTGAAAAGAAAGAAAAACAGAACACCAACCTGCTCATTCACGTTGATGATTCTAGTGATGCAAACATAAAAAAAACAGTGAAGCTCTCTTCCAAGACCACTCCACCACATAAATACACAACAAACACAACCAATTTCTCATGATTTTTCACTTTCACTCAAATCTTATCCATTCATTTCCTACATAATGCACTACCAAAATGCAAAGGCAATTATCTTATGTAATGGGAGCTGAAACTCCAAGGAGATGGAAGAAACAAAGGTGTTTCCCCGACAGCGGCGCCAAAAATGTTATGGGCTCCAAGAAGGAACTCAATGCATTCACCTAAGGGAAGAGCAATAGAACACAACTATCATAGGGCACTTACCAATGCTTTGAACTTGAGTCCCTTAAGGCCTCCAAGCTCACTTGAGAAGCTCCACCTCCATGCTGTCACCGTAGAGTCACTCGCACTATCACACAAGGCAATCACTCTCTCACTCTTCAGCATAAACATGCAACATACAAGCATAGAAAAGGCAAAAGCTCTCTCTGAATCTCTCTCAAGACAGAAAGAAGAGCTCTCAATAGCACAAAGGGGGATTGTGTCCATTCATTTTTATGAGAAAATACCTTATATACAATTGGCCTTATTCACACTTGGGCGCCAAAAACTTACTTAACTAAGGCCGTGGGTGGCCAATATCTCAAAGGGGGATTGTGTCCATTCACTTTTATGAGAAAATACCTTATATACAATTGGCCTTATTCACACTTGGGCACCCAAAACTTACTTAACTAAGGCCTTGGGTGGCAATATCTCATAATGTACAACTTTTATAATGCCTTTGCATGACACTTATTAATGTCCTCAATTGGAGCAGCATACTTGTTAATCCAAAATGGGACTAACACCTAGGTTTAGGCTTAGGCTTCCCTGCCTTAAGTCTGGCTTTTAGCTTGGAATCCCTTGTTTGTGATAGAGTTGGGAAGGGTTGTGGTTGAGGTTATTCGATGAGGCTCAAAGTTTATCGATAATTGAACTTACCGGCTTGATCTAACCTGTTTGTATTAGAGTGAGCAATTTTTAGAACTAATGGAGACTTGTCATGGTTCTCCTCCTACAAGGACACTCATGGTTCTTTGCTCAAATTTGATGGTTATGGTCCTTGTTCTCCAGTCATTTTTGAAAACCATCCTCTTCCAAGGATGATATCTTATGGCATAGTTCCTAGAGTCATGACAAAGAAACTACTCTCCATGGGATAAGAGTTTATGTGGAATTTAAGCTTTATAACACCTTCACACTCATCTTACAGTCATGAAAAACATTTTGGACTAATGCCTTTGTAGGCTCAAGGACTACTTTACCTAACAAGATCCATGTCTCATAGGACATTAGGTTTCTTCCTACTCCAATGTCTAGCAGAGCAAGTTTGGCTATACCTTTGTGGTGGTGGGAAAGTCCAAGCAAAGCCTTACATGCTTTATGTCTTCTTTTGCATCATCATTATAATAGCCATGTGGACAGGTAGAATAATCTTCGTTGTTTAGCTTTCTCCTCTTGAGCCTTGGCATCTCGTTGAGCTTGTTTTTCCCTTTCCATTTTCTTCTTTTTGGTTTCCTCAGTTAGTTGGATGTCTTCAAGCTATTCTTTTATAGGAGGAGAGATGTCTATACTTCTATTGAGAAATCCTTTCATTTGGACTACATCCAATGTTTTCATAGGAGGAGAGAGGTCTATAGAATTTTCTAAGTTTACTTCCATTGAGAAATCCTTCCATTTGGATTCCATCCAATCTTTCTAAGCAAGCTACTCCTCTTGACGTTAGTTCATAGATCCTAAAAGTACCCATTACTCTAAGCTTAATTTTTCAATTTTTTTTGTTAAGGTTATAAAATAGGACCAAGTTTTGGTGTTTGAATTGAGCTACCTTTTTTTATTTTCTTCTCAGCATACATGCCCACTAATGAGTGTAGCTTGGCCTCATCTAGTTTTGCAAGCTCTATGAGTCGTTCAAACAACTCATGTGGCCAGTCTATTCCATTTTTTGGCTATCCTCAAAGTTGGGATCATGAATTCTACATGGAGAATTACATCTAGTCCGAAGACCAAATTATAAGGCATAGTCCATGTCAACGTTTTATAGGCAGTTTGATATGCCCATAATGTCCTATGGCTAGATAGTGACCCCACTAATAGCTTTCCATATGTGGCATCTAAGTGCTTTGGATGAAGGTTAATCATGATTTCTCAATGCGGACGGTTTAACATCTTGAGTTGGTGCAATCATTCTTGGGGACAAGAATGTAACACATGACTTGTTAGATTAGTATAGAGAGCATGAAATGTGATAGATGTGTGATTATTACTACTATTAAATTAGCTCTTTACTATTTAAATAGTACTACTATGAGCAACAATAATGTTTTTGTAAATTATCAATGCCTCTTTCTAGCATCAATGTCAATGTATCAAAAATCTATTCACTTTAGCAACAATAAGTGTGGTGTCATCCATCTGTCCATGCACACTAAAAATATGAAAAAGCAACGCATTTCTAAAGATGACGTGTTTACGGCTATATACATACGTTTTTGCATATTCTACCCGTGTGATGGCTTGTAGATCAGATCTCTTCCGGTTCTTTTTTAAGTGGTTACATGACCATATTCTGAGAGTTATGGCCAAAACAATTCGCTGATTCTATCAAGGTCTCTACACAGGGAAACTGTAAGAATGCAACTAGTAGCCATAAGGTGATTCTAGACCTTGAGATGCATATATCCCTTCATTCTTATCTAATCTCTTGGAAAAGAAAGCTAGCTTGCTATGACCTTTATGAGAAAAAGGCTAGGCTACTCCATAGCTTTTCTTTTAAAGAAAGAATAGTATGTTATAGCCCTGTAAGAGAAGGCTACTTTACCATAGACCTTCGAAAGAGAGAAAAGTCAAAGTATGAGTAAGAGGAGATAAAGCTTTCGGATGATTTCAATCATAAGAGAAGGTATTAGAAGACTCTCTATTCTCATATATTAAGTTCTGAATCTCTTATTAACGAGCAAAGACAATGATAAAATGATAAATTTCTATAAGGTATATATATATATTATTTTTCAATTATATATCATTCTTAGGGATTGAGGTATGGCCCTGGCTTCTCTATTAATTGTTAATAGTGATCTATTTAATTGATTTACTAGTTAAAGTTTTTATTCTTTTAAACAACAGCATATGCCTTAATAAAGAATGTCTTATCGCAATCTTAAGTTAAAATGTTAAAATCGTTGTGAAGGTTGTTTTCTTAAGAAGGTAACGTGGATTCTAGTCCTATGGTTTAGTTAAGTAAATGGATTGTTATCTTGGTTAAATTAAGGTACAGGTACAACTTCTCCCTACCTTAACGTTGCCCCGTTCTTGTGCTTGTGTAGCCGGACGACGGAGACGTTAGTAAGGCCCGAAGTCGGCCATGGTATCCCTCATACCATTGGGAGAATGAGGTTCACCGATTGGGGTGAGTGATTGTGATGCTATTTAGTTCTGAGGGCCAGGCTAGTGCGGTGAATAAGCCCACCCTAGCACGTAGACATCCCTCTGAGGGGCGGGAGGATCAAGCACAACGGAGCCTGAGGGGGTGACAGGTCGGCTTGAGTCCTCGCCAGCCGATGATGAGGTGTATAGTCTCGTAGGGTTTTGCCCCCAGTATGTAGAGGCTAGAAGGCCGAATTCTAGATCATCGGCAGTATAAAGGAAAGGAATAAGAGAGCCGGTTTGGCTTGTATGGAATTGATTCTTGTATAAATTTTTTTTCTATAAATCTTATCTTTGGCATTATTATATTGTGGAAAAAGGTTGTTTTAACGAACCTTGTGAAAGAGCCTTAATTAAGGAACATGTTTATTTATGTCAAACAATGTGGTAGGATTAATTAGAAAACAAATTGATGCGTGAGTAGGATGGAAAGTGGGAGGATGGAATGCCCCGATGGCACCATCCTATGGACAGGTGGACCCGATTAGTCGAGCAGCTTTCAACAACAGATTAAGTGAAAGCCCTATACTAGATAAATAAGTTCTCAGGCAACTCTATTCTAAAAGACTAGGCCAGCGGTTGTGCCTTGCATGGATGAGGAAAAAAGCGTTGTCTCCAGGAATCAAGATTAGAAGTTGCCCAAATTATGCTCAATTACCCTATGGGTAATTTGACTTTTAGAAGACCACGCTCCCCTTGCGGGATAGGACTAGGTCTTACCTCCAAATCGCATCCTTAAATCTTTACATGGTCAAGGTGTTGACGAGTAGGAAATTTTCTCCAAGCTAAGACTTAGTAGACTACCTTAAGTGTTTTCCCTATTTTGGAAGAGGGGAATCTTACAGGAAGAAAGATGTACTTAATGTAATCATTAAGAGGCTACCCTGCAACGAATGGGGTGGGGCTAGATTCAATCCTTCTTTACTTATCAATCTTTTGAGGCGGTAGGCCCATACTCATGGGGCCTATTGCCTCAAAACATTTATGAGTATGGTGCCTGGGAATGGGTGGGCACACACACACCTCGTCTATTATAAAGCTCACTTCACTATGACTCTTGAAGTGGAAACTCTCTCTCTCTCTCTCTCTCTCTCTCTCTCTCTCTCTCTCTCTCTCTCTCTCTCTCTCTCTCTCTCTCTCTCTCTCACACACACACACACACACACACATCTCACATTTTTTTAGAAAACCTTTACTAATGGTTTGAAGGCTTCTTGATGAGTAGCTTTACACAAGCACCTTCACTTAAGGGGGCTATTCACATTCATATGAATTTCTAAAAAAGAAGCTAAACATCAAAACTCTTGCATGCGAACTCTACACACCTGACAAGCTCTTCATTTTGAGTGCACCCGGCTATGGCCAGTTGTGGGTGAATACTCTGTGCATCGACTAGTATGGTGCTTTCATGGAGACGGTTAGTAGATACAACTTGGCTTCACCTATAAAACCCATGCAAGGTAAGTATTTATACACTCACTTAGCCCATATATCGGTGTTCTTTGCCATGTATGTTGTTTTGGCATCGCTCTGGGAGTTCTTCCTCTTAGGTATTTCATATTGAAGCTTTTGTTATATTACTACTAGGATAATGTTTTGAATCCCACTTTTGCTATTATGATACTTTCTACATGCGAATTTTTTGACTTTGTACAAGATTATGGGTTAATGACAGTGTTAAGACCCATTTTGTGCTTATACTTCAAAGCGTTTGTGATAGTATTGGATAATGGTTTTTTAGGGGATCCTATCTAGGATTAAGCTGTGTAATTTCTGAATGCTTCAGGCCTTTACGTTGCATTGTGAGTGCTTTTTG
The DNA here is from genome assembly GCF_041138505.1 of Cibotium barometz. Taxonomy (NCBI): domain Eukaryota; kingdom Viridiplantae; phylum Streptophyta; class Polypodiopsida; order Cyatheales; family Cibotiaceae; genus Cibotium; species Cibotium barometz. Next base: position 23,980,869 of record NC_141049.1, read on the forward strand.
ATGTGATTAACACTGTGCTTAATCCATTGACATGCAATATCCTTTAAATCTATGGATGCCTTATTCTTCTATGCACATAGATTATCAGATTATTGTGGATTTTAGGCTATACAAAATCTCTCTGGTTTCCCTCTGAGACTGATATACGAGGCCTATTTTTCTTAGTCATGGGCTTATAATTAGATCTAAGCATAAATAGCTTCTTGAATTCTCTAATCTCGGCCATGCATGGCTGACTATCCATGGTGGTGATTCACTATCAATGATGGATCAGAACAATCCTTATCTGGTCTGATTAGATGATGTAATTTCTATATATGTTAACAACACATTGTTAAAATGCATGCATTAAGCTTTTCGGTCTTTCTCTGAATTCTTACATGACATTTCAATCATATGGGTGATTTTGTTGTATTAAGTTTTTCGGTCTTTCTATGTAGTCTTACTAAGATACACGGTGTGTATATTTGGGAAGGTTTGAACAAATATACATGTTCTGCTTTATGTTGATACCATATGATTACAATACTAAGATTATTAGTTAGGTTTACGGTCATTATCTTTGCATATTAAATGGGACCTTTATTAAACATCATGTTTTTAGTTTCTAACATGATGGTATATAATCTTGAGCTACTATACCTAGACATACATTGGTTTAACATCATGAATGTAAACTGTCAACCGTGCCTCTGTTTCTCTGGTTGGTGGGGATTCTAAAGAAGAAATATGAATTATAATATTTTAAACCTATATGCAGGTCTAGTACATAGGGCTCTATAGTAATATCATGAATTTTTGGATACAGCTAACTTATTTCTTGTTTCGGTCTATGAATATAAAAAGAGAGAGAGAGAGAGAGAGAGAGAGAGAGAGTGAATACCCATTTGGGATTATTCTCTTAAGCTATAACTATATGCACATTCATGGTTTATGAACAAAAGGATATAGCTCTTAATCTATGTACCTTGGGCTAGAACTATGTATGCAAACCTTGCCTATACATATAAAAATACATACCTATGTGTGACAAGGTAACTGACCCTATTATACGATAAAACTGAGGCCATTTTTAGTGACATCTATAACACGTGATAGGTCCTAAGACACCTACAATACAACATAGGCTAACGATTGGTTTGTCTATTTTGATGGATGAAAGTAACATGATCTATTCTCTCAAAATATCTTTAGGTTTATGCTCTACGCCAAATGTTTTCAAATAATGGGGTCACTGGCTCCACTTACTTGTAACATGATTATTATATACAAATCTGTTGTTATATAATCATGTTTAAACATTTCTTACTAGTCAAGTTGGATAAGGTTCTTGGATTTTTCTAACTGCTGAGGTAGAAGACTAAAAACACACACGTAAACATGAGCATAATTGCTACTTTGGTTGCAAGAAATACTATTAATATCTATGAATCTTTAAAGAGTAGAGAGTATGCTATATATGAGATAGCTTTTTACCAACCATTCACCCATAAAATCCATGTACTTTCACCTTTTTCTCCTGAGAAAGGATTCCAAGAGCTTTGATGTGATCAAGAACCTAGAGTTAGTACACTATTTATGGATTACTCCAAAGTATTAGAGCTTTGTTAAATGAGAATTCTCCCAAGTTGATGTGACATACCTTAAACATAACCAAGGTATATTAGTTGAGTTTTAAAATTGGTATCAGATCCACCTAGAAGATAGTCTCATTACAAGCTAGGTTTTGGATTTAGATAAAGTATTTTCTTAGATTAGGTACTGATTATAATCTTTTTTAAACCCTTCTTCCTTTACTCCACCTTCAGCTTTCAAGATTGTTGGAATTAGGGTTAGGATTGCAACAATGCACACACACAAGATAGAGAAGCTTGAAAGCACATAAACTCACTCCATTAGAATAAACAAATGTGTGCCAAATACAAAAGATAAGTACACACCCCAAAATGAGTAGATAAGAGGGTGTACATACGCACGAGGAAAAAACCTCCTAGTGAGGCAAAAAGTACCCCGATGGTCCTAAGTGTGTTCACACACATCACTACCATATAATGCTACAAATCCCCCCTAGAGTGATGATGTCAACATGTACAGGGTATGGCCGATCAATCCTAAAAAGGAAGTAAGCCCAAAGCTTTACGAAAAGCTTCGAACTTTTCACGAGGAAGAGCCTTCGTGAATATATTTGCCATGTTGTCATGTGTAGGCACATAGACCAAGCTGATCTCTGCTGCAGAGAGTCTTTCCCTAACATAGTGGTAATACACCTCAAGTGTGCTTAGTGCAAGCATAAAACACTGGGTTCCTCACAACTGCTAATGCACTCTAGTTATTAGTGAAAATCGTAGTGCTAGATGACTGTCCAACACTTAACTCAGCCATAAGATATCTGAGCCACACACACTCAACTGTAGCTATAAAATCTACCCTGTACTCAGCTTCACAACTGGAAGTGGCCACTCTAGGCTACTTCTTGCTGAGCCATGATATACATGAATCACCAAGGTGAAAGCGAAACCCACTAGTGGACACTCATTTGTCATAACATCCAGCCTGACTTGAATCACTGAAAGCACAACTGTGACTCACCCCCCTTTTGGATAAAATAATCCAAAATAATGAGTGCCCTATAAATAGCAAAAAACTCACTTAACAGCCTGCCAATGCTTCGTACCTAGGCTATGCATAAATCTGCTCATTTGTGAGACCGCATACTGTATATCTAGCCTCGTGTGTACACATAAAGAAGGGATCCAATAGGTTGCTGATACAAACTAGCATCAAAAGAGTCTCCTGCATCTTGAAGACTAATTTGAGTACCTGTCTCCATAGCCACAGCCACAGGTTTACAGTCTTCAAGATTAAAACTCTTCAATAGCTTATGTATATAGTTAGACTGTAGCATAACAATGCCATCATTGTGTTGCATAAATTCAATAGCTTATGTATATAGTTAGACTGTAGCATAACAATGCCATCATTGTGTTGCATAAATTGAATCCCCAAATAGTAATGCAAGGGCTCTAAGTCTGACATCTCAAACAATGACTGCAAATCAACCTTAAAGACTAAAATCTAATCTATATCGGGTCTCATGAGCAACATGTCATCAACGTATAGAACGATGACCAAAAATGTATTCTTCCTCCTCTTCACATAGAGGGTACTCTCAATTGGACTGTTGCAAAAATAGAGGGTACTCACATAGAGGGTACTCTCAATTGGACTGTTGCAAAAATAGAGGGTACTCACATAGAGGGTACTCTCAATTGGACTGTTGCAAAAATAATTTGCAACCAGATATGTATGAATCTTCTCATACCATGCTCTAGGAGCCTGCTTAAGGCCATAAAGAGCCTTTTTCAACCTGCATACTTTAGACTCTTTTCCTTTCACAGCAAGACCAGGAGGCTACGATACATACACCTCCTCATGTAAAACACCATTCAAGAATGCAGTCTTAATGTCCAACTGATGTACATTCCACCCATAATGTGCTACCAAAGCAATGAGACACCTAATGGGAGTCATACAAGATGTGGGTGCAAAGGTCTTATCATAATCAATGCCCTTTTGCTAGGCATACCCCTTTGCAACAACAAGTCTAGCCTTGTAACGATCAATGCTACCATCTGCTTTGCATTTTAACTTGTAAACCCACTTAGTACCAATGGCCTTCTTGCCATGAGGTAGATCTATCGAATACTAGGTGTCATTCTTGAGTATAAATTTATACTCATCCTACATAACATGCATCCAATGATCATCATCATGTGCTTCCTCAAAGGAAACAGGTTCCTCCTCATTTTTTAAAGTAGAAATGAGAACATGATTCGCATGAGAATAATCTGCATGATGAGAACCTACGCGAGTTCTGCTAGGCCCCTTGCCAACTTGCTATCCCTCAATGTCTGGCGGCACAAGCCATTTTGGCATACACCTAGATTCTTATATGGCTCCTCTCTCCTCATCCAGTACATCCTCAATAATTGCCTCATCAAAAGGCTGATTTGTAGGCTAATTTTGCACCTACAAAGACTGAATTTCAGCACTTGGTTGAGCATTCAATTGCTCTACATATGGCTGCCCTCCATTGAACAAAGGTAGGAGCGAATCAAACATGTCCTATGAGCATACATTATGCTATTTTTTGCATGAAAGCATGAACTGAACTGAGTTTTTGACAAAAACAACATCTCTACTTACCAAAATCCGCTTTGAGGCCGGATGGTAGAGTCTATATCCCTTGCATTCTGAACTATATCCCACAAATATGCATTTAACTGCCTTATCATCAAGCTTACTACATTATTGTTCAAGCATGAGAGCATAAGCAAGACAACCAAAAACATACAAATGAGCCACAGAAGGCTTCCTATCATGCCAAGCTTCATAACGAGTTTTAGACTGCAAGGCCTTGGTAGGGCATTTGTTCAACACATAGTTTGCGCACATAGTTGCCTCTAACCAAAAACCATGAGGTAAATGTTGGGCTTTTACCATACATCGTGCCATCTCCATGAGAGACCTATTCTTTCTCTCATCTAAACTATTTTGCTGAGGTGTGTATAGTACTGTACATTGATGCCTTATGCCTTTTTCAGCCATATATACATGAAATTCCTTGGGCATATACTCCCCCCCTCAATCTGAATGAAGGGTGCCAACTTTACATTCGCATACATTTTCAGCCATGGATACAATGTGCCTAAAGCACATAAAAACCTCCGACTTCTGCTTTAATGGATACACCCAGCTATATGTGGAGAAATCATTAATAAAAGTAATGAAGTAGAGATATCCCCCAATAGATGGTGTCCTCATAAGACCACATACATCACTATGTATAAGCTGTAATTTCTTAATAGCTCTCACAAATCCATCCTTTAAAAATGATGCGCGATACATTTTACCAAGAATACACCCCTTACATACATGTCTAGTAGGGGTCTTACGAGTTGGCAACTCAGACACCATATCATGCCGTTTAAGGCATAACAAAGTGCCATAATTCAGATGGCCAAATCGTGCATGCCATAATTCTACATCACTCATAGCATGAATCATAGAGACTGAGCAAGTATCATGATGTAACTTCTCACATTTATCCATCTTGTATAGGCCATGAAACAAGGCACCTGAGACAATGATAGAATAACCCATCATTTCTGTCCTGAACTGTATATCTATCATCCACAAGTTTCACCATCAAGCCTGACAAGGCTAAGGCTGAAACTGATAGCAAATTCTTCTTAATGCCTAGCACATATAAAACTTTAGAAAGAGTAAATGGGCCCCCATTTGCAATAGTGAACACAACTCTACCAACTCCTTTGACGACAGGATATGAGGAACCATTTTTACATGTGACGGTTCCTACACTTGGGACATATTCTAGATATGAGAACAATTTTTTTTGTGAAGTGATGTGCTTACTAGCACCACTGTCAAAGTACCAAGCATCTGATTCTGCCACCACTGACATGCATACATCATGAACATAAGGGTCAGAACTGCAATGTACAGTCCATGCCCAATCATCTTGAGCAAAACTAGCAGATTCTTTCTTCTTTGCACTTGGTGCAAATGCATTAGCTACAGCCATGTGTGATTCTTTCTTTTTCTCCTTCTCTAGCCTTTTCTTGCACTCAGTTATGTAGTGCCCTAGTTTCCTGCAAATAGTGATACTTGCCCTTCGTTTTAGGCTTATCACCTTCTTTCTCTACATCCCTACCTGAGGATTTTGATTTTGGCTTATAGCCACCATGCAAAGAAGCTTTACCTTTGCCTTTCTGACTGGCAACAAAAGCTTGGTCACAAACTCGCATAACAGATCTGTTTTTCCTAGACTGCTCTTCTTGCAAGAGTACTAAAACCATCTCATCAAATGTAAGGGAATTTGGATTTCCCTTCATCATGAGTCTAAGGTTAGAGACAAAACTCTGATAAGAATCTAGCAATGCATTAAGAACCGTGGGCACCAATGTACTATCCTCAGGATATATCTTATCCACACTAGCGAGCTACTCCTTAAAATCTTTGATCTTGGTCAAGATGCTATCCATTGAGTCTCCCTCATTCATGTGCTCAGACTCCAACTGTTTGCGCAGATATGCAACACGTGCTTCATTGCGCACCTGGTATGATGCAACAAGTCCATCCCATGCTTGTTTTGAAGTCTTACATGACCGAATATGAGGAATAATGCTTCACTTCACAGAAAGTGCAAGCAATTTATGTGCATGTGCATCTCTTCCATTCCATCTCATTTGAGAAGCAGTGGTGGAAGGTACTAGTGGTGCATGTGGAGGAGCCACATCTGTATCAAGTTCTACTTCAGATGTACCTGCAACACCTGGTTACACTACTAGTAGCTGTCAAACAAGACGAGTTTCACTACCACTGACCACATTCTAAAGGCCTTTAGCAACCAGTACATGCCTCATCATATAGGACCATAATGTGTAGTTAGTCCCATCAAGTTTGTCCTTAGCAGACAACATGTTGAATACATCACTACTGCCAGCCCCATGGCTATCTACCAAATGCAAAATCTTTCAACACACTGCAAGTACTCAGTATTCACTTAATGCAACCCTGGATGTGACTGAATCACCTGCAAAGTGTATGAAAAATAACACAAAATAGAGAATAGAGTGTTATTGGCAAAAGTATGATGGTTGATGTTGTTAAAGATACTGTAGATGCTGCTGCACACCAAATTTTTGCCACTGCGCACAGCCTAAATACCCAAAATCGAGAAGGATCAATCCAAAATGACACCTCTCTAGAACATCTACAGAAGCCTTGTGATGCCCAAAATGCACCCGAATCACTCCCTAAACCCCAAAAATTTTGTATACTTGTATACTCCATATACAACACACTATAATATATACCTTCTTCTCCTAAGAGGGTATCTCAGGGTCATGAGGAGGGAGGCAAACTACTAGATCAAGTATCAAGGAAGCTAGCTCTGATACCAATTATTGGAATTAGGGTTAGGGTTGCAACAATGCACACACACAAGATAGAGAAGCTTGACAGCACACAGACTCACTAGATTAGAATAAACAAATGTGTGCCAGATGCAAAAGATAAGTACACACCCCAAAATGAGTAGAGAAGAGGGTGTACATACGCACGAGTGGAAAAACCTCCTAGTGAGGAAAAAAGTGCCCCAGCAGTCCTAAGTGTGTTCACACACATCACTACCATATAAATCTACAAAGATGTGTGTGTGTGTGTGTGTGTGTGTGTGTGTGTGGAGAGAGAGAGAGAGAGAGAGAGAGAGAGAGAGAGAGAGAGAGAGAGAGAGAGAGAGAGAGAGAATTGTCATCTCATTTGGGCATTCTAATGACAAAAACATTAGTCTTTTAGCATACTCTATACTTAAGCAAAATCAATGTTGTGCAATTTCGAGCCTTAACACATCAAGAAGAGCAGCTTAAGGTTTTATCTCAAGGTTGCACAACCCTAGGATAGCACAATAATGACCTCTACCACCTACTCATGTTCTTAATGTCCACACATATTTGTAAACACAAAGGCATCCATTGACTTTAAAGATAGGGGTGGTTCACATGCATTAACACTAGTTTGGTAGCGTAATGTTATTTTAAGGGGGGTTATGAATATCTTTTTTAGCCTAAACTTTTATCCAATGCAAATTTCCTTCAATTGTTATAGCATACATGACTAAAAGGAGATGGGAAAAATATTGGCACAAAATAAAAGGATCAATCAGGTATTCTAATTCACAATAGATAAGGGGGTACAGTGCTGCGATAAAACTCGAACATCTAATACCCAAAAAAATAATAGCTTCTACACAAATATATTTTTTTGCAGGTCATTACTATCATAAAAATAAATTTATGTTTACTTGGAGGTACTAAAATCGTTGAAATCCCCAAAAAAGTTTAAAGATGTATATATGCCAACATCTGCAATAAGCTCACTTAAAGATGTTGACCTTATAAATTTACATTTGCATACACATAAGGAAATGACAAAGCCTTAAATGATGCTTTCCATAGCTAATTAAAATAGTTATTTATGATACACATTCAAAACTATGATAATACTCCAAATGATCTCATAGTAAGCCAACCAAAGTAAGTAGGTACCAACATAAACATTTAATGGATAAACCAAAATGCAATTTACTAGAAGAATAGATTCTCCACATGTGCAAAGAACCAAATAAAATGCCAAAAAGAAGAAAAAATTACATCCATGGCATGAAGTGGGAACGGTACTATCCATTCATGATTTCAAAACTTGAGAGATGAAGCACCTAATATAAGCACAAAAGTTAACTCTATGGAAATTCCAAGATACTACCACTAAAAAAGAGTCCTACATAGAGACATTTAATAGTGGAAACGTTAAAAAACCCCATGCATTAGAAAGAGAAACCAACTACATTCCAATTTAAACACCTCCAACTTAACTGGGATTAGATACAAAATGGTTTGGTTACAAGTCTGTCCAGCTATCTAAATGGTATGGATGCCTTGTGTCCATAATCATATCTGCTTATCTATATATAAGACTATTTCTTAAGAATTCCATGCTCTTGTTACACCTAGGTACATGTAGAAAGGCTATTGGATCCTTCACATTTTAGCCACATAAGGCTCTAAGAAAACTAAACCCAGGCTCAACATGAAGAAACAACCCATTTTTAGAAATATGACTCACAATGAGGGTGTTGGTAGCACAATAAAACCCTTAGAATGGAGGTCACTACTTTGCCATCAATGTAGGGAGAAAGTTAGGGTTGTGCAACTCATCTCAATACCAAATCCTATGAATTTTAGGACAAATGTAATGTAACACAAGATTGATTTTGATCCAAGGTCTCAAAAAAGTTATAAATTAGGCCTTTCACACACCTTATTTATCAAAGTCAACCTCATTAGGGCCTTATTTTTGTTACGAATAATATAGGTTATATCTTTTTCATAAATATTTTCCTAGGAAATAAATCTAGCCATAATGCAATTTTGTGATCAAGTTTAGAGGACATTTAAAAGCATATTTGAAACTTGAAGGTTGTGGAAATCATCATAGCTAACACATCTACATCATGTACTTTTGTACTAACATCATCGCAAGATTTTGAATTTTCCCTAAGCTATAATGTCACTTCATTGACTTAGGCATCATCAAAATTTATATCGATGTTTGCTTCAATCAAAGCTATTGTGGTAACCTTCATTATACATAGTCAAGATGGATCGCGCTGATTTACTGTGTGATGTGGGTGGAGAGCAATCTTGTGCTCTCAAACTTGCTTACATAGACGAGTGGATCGTCATACTTTTCCAATGTCATACTTTTACAATGACATCTTTAAAAGATTCTGCATAGTCCCTAAGCTATATAATGTCACGTCACTGACTTAGACATCATCATAATTTACATCAATGACATCTTTAAAAGATTCTGCATAGTCCCTAAGCTATATAATGTCACTAACTTAGACATCATCATAATTTACATCAATGCTTGCTTCAACCAAAGGATGGCTTGTAGAAATTGCTCAAAGATGGCCACTTCTACGGACATAATAGTGTCTTGGGACACTTTTATGTCCTATTACCAAACTAATATTAAAAGCATATTTGAAACTTGAACTTTGTGGAAATCACCATAGCTACCACATCTACATCATGTACTTTTATAATGACATCATTAAAAGATTTTGCATTTTCCCTAAGCTATAATGTCACTTGATTGACTTAGGCATCATCAAAATCTACATCAATGTTTGCTTCAATAAAGCTATTATGGTAATCTTTATTATACATGGTTAAGATGGATCGCACATGAATCTTTGTGAGTGGAGAGCAAGCTTGTGCTCTCAAACTCACTTACATAGACGAGTGGATCTTCATACTTTTGCAATGGCATACTTTTACAATGCCATCATTAAAAGGTTCTGCATTGTCCCTTGGCTATCTTTTATAATGTCACTTCATTGACTTAGGCATCATTAAAATCTACATCAAATCTTTCTTCAACCAAAGGATGGCTTGTAAAAATTCCTCAAAGATAGCCACTTTAGTAGACATACAAATGTCTTGGGACATTTTTATGTCCTATTACCACAAACTAGTATTCAAAGCGTACTTGAAACTTGAACATTGTGGACATCATCATAGTTACCACATCTGTACTGGCATCATTGAAAGATTCTACATTTTTCCTAAGCTATAACATTACTTCATTAACTTGAGCATCATCAAAATCTACATCAATGTTTTCTTCAATCAATGCCATTGTGATAATCTTTGTTGTACATGGTCAAGATGGATCGCATATAAAGTTGATTTGTGTGTTTGATATGTGTGGAGAGCAAGCTTGTGCTCTCAAACTTGCTTACATAGACGAGTGGATATTCATAATTTTGCAATGGCATACTTTTATATAATAACATTACTAAAAGATTCCCTAAGTTATATAATGTCACTTCATTGACTTAGGCATCATCAAAATCTACATTAATGCTTGCTTCAACCAGATCTGTATAGCAGCAATCTTTATTGTACATGGTCAAGATGAACTTCATTGACTTAGGCATCATCAAAATCTACATCAATGTTTGCTTCAACCACAGCTATTATGATAATCTTCAACCAAAGCTATATAGCGATCATCTTTATTCTACATGGTCAAGATGAACTTCATTAAATTAGGCATCATCAATGTTTGCTTCAACCAAAGCCATATAGCGATAATCTTTATTCTACATGGTCAAGATGAACTTCATTAAATTAGGGTCATCAATGTTTGCTTCAACCAAAGCTATTATGATTTTCTTTATCATACATGCTCAAGATAAAATCTATACAAAGGAGATTTGTGTAAGCAATGTGTGTGGAAAGCAAGCTTGTGCTTTCAAACTTACCCGAATAGAAGACCGAATCTTGTTGTAAAGTGCATGACTCTAACCATCTATGTATCATTGTGTCTCCTACCTAGGGGGGTGTACCAGTTGTTAGTGATGCAACCCAACGTCTAGGATTTGAGGCACTAGGGTGGTCTGTTCAAGTCATGGGCTCATAACTTAGACCGTAGTAGCAGCACTGTGTATATCACAAAATAATATCACTAAGAGGGATTGCTAGAATATGTGGTGATGGCACATTGTGTTTGAGGGAAGCATGGTCCGTTCATTAGGAAAAAAAGCTACATTGTTAAGTGAACACAAAATGAAAAAGGTGATTTATATGATGGGTCACCTAGGGTAGTCACATGCTTAGTGAGAGAGACACGTGCATTGCATGGGTGGTCACATATAGTTTACATTAGTAGGTAGATTTGTGTGGGATCTAGAGGCCTTTATTCAAGGTTACACTAAGATGTACTTGTAAGATTATCGATAGATTGCTTTGATTTAGGTGTTTATTATTTTGTAAAGATTACCTTAATTAAGTGCTATTTATTTGAATACCTTAAAATATGAGTTTGTGCATGCTGTGATCCACCCTATATTAGTTTAGTATTAGCGTAAAGGCAACTTGTTTAGTTACAATGAGGAGCCTTCTTCTCACTGCAAGGGCATAAATGGCCTATAAGAAGAAATGAATTTAGAAAGAAAGAGACCTTACTTGTTTGATTTTACGATTGAGAGCCTTCTTCTCCTCTCTCTCTCTCTCTCTCTCTCTCTCTCTCTCTTCCCCCTTATCTTTCTCTCTCTATCTGAAGAAAGAGCTTTCTCTATCTATCTCAAACCCCGAGAGAGAGAGAGAGAGAGAGAGAGAGAGAGAGAGAGAGAGAGGGAGCTAAGAGAGGGAGAGAGGGAGCTGAGAGAGAGAGGGGGAGCTAAGAGAGAGATAGAGGGAGCTGAAAGAGAGAGAGAGAGAGAGAGAGAGAGAGAGAGAGAGCTAAAATAGAGTGAGAGAGAGAGAGAGAGAGAGAGAGAGAGAGAGAGAGAGAGCTAAAATAGAGTGAGAGAGAGAGAGAGGGGGGTCTGTCTCACTCTATTTTAGCGAGAGAGAGAGAGAGAGAGAGAGAGAGAGAGAGAGAGAGAGAGAGAGAGAGACACAGAGAGAGACAGACAAAGACACAGCATCTCTGTCTGTCTCTCTCTGTGTGTCTCTCTCTCTATCTCTCTCTCTCTCTCCTCTCTCGTGCACACATGAGAGAGAGAGAGAGAGAGTCAAACACAAAGACTAGAAATGCCTTCATATCTGATACAAAATTAGGTATTATAGCTCACATAGGTCGTATAAAAGGGCTACTATTATGGTGAGTCTCTTCCTTGCGGTTAGCTCATTTGGTGGAGAATGATACGGCTATTTATTAGATGAGGGTACTCCGAGCTATACCTATGGTTCGGAATAATTAGTGTGAGGGAAAGCTAGTACATCCAGCCATGTGGCCATTTATAAAGTAATTTTTGGTAACATATCTTCTATTATGAGAGAGAGAGAGAGAGAGAGAGAGAGAGAGAGAGAGAGAGAGAAAGAAATAGACAGAGACAGACATAGAGGACTTACTTCATCTATTTCTTTCTCTCTCTCTCTCTCTCTCTCTCTCTCTCTCTCTCTCTCTCTCTCTCTCTCTCTCTCTCTCACAGAGAGAGAGAGAGAGAGAGAGAGAGAGGGAGAGAGAGAGAGAGGAGAAGGCTCTCGATCGTAATAATCAAAAAGTCTCTCTCTCAAATCCCCACCATATGATCTCTCTTGGGAGAGGAAGAAAAAGAAATGTGTGTGTGTGTGTGTGTGTGTGTGTGTGAGAGAGAGAGAGAGAGAGAGAGAGAGAGAGTAGAGTGGGAGTTTTGGAAAAGGAAACAGGAAATATACTAATTTTTTCCCTCCCAAAATTCCACTCCAAACTCTCTCTCTCTCTCTCTCTCTCTCTCTCTCTCTCTCTCTCTCTCTCTCTCTCTCTCTCTCTCTCTCTCTCTCTCTCTCTCTCTCTCTCTCCAAGTACTAACTGAAGAAAAGTAGATGCAACATTGCATTTCTTCTTTTAGATATCTATTTAAAAAAATAAACAATTACACTACATATTTCCCTTTTCTTTCGTGAAGAAAATTACCCCTTTTTCTTTGATGAAAAAAATAACACTACATATTCCCCTTTTCTTTCATGAAGTGTCACCCATTTATTGATAAACATGATTGCTCAAGAGGCCTCATTGGTGGGTGCCTGTTAAGAAATTTTGTTATTAACCAAAGAGATTATCCAAGTTTTTATCTCTCTTGTGTATGCATGCCTCATTGGCTGCCATGGAGTGTTGACGATCCTTTGTAGTATGGTCTTTTGTTGTTCAAAGAAGGTGTTCATAGTAATGCATGTTCAAACATATTGTCCCATGTGTCTCCCACCCTTGTGCAAACACAATGTAAGAGGAGGCAAGTGCCTTCAAACTGTTGACCATGTTGTCCACACAAGTACCACTATCACATCTAGGATGGTATACATTTAGGAATCCAATAATAATGAGAAGAAGAAGCTTCTTCAATTCTTCTTCTTCTTATACTTCTACTATTTTTATAAATGTTATACCACATGATCAAATTACATTATCAAAAGTAGCAAAAAGGAAATATTGAAGAAAAAGAATAATGCATAAAAGGATGAATTTAGTGGTGGTATAGCTAATTGCCATTGTGCTTTCCCTTGTAGTAGTGTGGAAATTATGAGCAATGAGGATCTTTACGAGCCCCCAAATAATATTCACTATTAATTGATATGACAAAAATACCATTGGATTGAGAGATGGATAAAGATGAATACCAAGATCAAGTGAGAGAGAGTAGAGGAAGAAAGAGAGCAAGAACAAACCTTCTTCTTAAGCTAAATCTTGCAAAAAACACATCACACGACAAGCTAATAAAAATTACACAAGACTTTAGTAATCAAGAGAAAAACAAGGAAAGAGTAAGCATGGAGAGGAGACGAAGAGAGTTTGCAAGAGGATGTTTACCTTGCTTGGGTGCTTGTACTAGCCTATGCAAGGATAAAAAATTCCAATGATGCCACAAAAGATTCAGTTTTATGTAATACAAAGAACTTTAGTCTTTAGATGATTCGCATTATGACATTTATTATTAACAACATTTCTTACGATGTCCATCTACATTGCTTGAATGCTATTGTATAAAATCAAAATGTATAGAAAGCCATTGTTATTTAGAATGTAGCCCTAGTTTTTATGATATGCATTGTTAGAGCTACAAATTCAATATTCCTTTAATGCTCTTACAATGATTATCTGAAGCCATAGATTAGCCAAAACAAAGTTTCCTCTCATTTCTACTACTACAACATACTTCTTAGTCAACAACCCAACAAAGAGACAATGTTTTGTGTTTTTATCATGGATAGCTAAAAATTTATCAAATCCTCCTCGATTTGGAAGAGGACATATTTTTTCATGTTGTCCATGTTGCCAATATATCACTATATCCTTGAACCTCTGGGTGTAATAATTTATAAAGAACTCAAAACAAAGTACTACTGTTGGTTGGCCCCTTTAGTAACATGTCCTTTAATATCTCCATTAAACACACTATGTAACATAAACACATATTAAACAACATGAAACATGATGAAGTAGGGACCAAACATGAATTCCCTTAGTACACTAGAGTAGTATTCTAGAGTATAGAAGGTACATGAAACACGATGAAGTAGGGACCAAACATGAATTCCCTTAGTACACTAGAGTAGTATTCTAGAGTATAGAAGGTAATGCTAGAATGAAAACACTCCATCCTCATCATTGGATCTCAATTTGCAGTAGTCTATTAGGTCCCCCTTTATAGAAGTGACCTGTTTTGAGAAATTGGGTGTTGAATATTCTCATTTTGACGAGAGAGAGAGAGAGAGAGAGAGAGAGAGAGAGAGAGAGAGAGAGAGAGAGAGAGAGAGAGAGAGAGAGAGAGAGAGAGAGAGACGAGGGCCTTTGACTCGAACTTCAAGATGTAATAATAAATTAAGAGCCTCGTCTCACCAAGGGGAAGGGTGCTAGCATAAAAATAGGGGAGAGTTTTTAAAAAGGTGTTCCCCCACAACTAGAAAAGGAGGAATCAATGCAACTTGAGGCGGAAAAGAAATAAATGCAACTGCGAAAACAAGGGATGCATCGGTGGAATCTTTGATGCTATTGGTTATACGTGTAAATCCTTTGTTATCACCCTCACCCTCGTTTTTGTTTATTCTCACTTTTTGAGAGGAGTTAGTAAGGGGCAACTCAGGCAAGAGGTTTTGGAAAACCCCACTACCTCTACTACCATATTCAGGTTGCCATACGCACACTAATTAATTAGTCATAACGTAAGGTTTAGATCTTTGCTTCTCTCGTTACTCTCTGAGGCTCCGCCACCCTCTCTCCCCCTCTTAGACTTGCCTGCCTTGTCTCTATGTCTCTCTCAAGGTTGCAGACGTACGGCCGTACACTTCTTAGCCATGGCCATTCATTTCTCCTGGCCAGATCCCCCCAAATTTACCTCATCAATGAGAGTAGTGAGCATTGAAAAGGAATAAAGTACATTAAAGGGAGCAAAAAGAGCATCAAAAAGGAGTAGAAAGAGGGTATAGCTGTACTGTCAGGGTAATATCAGAGGACGACTGTCAGGAGACACATCATTCTGGCGCAAGCGTACGCATGTACCTTCCACTAAGCCATGCCCGTACACCAACTCAAGCGTACACTCATTCCTCCCATAAGCAAACGGAATAAAGTACATTAAAGGGAGCAAAAAGAGCATCAAAAAGGAGTAGAAAGAGGGTATAGCTGTACTGTCAGGGTAATATCAGAGGATGACTGTCAGGAGACACATCATTCTGGCGCATTTAGCAAGCGTACGCATGTACCTTCCACTAAGCCATGCCCGTACACCAACTCAAGCGTACACTCATTCCTCCCATAAGCAAACGGCTATACCTTTACTAGCATATGCCCATTCCCTAACAAATCCACACATGTACCAACTCTAGCGTACGCCCGTACCTTCCAGCAGTAAGCCATGCACATACCTTTATATATGTACGATCGTACCTTTTTTTTAATGAGAAAAGAAAAAAACAAAGAAAGAAAGAAAGAGAGGGTTCCCTATTCAGAGGGTGATCCGGCACTATCATTCGCCACATAGATGCACCTACGTTTCGTGAAATTGGTGCGAAACAATCCTCTATTTGATGACGACCTTCCTATGCACAATCGCTTGTGAGATCAGACCGTTCGATCAACACAACATGGAGTCAAATGCTGTTAGTCCTTTGATAGACCAATGAGAGCGAAGAACATCCTAGCACGAAATGCACTGATAAACCCTCTTTTTGTGAATTATTTAACACACTTTATTAGTCTATATTGATAGATTTTCAGCATTTTGGCTATTAAAATCATTTATTTGATGAGCTTTATTATAAAAATCCATTATAAATTGACATGGCAAAATATAGCGAGTCCGCATAACATTTAAAAGCCATGGTCAATAAATATTTGTGTGTGAGTTTTCTCAACTTTTGGAAGGTTGTGGGATATTTTTTAGTTCTTTATGTTGCAAAAAAATGAAAGGTCTCATGAACCTTAGGCCAAAGATGTACTCAATTTTTATAATATCAAGAAAAGTAGTGGGAGTTGGTTGAGGAAGTTATGCATGACTCCTTATGTGCATACTTCTTCCACTTCTCTTTCTCCCTCATTTTGGCACAACCCTCTCTTTTGTCTTTCTTGTTTCCTGTCCTTTCTTGAATATCTAGCTATGGAAGAAGAAGATGAGAGTGAGGATGGTGAGGATGATGATATTTTATGTGTGCCATTGTTCTTATGAGTGTGTAGGCTATTTTTCTTGGTAAGAGAGCAAAATTTATAGGTTTCATGGTGAGGGGCTAAGCCCTAAGCATATATTTTGCTACCTTGATCTCATGTTTATGTGTCTATTTTGAGTGATGGGTGAGAGCTGTTCATTTTGGTTCCATTGCCAAGACAAGGCTAGCCATGGGATCTGTAAAAAGAAGGAAGTGAAGAGGACAAGATGTTTTTGTAACTGACAAACTATCTTCACCAAGAATGGCATGGAGGTGATTTGCTTGCTGGTTAAATATTTATGCTTTCTTGCATTTGTGAGATAGGCAAATTAAGGCTTAATTGGCTGTTATGGCTCACCTTAACCCTCCTTGAAACACATCCAACAAGAGATTACCTAGTGAACCACAACTGTTGTGAGGATTTTTCCAATGGCCGAGCTCGTCGTAACCCTCAAGGTCTCCCAGCACTACAACTCCTTGAGAAGCAATTCCACTACGTCTCCTGCAAGCGTTGTCACACCGCCATGTTACACTATGTGTACTCATCCCTCCTCTCACCTCACATCACTCACACACACTCATTAGCTTGCATTAGAGAGAGAGAGATTAGCAAGAGCAAGACTCTATTGCACAATGGGAGAGTCCTTGTATTATGAGAGATATTCACTTATATACATGGCCATAAGTGTTCACAGTCACTTAAACTATGGCTGACCGGGCACTTTAGGCTCATAAGAGGCCTAATGCTATTACAATGACTACTCTCATAATATATGATCCATGAATCACATTAGTTGGGACTTCATCCTAATTTACTACCACATGCTCTTGAAGTGGAAATTGCCATAAGTATTACATAGGACCATTACGGACGCCCATCCAAGTTGTAGATCTGGACACCATTACTTCATATCTTGAATGTATAACCTTTTGGTATATCCAACTTGACTCCTTGGTATAAGATAATGGTAGTAGCTCTTGTTAACCCTAAGAATGGGTTAACATTCCCCCCTTCCTAATGTCGATTACGTTCTCTCGTGATCGCATTGAAGACTTTTGTGTGGGCAGAATTGACAAGCTTTCTTGATGGCATTTGATGTTGAGTGATGGTCAATGGTCTTTGTTCCTCCAGAAGGAATAATAAAGGCTAGTTAGTAAATGAAAATAGTAAATGAAAAGGTTAGAAATTAGCAAAAATTCCTAATGGGGTGGGTGGATGGGGGTTTTTGTGAGTGAATGCATTTTTATTTGTGTGAGCTTTTTTTTTGCTCACTCTATTTTTTGGCAATCATAAGCAGATTTACATGGAAACTAAGTGATGTTAATAATGGGGGAGAAGAGAAGGAGGATCCGGAGGAATGTAGACCAAATCATCATAATGAGATTGTGATTCTTAGTTCTTCATTTGATTCATTGAAGCCACATTCATCATGTGAATAAATTGGCCTTGGATAAAGTCCCTTTTTGTGGCAAGATTCTTATCAGATGTTGTTGAGTAGGACCTATTTCTGCATGCTTCTTCCCAAGTTCTTTTTATTATTTTATGTATATTTAAGTGCTCTATGAAGTAGATAAACATGAAGTACATGAATGAAAGGAGGTCGTGGACAAGAAAGAAAAGGCCTGAATGAAGAGAAAGAGACCTAGCTGATAGCTTTCAAAGAGGCCGGGCATGATGAAGATGGGGCTGCCGGGCTTGATGAGGAAGATCAAAACGACGACTAGAGCTCGACCTTAAACACTGAATTGGTGATGGTGATGGTGCTGGTGCTGAGCAAGTTGCATGGCAGCCACCTTGGCAAACAACTGCTGAATTGGTGATGGTGATGGTGCTGGTGCTGAGCAAGTTGCATGGCAGCCACCTTGGCAAACAACTGCAGGCAAGGCGACTCCATCGTTATCATCATTCGAGCAGATGCTGTAGCAACCGGAGAAGAAGATGAAGAAGAAGGCGCTTTGGTGATGATGATGAAGGGACGGAAGAAGAAGAAGGTGACGGAGTCTACAACACAGCCTGCGCAGCTCCAACTCACGGTGGTTTCATACCTTCTATGCCCAGATTGTGGGTGCACTTGTGGATATTTGGAAGGATGTTTTCCCTTGTGTTCTTCCCTGACAATCAAAGTGGCAAATCTTTATGAGGTGTTAGTGATTAAGTGCTGAAGAAGTTGAAGTTGAGATGTGAAGTGTGAAGTTTGTTAAGAAGTGTGTATTAGAGTTTTTGGATGGGTACCGTTTGAGGTGGTCCAATGTGAAGAGAAGAGAAGTGATAGAGTGTTTGTGGTTTCTTTATCAACATGTTCGAGGTGCGTATTCCAAGGCAATGGTGTTCTTTTCAAAGTGTTCGTGAGGACGCTTCATAATTAAGTGGAGGAGGAATGACAACCCCTATTTTTATACATTATTTGACACATTTTATTGGTCTATATTGATACATTTTCAGCATTTTGGCTATCAAAATCATTTATTTAATGAGCTTTATTGTAAAAATACATTGTAAATTAACATGGCAAAATATAGCGGGTCCGCATAACATTTAAAAGCCATGGTCAAATAATATTTGTGTGTGAGTTTTCTCAACTTTTGGAGGGTTGTGGGATACTTTTTAGTTCTTTGTGTTGCAAAAAGATGAAAGGTCTCATGAACCTTAGGCTAAAGATGTACTCAATTTTTATAATATCAAGAAAAGTAGTGGGAGTTGGTTGAGGAAGTTATGCGCACGACTCCATATGTGCATGCTTCTTCCACTTTTCTTTCTCTCTTATTTTGGCACAACCCTCTCTCTTGTCTTTCTTGTTTCTTGTTCTTTCTTGAATATCTAGCTATGGAAGAAGAAGATGAGAGTGAGGATGGTGAGGATGATGATATTCTGTGTGTGCCATTGTTCTTATGAGTGTGTGGGCTGTTTTTCTTGGGTAAGAGAGAAAAATTTGTAGGTTTCATGGGGTGAGGGGCTAAGCCCTACGTATATATTTTGATGCCTTGATCCCGTGTTTGTGTTTCTATTGTGAGAGATGGGTGAGAGCTGTTCATGCACTACCCTTGACCTAGAGGCAAAAGGATTAGCTGCCCTATGCATGGACAGACCATGGATCCTCAAACAAGACCCTGAATCCCTTGCACATTCACAAAGAAGTCTTGCCCACGAGACTCAAGAACTTTATCCTGGGAAATGCGCAATCGGATGACCCTCATCCTAGGGATAGAGGCATGGAATGCCAGCCTAGAGAGAGTGGCCACACCACCGCTAGACCCTAGACCAAAGATGGGGCCGAGCTCCAGTCACCTTTAGACTAATCTAGCGGTCTAGGGAACCATGCCGACTACTATTACAACATAATCATGTCAAGGCCGGAGTCCTGCACCATACCTAGATCAGGAGACAGCTCACTAAACCTCTCGTCAAAGGGAAAGAGCCTACCCATAACATTTCATCCAGCATACGACACCTATGTACAACAACTATTTGCCTCGTGGAATGTATCCTAGATACCATGTGAATTCCTATGAAACATTTTAGCCCACCACTAAGACAAGGACCACAAATGGGATACTATCCTCCTGGCCTACCCACTATACCCCAACCGACACCAGCACCAGCCATTCCAAGACTGACACGAGAGATGTTGAGGATAGCCATGGAAATAAGGAGGGGGTAGCTGTAAGAATGACACCCTCGGCACCGATTCAGCTAGTGCAAGGGCAAAGACAAGAGAGAAATAAACCTACCCTGGTAAAAGTATGGTATGGTGTCTCATATAGCTGTGTCCATAGACACCTACTATAGAATAGTAAATCACATACATTTAATAATTGGTTCACAATTGGGTATCATGTTACATGTCATTGTATAGTTCTTGATGAATAGATTCTAGTTCTAACGTCTCAAATGACTACTAGCTTAGTTTGAAAAAAAAATTACCACTCCATTTTTGTGCTATGCTATCATAGTTGAAAAATAGCATTCCACCATTCCATGCTATCACCCACCCACATTTCTAAACTAATTACTAAGTTTAATGGAATTGGAGATCCCATACCCCATTTGGAAATGTTCAACTAGATTTGTGAGCCATTTGGCCATGTAGATGATCAAGTTAAGGTGAGTGCCTTTGGCCTCACCCTAGATGGAAAAGCAAGACAATCGTTTTGATCTTATTGAAGGTAGAAGACAAGGCTACCTTTGACGCCTTGAAGGAGGCTTTCAAAGAGGGATATTCATGACAAGGAACTCAATGGAGTCCAACCGAGTAGTTACACAACATGAGACAGAAGGATGGAGAATCCATTTGGGATTATATTAACCGGGTGAGATATCTACATTCCCGACGTAATGATAGAGACAAGTTCTCTGATGAAAGGCTGATTGGGCAATTCCTAGAGGGCCTTGAAAATCTTCCCCTTAGGAATAGGTAAGGGCTAAAGCAAATCCCCAAGATTATGTATTGGATCTTTGTTAAGTTGACACATATGTATATCCTTCCATATCTCTTTCCAATAAAATCTATTTGTTATCTTGTCACAAGTCTTAAAAAGACCCAAATGCCCCACAAAAGGAGATGAATGCATTTCTTCCATAACCTTTTGCTTGTATTCAGACATAAGTATACAAGATAAACTCTTTCTTTGTAATATAAGAGACCATTTTGAAGCTTGCAACGAACCAAATCCTCATGAGAACCATGCTGTAACTTTTGCAATATTTGTGACACTTCCTCATCCAAGAGATACGCCTCTTGAATGTCCATGATCTAATCCCTATACACTTTGGAGATGGCTAACAAAGAGCATACCCACATCATTGATTGATAAAGCATTGGAAACCAAATTCTCTTTGCCCTTTGTATATGTAATCTCAAAGTCATTATTGATTGATAAAGCATTGGAAACCAAATTCTCTTTGCCCTTTATATATGTAATCTCAAAGTCATAATTTTGCAAAGTAGCCAACCATCGCCTTTGCTTAGGAGACAAATTTGGTTGAGAGAGGAAATACCTCAACACACAATGATCACTCCTCACATAAGTGACTCCCATAAATATAATGGTGCCATTTCTTGATAGCATGTAAAATAGCAACCATCTCTTGATCATACACATGCATTTACATCTCCTTCTCACTCCCTTATCATTCAAGATGCGGCTCTCATAAGCAATCACACCATGATCTTGGTACAAAACTGCCCTGACTCCCATAAATATAATGGTGCCATTTCTTGATAGCATGTAAAATAGCAACCATCTCTTGATCATACACATGCATTTGCATCTCCTTCTCACTCCCTTATCATTCAAGATGCGGCTCTCATAAGCAATCACACCATGATCTTGGTACAAAACTGCCCCAATTCCTTTCCCACATGCATCGGTCCTCACCGTGAATGGCAGTGAAATTCGAGCAAACTAAAATAGGGGCTGTTGTGAGCATCTTTTTGAGCTCTTCAAAGCTCTTATTTGCAATTGCATCCCAAAAGAAGGCTTCTTTTTAAGCTTTTTGGTGAGCGGGGTTGCAATTTCTGCATACCTCCTCATGAACCTCCTATAAAAATATAATAAGCCCAAAAATCCCCTTGATTGAGTTGTATTTTATGGTGTATGCCACTTTTGTACACACTCAACTTTCTTAGGATCCACCTTGATGCCCTCCTTACTCACAATGTGACCAAGATACTCCACTTCTTGAGCCATGAAAGTACATTTTCTCTACATTGCATACAAGTGGTTACTCTTCAATACCTCACTTTCCTAACATGCATCAAATGTTCATCCTCTTCTTTGCTATATATGAGGATATCATCGAAGAACACCAACACAAACTTGCAGAGGAAGGGATGTTATCCAAAAGCTCCTTAATTTGCCTTGCTACCTCATCTTTTTCCACCTAAGAGTCTATATGAAAGCTTGTTGACTGCCTTTGCATTTGGGTCAAGCTTAATACCATGATCAATATCTCTCTTTGGCGATAGGCTTTTAGGCATTTAAAACACTTCTTTGTACTCTCTTTGGCGATAGGCTTTTAGGCATTTAAAACACTTCTTTTTACTCTTCTAGAAGCTTAATCATGCCCTCATGCATTACTTTCTCTTGCCCGTCAATAGCCTCATCTTTGTAAAGTTGTAATGCATAAATACCATCCGTTTTCATGAGCTCTTTCTTACGTTTTGTGCCATTTATCAATGTCAACTTGGAGAAGAAAGATCCCCTCAATGTGACACAACCTTCTTCATGCATTAAACTCATGAACCCTTACTGTAAATTCATGTTAAATGTGCCAAGTGTGGACAACCAATTGCACCCCAACACAATGTCTATTTGCCCCATGTCCAACACTAGTAAATCCACTTGGCATGTGTATTCATTTGAGAACATGACATTCGCCTCATTGCAAAAACCATTAAACACCCTTCCCTTGTTCCATTTTCCGCTTGAACCATATGTAAAGAAGATAAGGCAATAGGATACAACTTAAGGTTGTCCAATGATTTCCAATTCAAAAAACAATGTGTGCTACCACTATCCACTAGCACATGTGCCACCCTTCCATTTATCCCTTGCAACCAGCATATACATCATTAGAGAGTGAACACAAAGTAGCATTACATCTTGATGAATTCATAGCACACAAAGAAGTGGATAATCCATCATCACATGACTCTCACTATGAGCTCCACAAGGATTAAAAGGATTTAACTCCCCACTAGGCTTATAATCATGATTTTCATCATCATGCTCGCTGCAATCCATAAAATTTTCTGCATCATCCTCAAGTGCCTCATCATCTTGTTCCGTGAGAATCATACTCAAGAATAACTTCTTTGCCTTGTATGATTTATAGTGATCCTTGCTCCACTTCTCTCCTCACTTGAAGTATAAGCCTTTGCTCTTAATCTCATTTATGTTCTCCTCCTTGATTACGTTACTCTTTTGTCACACCACTTAAAGGCTTCCCTTCTCCAGTTGGGCCTTTGGAAGAGACATTCCCAAATCTGAAATTTGGCTTTATATCCCTACCATAAACCATAGGATATCTTGGAATGGAAGATCCCATTGTAGAACTATTTGGAGGCTTCACATAAGAACTAGGATTTGGATCATGCTTTTGATTTAAACCTTTGTATTGCCAATTGTGAGTATACTTCTCCTCATATATCTTAGCCAAAATCATAGCTTCTTTGAGAGAAAAAGAGCTTTGAGCATTTACATCCACACCAATTTTGGACTCCAAGCCCTTGATGTACTTGATCATTTGGTACTTCTCACTCACCCCTTACATCCAAAGCAAGCTTTAGGAACCATTGTGAGTACTCCTTTACACTCAACCCTCTTTGTTCCAAGTCATTGCAAGCACCACTGACCTTGTTATTGTGCAATTCCGATGTAAATTTATCCCTCGTCTCATCTTTAAAAGCTGTCCAAGTAGTGACCTCACAATCATGAGAAAAATGTGTCTCCACCAAGTGTGAGCATATTCCTTAAGGTGAAGAGCTAAAAAATAGACCTTTTACCTTTCACTCCGTGGATTGAGCTAAAAGTACACATCCATCTTATCGATCCATTCTTCAAACTCTTCATTGGAAGTGCTGTCTCTCCTTTGAACTTGGTGAGAACCACTTTATCCTTTACCCCTTTGAATTCATCTCTATCTTCATTGGTGTTGTCAAAATGCATCCTTGTGGAAGGTTTTCTATCATTCTAAGTGCCATCCATGCGTGTGAAATAAAAGGCCACATGTTTCCCTTTGTCTTGATTTTGGAAAGAAGAAGGAATTTGATTATAATCTCCTCCCATAGACCTTGATGATGGTGGATAGTTCTCGTTGTGTTAGCATGACCACCCTCATTAGCTTTGCCAATGGAAATGCCCATGGGTCGTCTTCCTTCAGATGGCATTTACTCATGTATCCTAGAAGAAGAAGCCATGTTGGATATGCTCCATCACATGAACACATAAACATCCCCTTGGTAGAGTTCAAACTCAAAGGTTATCAAGGTATTAGTATTGGCTCTTTTTACTCATGATGTAACAAGGTCATAAAGCCACCATAATCAACACGCCTTCATCCACCATCCTTGGAGATATTCTTGGAGGAAAGAGGTGGAGAAAATCAAGGAGTTAATAGAGAAGGGGATTATGGAGAAAGATTAGTACCTAAGAGGTACCTAATCACTATCACTTGTTAATCTCATGTATCCACAACCTATTTAAGAGGCATCAAACTAATGGAATCGTGCATCTTTACTCTGTATTATTTACAGCATTACTATGATTATTGCTAATCATTATTTTCAAACTCCTTAATTAACATATGGTATCAGAGCCATAGCCTGCACGCTTTCTTCTTGCTCCAACAACACGAAGTTCACGTACAGTGCTGCTGCTACTACACAATGACTCCAAGTCGACGATCGTTGCTGCGCTTAAGCTTTTGACTGTAATGCTCGTCAAAGAAGCTTGATAGCGAGGATTGCTGCAGACTGCACTCTGAGAGTTTTCAGAACTTTACAAATTCTGATTTTTATTTAAGGGCACTCAAGTTACATCAAGCAACTACTATCGAAGGCGTTGTTGGTTGTTGCCGCGTTGCTGATTGAAGTCATCGCCGTGATTAAAGTCAAAGTTGGTGGCTACCACGTTGCGGATGTATAACCTTAATAGATTATTAAAATTGCAAAAAGATGCCTTTTCAACCTTATAACCTTGACATGTTATTAAAATTGCAATAAATTCTTCATAAAAAATGAGCAGAGCTGAGCAAATGTGGGCGGAGTTAGGCCAGATCTGCAACAACAAAATACAATGTGATTTTCTTTGAAGGGCAAGTCTTTGAACTGCATTCCCGAATATTCTAATTTTGGCCATTAATTAGATCAATTTTTGCTAAATAATTGTTTAGGCACTAAAAATTAGAGGGCTCGATTGAGCTCACCATTGAAGTCTTTGATGGTGCTTTTTATATAGGCTTGTTGCCCTTGATGAGAACAAGTGTCCTATGTAGGAAAAACTAACTCACCAACCCTAAAATTTCCCAGATTTGCTTTGAATCAAGTGACTAGTTTTTTTCTTTGTAGAGTCTCTGGTGCATTAAATGGCACAAGATTTGAGTTGTGGGTAGATTATACTATGTAGAAGGCATGGCTAAAAGTGCTTAACCCAATTTGAGCACAAAATGAGAAAGAAGCAAAAGACCAGTCGTGGAGAAATTATCAAAATCAGGTAGCCTAAAGAGAAATCGGTGAAAGCCTCTGGTGTGCATGGACGCCTTGATAAGTACTGAAGCTAGAAAGGGTTGGCCAATGGTTCTAAGGATGAGGAGAAATCAGCTCTACAAATCTTGGCCAATCATTCTAAGGATGAGGAGAAATCAACTCTACAAATCTTGGCCCCACAATGGGGATATTTTTTTATGCACGACCTTCCAAGAATATCTTGTGAAAAATGCATATATATATATATGAATATCTATTATTCACACTTGGCCATGCAAAACTTACAAAAATAGTATATGGCTTACTAGTCTAGCGCTTCCAATAGCTGTATACATAAAGTCTACAAACTTCCCAAATTTATCATTTTGCTAATATATGGCTTACTAGTCTAGCGCTTCCAACAAGTATATACATGAAGTCTATGGACTTCCCAAATTTATCATTACTCATGTAAGGGTGCTTTACATGTTTCTACATATGCTACAAAAGTAAGCCCGGATTACAAAAGTATTTACAATGCCTTACAAAATAGGACTAGGTGAGGCCATGTTAATCGGAGTGGTTAACATAGGCCTTCGCTCATATCAAGCAAGGTCTAATGAGAGGTTAATTTATTGAACCATCGAGTTGGCTTTGAAGTTCTATTTTACCTAACGACATACTCACTGATGGATATAGGAATGCTTTTATACTTTACAAAGCTCTAGAATCACATTAGACCTCAGCTTCATGTAGCATCACTTGAATCTCGAGTGAGGGTTATTGCCTGATAAACTAGTTCCCTACTTGAAATGCAGTGAATTTGATGCTTGAATAGCCTTAGCCATGCAATGGTGATTAGTCCTTAGTACCAATGCTAAAATTTTATCAACTCTCTCATCACATGCACGTAAATGTCTTTCCTACTAGTGTTTGCAGTAGCCACGTGGGTTGCTACACTATTGTGGTGAGCTGGACAAGGCTTTAAAAAAGCCCATTAGATCTACTTGTTCCTCTTTTCTAACTTTCACTTAGAAGACTAGCATTGAATTAAAGGGAGGTGACATTACAAGATTCTACCTTATCTTACTTCTATCATCTCCTTCTCATTCCCAATCCCACCTACACTAATTGATGGCTAGTCCATAGGCTTGAGTCTTTTGACACGTGTTAAATGCCCATAGAAGAATCCGAGATCCAAACTCACTAAACTTATTTACCTCTGATAACTCAAGTGAACTAAGGTGATACAACGAGTGCAAGTGTGTGTGCAAGTGTGAGGTGGTTGTGAGAGCATAAGTGAACTAAGGTGATACAGCGAGTGCAAGTGTGAGGTGGTTGTGAGAGCATGAGTGAACTAAGGTGATACAACGAGTGCAAGTGTGTGTGCAAGTGTGAGGTGGTTGTGAGAGCATAAGTGAACTAAGGTGATACAGCGAGTGCAAGTGTGAGGTGGTTGTGAGAGCATAAGTGAACTAAGGTGATACAACGAGTGCAGTTTGTGTGCAAGTGTGAGGTGGTTGTGAGAGCATAAGTGAACTAAGGTGATACAGCGAGTGCAAGTGTGTGCAAGTGTGAGGTGGTTATGAGAGCATAAGTGCAAGCTCAAGCGTGTGAGCACAAGAAGCTGGTTTTGCCAATCCTACTCCTATCGTCTCCTTCTTATCTCTAATCCTACCTACACTAATCAATGGCTATCCCTTGTGTTAAGGTCTCTTGACACAAGTGTTTAATGCACGAAGAAGAATCTAAGATTTGAATTCTGTAGACTTACTTGCCTTTTATTTATAACTCAACTAAACAAAGAAATGGAAGATATGAGCGCAAGTGCAAGATGATTGGAGTGCAAGTACGAGCGTAAGTAAAATGATGGGAGTTATGAATCATTCAAGCTCGAGAAGAACAACGGCAAGCCTACTCCACTCTTCTCCCTCCTTCTCCCTTGTGCTTATTCCTAAGAAGCACAAGGAACAATGCATTGGGAGATCTTTCTCTCAATATATCTTGTATGGGCACGTAGCATTGTTCAAGAAAAAAAGAACTTTATGTTATGCTGTTGGGTTTTGGTCTATAGCATTGGGAACCTATAGACATGTAATTATTTGAAGTGTTCTTATTTGACCTTGCTATTACGTGTGTGCGTGCACACGTGCACACACACACAAGAGTGCATGCATGCACACACATACTAAACACTTAGAAGTGATCTAGGTTAGGGACATTATACTTTACCCATACCTCTCACACCTTATTTAATGTGAAAACACACACAATTGTAAGTGGTCTAGAAGGCTAGGGAAATTATACTTTACTCATACCTCACCAACATTATTTGATGTGAAAACACACACAATTGTAAGTGGTATAGGAGGCTAGGGAAATTATACTTTACTCATACCTCACCAACATTATTTGATGTGAGAGGGCCTCTCTCTTTTTTTAGTGAAATCAATGCTTCATTAATGAAAGTAATGAACATTCATAGTTCTCCTAGAGTGGGACAACTATTACGACTCAGATCATAAACAATGGGAAAACACCTCGAGCTATAGAAAAGAGAGCTCTCCAAGATCAAAAGAATCTCTGAGAGACTAGTAAAGTGATCTATGGAAGAAGGAAAAAGGGTTGACATAAACAACACAAAAAAGTAGTTGATTCCGGACACGGTAGATACTTTATAATGCTAAGAATCTCGAGCTGTAGAAAAGAGAGCTCTCTATAATTAAAAGAATCTCTGAGAGACTAGTACACCTCAAGCTATAGAAAAGAGAGCTCTCTAAGATCAAAAGGAGAGCACGTCAACAACGAGCAACACCTTCCGTTGGCGATGACCCAAGCCTTGCTCCTTCTCTTCCACTTCCTCTCCCTCTGCCCTCTTCCCCCCACTACCCCTTAGTTTAGATAATCCACATGAACCTACCCTTCCTAAGTCCCCTTCTCTTCCACCCCCTCCTTTGGGCGCCCATCGTGTGGATAGGAAAGAACTATCAAAATCAGGGGCACATCGTCGTGCCCATGCAATCTTCCATTCCTATATCAAAGACCTCACGCCTTCATCACAGGCAATTGTGCTTGATGCTTTGATCGATCTGCCCAACATGGCCAACTGCAAGGCACTTTCCGACATTGGAGGTCGAAGAGAGAGGAGAGCTCGCATGGTGGTGCTACAAAGTGTTCGTCATTCCTATATAGTTAACAAGAAGAGGAACTCTCTACGAACGCTTTGGCTGCTCGACGGGCTATTGTGGCAGCCATAAGTAGCTCTCCCAAATGAAGGGTAAGGTGAGTGCCACATCTCACATCCTTTCCATAGCACCACACGCACTTAGACTTGGGTCTATTAAAAGACAAAGTTTAGATGCCAATGAGGTTGGTGCTTTGTGGGCGAGTAGTGGTCGTGTAGCTAGGCATGATCGCCTACTAGATGAAACCACTAGAGCCTTGATAGAAAGTTTTTGGGAGGAGAATTGTCGTGCCTTGCCAGTTTTCAAGAAAGCTTTGCGTAAGAGAGTGACAAGAGGAGTGTTCATTGAGCACGGTGCTTGCTTTCTTGAAATGACCCAAACAGAGTTGCATTCCTCAGTTTGGGGCTTCGTATCTAGAGCTTAAAATTGGGCAAAGGTTATTTCAGGGTGTAAGCCTTGGTTTGTGAGGTACTCACGTCAGCGTGACACATGTTGTTGTCGCTATCATGTTGAGTTCAAACTTTTTTATGAAGTGTTCCGTTCTCTTAGTGGGCATAGAGAGTTGCCTCGTATTCCTCGTGATTTCATCCACTGTCTTTTGTGTGCACGCACGGAGGATGCCCAGTTCCATAGGATGCCTTGTGTGGAGAGCAATTGCACATCATGTGGTTCACTTGCACATCTACAGATGGTAGATCTTGATGCAAGTGACCAAGAGATAGTGCCATGGCAATGTTATGAGTATATGTGACACACCAGCTCTAGAGTGGTGTGGACAGTCCAAAAAGTTACAACTCGTGGACAAACATACACCACGTTGTCACTTCACAGCCACATTTAGGGAGCAAATCTACCCCTATATATGGCACAGTCATTGTGCCAAGTGGCAGGATTGTCAATTTCGAGCATGCCTGGCAGAGTTTCCTACTGGTGTGGTCATCTCTGTGATTGATTTTGCAGAGAACTACACCTTCACACCTTTTCAAGAGATACAATCTGAGTATTACTTCTCAGAGCAGGTAATGGTTATATTTCATAATATTTGTTTCGTGTTTGAGCTATATTACTTATTTGATTTTTTGTGTCCTAATCGTCTGTATTGCTTACCTCACCAGGTTGCTATTATGGTCCACATTAGCTATCGACATGCAAAGGCTCATGTAGATGGGATAGCGAGTATCCCCAAGATCCGTGTCATTATTCGAGAGAGTATCATTTCTATATCAGTGATGATCGTTCACATGATGCACATTTTGTACAACACTGTTTTCGTCTCCATGATGATTTTTTACGAGATTGTGAGATCATACGTGGCCACCAGTGATGGGTTTGGTCGGATGGTTGTGGTGCACAGTTCAAGTCGTCAACGATAATTCTATTGGCTCTACAGGTAGTACTTATGGTTCTCTTATATTGGCAATTAAACTAAATTCACTAGAACATCTTAAAGAAAACAATAACTAAGACTTTGTTTTATGGATTTATAGGTGGCATGTGCAGTCTAATATCCCAGTGATTTGGTCATTCTTTGAGACTGGTCACGGGAAGGGAGAGCATGATGGTGCGGGCGCGTGTGAAACGTGCCCTGAGGCGTCATCAACTGCACTACGGGGCAGGATGCTGAGTGGTTCAGAGATGCAGGCCACGTAGTCGAGTGGTGCTCCCAACATTTGTGTGGGAGTGCAGCATCATCATATCCCAAACGTGATGCTCGGATTGTCAGGAGATTTTTTTGGCATGTGGATGGTGGCATGATTGACCGTAGAGCCTCCCATGATTGTGACACAATACCTAGCACCTTGGGCTTACATTCCATCTCAGGAGCATGTGCATGGCAGCCCCCACTATTTACACACGACGGTTTGCATGCTTCTGTGGAGCCTCCCATGATTGTGACACAATACCTAGCACCTTGGGCTTACATTCCATCTCAGGAGCATGTGCATGGCAGCCCCCACTATTTACACACGACGGTTTGCATGCTTCTGTGGAGCATGTATGGATGGAGATTGGTCACATTGTGCCTCGAGAGGATGGGCAGATGCATGGATACAGATATTCCTCTCCCTCGAGCATCCTTCACATCCAGTGTTGTGTGATGAGCACACAGGTCCTACATTCATGGTCAGTTATGATGACTTGACAAATTTGCTATAAGAGGGTGATGTATTTGCTGCCAGTGAGGGAAATAGCAAGGGAGTAGACTACTATCTGATGAGTTGCACTAGGCCAAAGTGCATCCTTGACCAGGATACAGTGGATGATCATGGGTTTTCTTTTGACGCCCATAACATGATTGTGCAGGCCAATTCTACCAGCAGATTCAACTTCATCGGGGGAGTCTTGAGTTCCAGCAGTGGAAGTGGGAGTTAGAGGCATTTTAGTTCTCTCATCTAGTGGTTGCTACCAGGCTCACTCTTGATCGAGTATAGAGCCAAAAACACAGTTCTCACCCTCATTTTCGGCTTCGACCGAGTGGATGACCATGAGAGCATTCTAGAGCAGTTAAGAGAGCTAGAGAGAGTGCTGCTGAGACTAGATCTCTATCTTGATAGTGACTAAACTCAGACTAGCTGGGTTAGCTCACTTACATTGTACTTAGATTTTTTGGGAGTGACTAATCTCAGTTGTGACCAAACTTTGCAAGCATGTGGGGGTGGGTCCCCCCCACATGCTTGCAAAGTTTGGTCCCCATCGGAGCATGTTTGGGTACGATGGTATGGGGAAGGCCCGGATTTTCCATTGCCTCTTAAGCACCAAGAGACTTGAAAAATCCACACTGACCGCTAATTACCAATACAAACATACTCCGATTGTGACCAAACTTTGCAAACATGTGGAGGTGGGCCCCTCCCACATGCTTGCAAACTTTGGTTCCCATCGGAGCATGTTTGGGTACGATGGTATGGGGAAGGCCCGGTTTTTTGCTGGCCTCTTAAGCACTAAGAGACTTGAAAAATCCACACTGGGTGCTAATTACCAATCCAAACATGCTCTGATTATGACCAAACTTTGCATGCATGTGGGGGTGGGCTCCCCCCACATGCTTGCAAAGTTTGGTTCCCATCGAAGCATGTTTGGGTATGATGGTATGGGCAAGGCCCAGATTTTCCATGGCCTCTTAAGCACCAAGACTTGAAAAATCCACACTGGGCACTAATTACTAACCCAAACATGCTTCGATCATGACCAAACTTTGCAAGCATGTGAGGGTGGGCTCCCCCCACATGCTTGCAAAGTTTGGTTCCCCCCATCGGAGCATGTTTGGGTACGATGGCATGGAGATTTTCAACAAACAATATGATAGCCAAAGTGTTTAAAAATTTAAAAAAAATCAAGAACATCAACTAAAATGTAATGATAATAATGAAAAAACTCATAATGATATAAACATCAAATAAGTACATCAGAATGAAAATGAGCTACCCCAGCTAGTCTGAGGTTAGTCACTGCCCATAAATCTAAGTACAATGTAAGTGAGCTAACCCAGCTAGTCTGAGTTTAGTCACTATCAATGGCAACCCAATCAAAATCATCATCTCTATAACTGCTGTGGTCGACGTGCGCGTCTAGGCTGCTGTGCACGTCGAGGAGGCTGTGTCGGCTATACGGGGGTCGTCGAATATCTACGGGGAGGTTTGCCTCAAAGGCAGGATCATGAGCTGGTGCCGATGTACTCGAGAGCTCACGAGTCCCATAAGTTGCTATAGCCCTCTCCCTCTCTCTACGTCGTGCTACTGCAAGACCTCTCTGTCTCTAAACCCAAAATCTATAATCAGCAATGGTACATATCTGCCACTCTGCTCGTGTAAGCTCCTCTGTTGTTGTAAACACTGCTCATGAGAGAAGCAACACTACTGCTAGCACCATCACCTGAGGTGCCACTGGGACCAGCACCACCCACACGCTTATATGTTGTGATCTGGCTCTCGTGAAGGACTCTCTGGTATGCATCAAACTCATGTGCACTCCTTTCAATCTCTAGAGGCACCTCAGGCTCCTGATCTTTGTCATCGAGTCCCAAGTCAATAGACTGAGGTAAAATCAAGAGGCCTGCCAGTCCTAGCATCTACTTGAGCAAAGCCTGGGTGAAGATCATCAATGCCCAAAACTCTGTATGTCGCTAGGTCGACGCGTGCACAGCAAGAGGGACATGTTGAGAAGCGTACTAGCTCCTGGGTGATAGTCAGACCAAGATCACAGACCTGACAATATGTCAGGCCATGTGACACAGGAGCAGTGCGATGGTGGGCTATCCACTCATCTACATAAACAATATCGTGAAGGCTACGAAAGAAGGGACGAAAGCATCGCCTCCAAGTCTACCATGATATGTAATGTAGACGGTGTGTCTCTAGCACTCCTATGGATAGTCGTTAACTCGCGGTGTATCTCTGCGAGATGAGGTCCACAATAGACGAGCGGCCCTCCTCGTGGCCCTCCTCGCGTGAATCCATGCTAAAACCTAAGCCTAACACAAAGGTCCAATGTGAAAGGTCCAATGCTTAGTGCTAATAAGTAGCACTAATGAAATAATGCTTAGTGCTAAGTAGCACTAATGAAGCTATAAAACAATGCTTATGGGCCCACTAATGCTAATCCAAATCAAGAGAGTAAGGAGAGTGAAAACGACTTCTAACAATGAGGTCAAAAAAAAAGTTTTCCGGTTTTATAACCTCGAACGAGGTTCGGTGGCATCATGCACTTTAGGGTTTGCAAGATGTACGCTCTGGATTTTAGGGTTAGTGAGACAAACGACCAAAATACACACTTAATTTTAGGGTTGGTGAAGGATCGACAGCTGAGATTTGAAATTAGTATCTCGTTCGAGGTACATGGACGGCTTAGATTTTAAGTCATTACCACGATCGAGGTATGTTTGACGGTCGAGATTCATTTAATACCTCGATCGAGGTATGTTTGACGGTCGAGATTCATTTAATACCTCGATCGAGGTATGTTTGATGGTTGAGATTCATTTAATACCTCGATCTAGATATTTAAACGGCTGGGATTGCATCTTCCAATGTGCATGAATGGATGGTGGAGATTACATCTCTATACCTCGAGAACGAGATATGTGGACGGTGGAGATTGCATCTCTATACCTCGAACGAGATATGTGGACGGTGGAGATTGCATCTCTATACCTCGAACGAGGTATTTCAATGGTCGAGATTTTATTTCAATATCTCGTTTGAGATATGTGGACGGTGGAGATTGCATCTCTATACCTCGAACGAGCTATAGAGATGAATGGTCGAGATTTTATTTCAATATCTCATTCGAGATATGTGGACGGTGGAGATGGGTGGTCAAATATGCCTAGGGGGATACACCAGGGCATTGATGTGGATCTCCGAGTGGCATGAATATCTCGATCGAGATAGTGTGGTGGCGGCGGTGACCTGTATTGGTGACATGGATGATGACTGGAAATCCGGGCCTGCTAGCGTGGCATTAGTTGGTATCTCGTTCGAGATTTGTCGCTTTAGGCTTGGGAGGCACATGTCGTGTTTTAATTGATGGCGATATCACGATCGAGGTACTCCGCCCAAGATGCGTGGATGTCCCAATTTTAGAGAGAGTGAACGAAAGTGAGTACCCTCATCTTGCAACCACCCATGAGAAAGTTACTTATAAACAATTGGCTCTTATTCACACTTGGGCACCCAAACTTAATTCTAATCTATTAAGCTTGATCATTTGCTAACTATTCTCATAATATATACAACATTTATAGTATCATTTACATAACACTTATTTATATACAACATTTGCTAACTATTCTCAATATATATACAACATTTATAGTATCATTTACATAACACTTATTTAGCTACTCCCGTGTGTAGTAGTTTGTAAATCCCAAAGTGGGGTTAGGAATATTTCAACTGTCCAATAGACTAGCAATAATTGACCATTAAGAGGATGGTTTGTTTTAACATACCAAAATGCATGAAAGAACTCTATTGTAAGCCCATTCCATCTTGGGGACTTCCAATTTACGTAGATTTTTTAGAGCATCATCTAGTTCTTCCTCAATAAAAGATTGTGACTATGGGCTTTGGCTGAACATACTCTAAGAGGTTATGACGTGCATGGGATACTTCCTCATAAGGGGGCTAAGAGGCAATAAACATCTCTGCAAAATAGTGATGACAAATATAAGCAAGTTGTGCTTTGTTACATGTCCAAGTTCCATCAACAAATAGTTTCACTCTTGCAATATAGAGTGCTTACAGTGTTGAATGCAAGTCACAATCAATTGTTGACATCATTGCCACCATCCATAGGCAAGAGGTGTACACTTCTTTTCCTCCTTTTTTAGCTTCAGCATGTATATGTGTATAGGTAACTTTAGAAGTGCATTGAGCTCTAGCTCTAGGTTTTACAAGGTGAACCTTAGGGGTATCTATTTTGGCATGTATATGTGTATAGGTAACTTTAGAAGTGCATTGAGCTTTAAGGTTTGGTGTGTGAGAGAGAGAGTTATCATTGACTATTAGGGGTCTTCAACATGTGTACCTCAACATTAGGGGTCTTCAACATGTGTACCTCACGCGTGCAAGGGGCATACCTCTCAGTATGGTGGCTGGGTGACGGATTACATGCATGGAGGCGACTTGGATGCCAAGCTCACAAGAACATGGGGGGAGGAAAAACTATGAGGATATAAAACGATCGCGTGAGGAGGAAGAGAGGGAGCGAAAGAGAGTGACTCCAGATTGGATAGCAGAGAGGGTTTCTGGGCATGCTCAGAAGCCTTAGACGAGGGGTGGCAAGGTATTTTTGAAGGTTTCTCCTGACCTAATCGAGCATCAAGTTGGCTTGTTCTCACTTTACAGTGCTATATTCTGCTATGGGAAGCCTCCGTCGAAAGTAGATATCGAAAAATGGTTGCAAGAAGATGTTTTCCATGATAGAGTTGTGTCGTAGGTTTTCTACTTAGGGAAAGTATTCTTTAATGTTCTCTTTATCAAAAGCCAAGTTGTTTATGAGATGTTTGCCAGAGCCCCTTTATTCATGAATCAGAAACTAGTGCATGCAATGCCTTTTAACCCCTTCTTTGATGTAAATAAGAGTTTGGTTGAGGCATGTCCTGTGTAGGTAGAGATTGTGGGTCTACTACCCTGGTTGAGACCTGCGCTAAGGGAAATAGCTAGTGACATCGACCCAGTTCTTTATTTGTCTAAAGATGAAGCGCCAGGCTGTTAATCCAATAATGTTTGTATATCCTGGAATACGATGAATGAATCCCTAAAACAGTAGAAGTAGATTTGGGTGGGATGGGCAAACTAGAATTGAATATTAGATTTGGTCCATTCCTAGGTGCATGTTTTAGATGTGGCGGCTTTGGACATATTACAAGAAATTATGTGGGAGGGGCTCAAGGTAAACCTAGTAAAGAAAAATGAAGATAAAGAAAAAGAGGGGGAAAGTGGAGAGAGCATGACTAAGGGAAAGGAGTTGTGCAGGGAGGGTAATGAGGATAATAAAGGAAAAGGGGTCTTGCTAAACAAAGCTAATCCTTAGGTGAAGCGAAGTGGAAGAAAGTTAAAGGTAGAACTAGTGTGAGACAGGCTAAGGAAGAGGCAAGAAAATCTTTTACCAAAATGAGGCAGTTAAAGATAAATCAGGCAGCATACCATTAGGGAGTCTGAGGTCTATATTATATTCTAATCCCTTTAGAATATAATATAGAAAATCTTTTACCAAAATGAGGCAGTTAAAGATAAATCAGGTAGTTAAAGATAAATCAGGTAGTTAAAGATAAATCAGGCAGCATACCATTAGGGAGTCTGAGGTCTATATTATATTCTAATCCCTTTAGTCCATTATTAGGACAGGAGGAGAGTGAGACTTCTTCAGTTCAGAAGTTTAACTGGCAGGTTGATGAAGCCTGGAAACTGACTCAAAAGGAAGGGGAATAAAAAGGGAGTGAGGAGGAAGTGGACATGGTCCCTGAAATTGCTTTAATATGAATAAATTTTTTAGAATTACAAGGTGTACTTGGAATGTTAAGGGCATTAAAGATACGAAAAAAAACTCAACTTTTAGGGTCTAATGAAAGAGTGGGGTGTATCCATTTTTGTTATTCAGGAGCATAATTTGTTTGGGCCCAAGATGGTGAGGAAGGATAAGTTTAAGGATTGGACTGTATTATATGGGGGGGGTGAATGGGTGCTTTAGGGTTATGCTCATTATTAAAAGTAGTCTAAAGCCTAGTATTATACCTAATCATTCCAATGAGAGAATTTTGATTGTAGAAATTTTTGTTGAAGGGAAAAGGATTTGGCTAGTAAACCTTTATGGTGCTCAAAATCACAAAAATTAGAAATGAGATGCGGGAATGGATTAATAATTTGAATATCAAGAGTCAATGTATTATCATGGGGGATTTCAACATGGTTGAGAAAAAGAGGGATAGATGTGGGGGGAGTACTGTGTTGATTGGCCAAGAAAAGAGAAGGTGGGAAGCCTTGAGAGGAAGGATGGGATTGAGAGATGGATGGGAAATGGGGGACTGGGGACTAGACCCTGGATGTACATACTTCAGTCTTTAGTATTTTGGATCATCTTCCAGGTTAGACAGAGTTTTCTTTAACCAGCAGTTTGGATTCCTTATACCCTTAAGCTCTCAATTAATTATAGCACTGCCCTATCTGACCACATGCCTCTGAGATGGGGATGGCATGTTATGGAAAGGAAGTCAAGAGTAAACAATTTTCTGCTTAAGGGGATGAGCTTTTTAAGACACAAATCATAGAAAGGCTTAAAAGGAGAGCATCCTAGGGATCTTGGGGACTCTTTGCTAATGAGATGCAAGGGATAATTAGGGGGGTTGGTAAACTGAGGGCTAAGGAAAAGAGACAGGAAAGAGGGAAGTGGAGTGAACTCTTAAATCATCTCCAGAAAAAAAGACAAATAGGGAAGTTATCTGAAGAAGAGATTACTTTGTATTTTAATGTTAAGAAGGCTTAAAGAGTGAAGATGAGAACTGTTCTAGGAGAGTAGACAACAAATACAAATGGAAAATATTTAATAGCAAGAGGAAACTTGATAGGTACTTATTTAAGCTGACTAAGGTTAAGAGTTATAAAGAGGTGATGGGCAAAGTATTGGATGAGAATGGTCAAGAGATTGAGGGCATAGGTTTGATTGCTGAGAAATGGGTGAAATTTTTGGGATCTACTCTTAGCCTAAAAGAGGATTGGTCAGCCCGAAAGATATCAAGCTAAGAGCAAACTGCTTGAGTTAGTTAGCACTAGAATCATAAGGCTAAATGGCTAGAGAGGGATATAGAAGTGGATGAATGCTAGGATGCTCTACATAAACTAGGAAAGGAAAAATCACCAGGTGGGATGGTTTATCCGTAGAATTTTTCATAACGTTTAGCCATCTTTAAAGGATTTAGTGGGAAAAATTTATCGAGAGGCTTTTATGTTAGGTAACTTGGATAAGGATCTGAAAGAGGGGCTGGTGAAGCTTATTCCTAAGCAAGCTGCCTATGAGAGGTTCAATCATTGGAGGCCCATCACATTGCTGACTGTCATCTACAAAGTTTTGGCTAAAGTCATTGCTATCAGGATCACCCATGTTCTTCAAGATGTTTTCTCCAAGAGACAATATGGCTTTATTATGGGTAGTTGTATATATGATAATATCTATGCTACTATGTTGTGGGTAGAGACTTGGCCTTGAGGACAAATCAAAAATGTATTCTTATACAACTTGATTTGGAAAAAGCTTATGACAAAAGTCCTTTGTGGCAAGGGTAATGGAAAAACTAGGTTTTGGTATGAGGATGGCCACCTGTATCTATACCCTCACATTGGGAGGACACTCTAAATTGGTGTTGAATGGCAGGGTGGTAGGGGGGTTTGATGTGAATATGTCAATTTAGGAAGGGGCTGCCCCCTTGCCCTTTACTGTTTGCTATTGCTTCTCATCCCCTGATTGTGGCATTGGAATATGCTTCTGCTGAAGGGAAAGTAACTGGGTCGAAGTTGGGAAATGAGGAACAACTGGTAATACAATGCGTTGCTGATGATTCCCTTTTTTTTTTGAAAGCTAACAAATGATAATGTGAGAATGGCCTTAGGTATTATTCAGGATTTTGCTGATGCCTCAGGATCCAAATGTAACATACATAAGTCCAAAATTATAAGCCTCTCTGAGGACAATGATTTTGATCTTGAGAGATGGGGCTATGAGGTCATCAGAAGAGGGAAGATAGTTAGACACTTAGGGGTCCTTTTGGGGTGTATGTGACTAATAAACAACTCATTGATTGGGTCCTAGACAGGTTTTATATGAAGTTAAAGAAGTGGGAAGGCATCAGAGTCCCATTCCATGATAAAGTGTCCATATGCAACACAGTGCTGAATGCTTACATTATGTTTTTATGCCTGGTATTAGATTTGGGGAAAGGTCATTGTGGTAGAGAATTATAAAGCCCATAAGAGAATTCTTATGGAGGAATGACAGCTCTAATAAGAAGGCCTTAGCTTGGTTTGCATGGGACATATCAATTTTATCCAAGGAAGAGGGAGGCATTGGTATTTTGCATCTTCCATCTCATGCAATGGCTAGGATGGCATTACTGCTTCCTAAGTTCTTCACCAAAAGGAGATTTGGACAAAGATGTTGAAGGAACTGGTAGAAGGTTCTTATGTCTACTTTGAAGGCAAGTGGCAAGATCTAGGATGGAAAGATAAGATATTCTCCTATGCCCCCCCTTAAGATTATAGGCTCGTCTCTTGCGAGAATGTTGTGTAGCAAATGGAAAGAGACTTTGGGGTTGATGCTATGGGAGGGATGTCCTAGAGAAACTCTTTGTTATGCCTAGGGATTTGGTGGACACATAAATTCAATCCCCCCTTAGCTCTCCAAGATCCTAAAACTGCCAAAAAATTGAATAATAAAGGCCTCAAGAAGTTATCTGACTGTTGGGACAGGGCCTTGGTGGGGTGGAAGGATCCTGAACAACTTGAACCATAGGGAAGGACAACTAGTTAGATTAGTCCTAGACGAGGTGCAAAAGGATGGTCCTCTACTGCCTATGATGAATCTTGTTGGATAAAAGATTGGGTTTGGCACAATGGGGTCAAGTTGGATAGAGGGACCACTAAAAACTTGTATAAGGAATTGAGAAGGACTGAGGAGAATGTGGTTTATTGTAATAAAATTTGGAGGACAAGTTGGGGTCCTAATAGTTGGAGAAAAAGATGAAAGACAATTTGGGAATTGGACATCCCTACTAAGTTCCAAGTCTTTATTTGGAGAGTATGTATGGGAGCTCTTCCTCTTGGGATCAAATTGGTACAGAGAAATTTTACTAGTGGGTGCTGTCCTAGATGTAAAACTGCTCTTAAAGATGGGAAACATGCCTTTTGGGATTACCCAGCTATCAGAAGCACCTGGTCCATAATTGGCAGATGGGTTTATAACTGTACTGGGATGCATGGACAATGGGAGGACTGGCTGCTTGTTGGAAGATGGGCATCTAGTGAGGAACATGCTGATTCTATTTTTAACATAATAGATTTTGCTATCTTTGGGAAACCTGGAACACTAGGAATTGCATTGTATTTCAAAAAGTAGTTGATGCAGGGGTTGATGTGACAGAGCTGATGTATAAATGTGTTCATATGTGTTGGTCTATACATTTGGTTAATAA
Organism: Cibotium barometz; assembly: GCF_041138505.1. Lineage (NCBI taxonomy): Eukaryota > Viridiplantae > Streptophyta > Polypodiopsida > Cyatheales > Cibotiaceae > Cibotium > Cibotium barometz. Next base: position 24,021,700 of record NC_141049.1, read on the forward strand.
ACTGAATAAGGATGAGATGGTATAGATGATTCAGGCATTGCAGGCAACCATATCTTGACTTTCTTGATGGAAGGGGAAACTTTTAGGCATACGGGGTTGAGCCTAACTAGTTGCTGTTTTTGTATTCAGGGAATAACACATTTGAAGCCAAGGGTAAGACCAATAAAATTTGACCCAAGGACTAAGAGATGGTACAAAAAAGTCAAGCAGGTGGACCATACTTTTGTGGCTTTTATTGAGAATCCAGTTGGTACCAGACCAATTGTCAAAGTTTGGTCCAATAAGGGGGATGTCTTGGAGCAACAGTCATAAGGATGCACTTCTAAGGTCTTGATTGAAGCTTGTATCTAGCTTGGATATCAAGTATCATGGAAAAGTCTTCTTTTGTATTTGAGGATAATAGATGGACTTTGATTAGTAACTTGTTGAATAAGGCCTGAAGTATGTTAAATCAGGGATAAAGATGTAAAAGCAGCTTTTTGGTATATAAATATATATATATATATATATGTATTGGTCCCAAAAATAAGACGAAGAAGAAGAAGTGCATGGAGCTTTAGCTCTAGGTTTTACAAGGTGAAACTTAGGGGTGTCCATTCTGGAAGGCTGACCCGCATAGATCTACTGCTTTACCTAGATAGTTGTATGCTTCAAGAGCTTTTCATCTTGCTCATGACAAAGAAAACGAACATCGTTTTGTTTTTTCTTGTCAGATTGAACTGTTCAAACAACGCTGTGTCAAGTCTTCCCTCGAGCCTCGGTTACTGCATAGAGCTGGTAGAGCTCAAGGTACGTCATATTCGAATATCTCTGCCAAGAAATTGACTTGAGATCTTAATGTTAACTGGAATCACTCTTAGTTTTCATACCTTTGGTCATGCGATGCAATAACAGCCTTTTTCACACTTCCATTTTTGGGTGGGGGTGCAAGGGGCAAGAAGGATGAAGGGATGCATGGCCAAGTAGGGAGGGATCTAAGGGGTGGAGAAAGGGATGTGGGGTGGAAAGTGAGACTAAGAGAGTAGTGCTAAGGGGATGGGTGGGGTGGGAGGCAATGGAGGAGATGAAGAAGGTGAGGAGGGGAGATGAAGAGTAAAAGGGTGGGGTGATATAGAAGGGTACAGATATGGACAGTGGGGCGCATGGGTGAGCCCAATACTTCTTCACCCTTGAGTTTTTGAACATTAAGTGACAAGTGGGTGTACGAGAAGGTCTGCTATCAGATTGCTGATTCTTTCCGTGCACACTTGTTGGTGCACCTAATATTATTATGGAAAAATGGTTTGATGAATGTAGGAGCCTTGAGTAGATGGCTATATGTTGTAGAAAAGCCGTGCCTAGGGTAGTGGCGGGAACTTGTCCTTAAGCTGAGTAGGGTGCAGGTTTTGAAGGCTGATTGTGGGGTTGAGCATGTAGACCTGAAAGCTATCTTTGGGATGGGTTTTGACATCAAAGACTACCAGGAACAGTTTTAGGAGACAACATAGGCTTGTGCAATAGGATTTTAGCTTGGATGTTGATGTGCGACTTTTAGTAAAGGTTACAGAGTATCAGCAAGAGAGAAAGAGAGATCCCTTCCTTTTAAAGTATAAATAAGTGGGCACACATGACTATTCATGCCTTTAAACATGTAAAATAAAGGCACACAGTTTATCCACTTAAAACCACATGCATACTTAAATACTGGACACCGCACTAAGGGCTGGAAAGATGGTATGACACCCCCTCGCCCCCTATCTTACGGATTTTATTCCAAAACTCCAAATACCTGTGTGTGTTCATTATACCTTAGTTGACCAGAATTCTCCTTGATTACCCAGACTCATGATAGACCAATCTGAAAGACTAGATCCAGACCGTTGCATTGAGATTGAGGGAGGGGACCTGAGAGTGGTTCATCTCTTTGGAGGTTCAAATGGTGATACACACCTTGGAGACATATACCTTTTCTTACAACCTTGATTTGGTTTGGTATTTTGTCTTTTGTAGGAGCCGTGGCTTATGACTAAGATGGTTCATATATAGGTGACGATGTGGAAACATTAGACGTGCGTGAAACCAGATTATGTAGTTAGTTGTCAGATGTAGTTTGAGTTTCCCTTGCTCATTCCCAAGAGTGGAAATATCTTAGAAGGGGAAGTATGTTAGCTAACCCTTGGGAATATTGGCCCAATCCGGCAAGGTCAGGGGAGTCTTGGGATTAGGGAAAGTAGGTTGATATGTGTGGCTAAGGTGGATTATTAGTGAAACCATAGTTACTGGCTATTTATGACTATTAATCACTATGTAAGTGATTTGTGGGTTTATTATAGTTGTTGACATTGGGCCTGAGCCTAGAGACCACATACTCCCGCCATGGACTTGGTAGATGGGAGTGAGCCTTAGCCTTCAGCTCGGGGTGGTTTGCAGTCATAACCTACAGTTGGGAGGTGAGCTAGTTTGCACCCCTTCTAGATAGTACTAATCTTTCTTTCTTTCAATCTTCAAACGGTGCAGGGGCCTGCCTGCCTACCCACACTTGACATTCCGAAGATTGCATGATTACTTGAAGGCAAAGGGTACATGATGGTCAGTAATTGAAGAGACAAAGATCAAGTTATTGGTCCAGAAGTGGAGATTTGATTAGAAAATGTTGCATAAAGAGACATAAAAAGCCTGAATGCTTTATTTTAATGCTTATTCGAAATTATTAGCGAAAAATGTTGCTTTTGAGATTTGTGTGCAGTTTCAAATGTAATAGGGAAGTGACCAATGTACATGTGTTGGATTACTGGCGCGGGTGATGGTTGGCCCGATCATCAATGATAGGAAGGGCAACTTAGTCTCTTGATGAGGATACCATTCTCCTAGGCTGCTCAATATGCACACCACCCACACTGTAGTTGTGTGATTTTTTTGTCATTTGCTCTTTGATCTGCTATTTTGGCCTTTCCCAAGACTCTAGCATGCCCTTTTTATCTCTCTCGCTCTCTCCCCCTCCCCTTTCTTCCCCCTTTTCTTTTTCCCTCCTCTACTGCCTTAATCAAGACTCTCCTTGGGTCCTTGCAAAGTACACATTGCATCAAAATTTTCAAATCTTCTCTTATTATCATGTTGAACAATGCAGGTTTGAAGCATTTACCTGGTTGCTCGGGCATGGAAATGAATAAAAACCCAGACTATTTTTCTATACATCCTCCTAAACTTGAGGATGCAGGTCTTGAAGATCCTGCACTGCCCATAGAAGGCATTCAGGTATGCATCATCTACCCATATCTGCTCATTTTTTAACTATCTTCATTCACTTTTTTGTTTTAATGTCGGCATAATGTAGTTACGTTCTTTGCATGTTTGAAAGCCAAGTGGAACAGGGTTATGATATATGGAGAAAGGAGAGGTGTGACAAGTGGCATGAGGTGGGTTATGAAGATACCCTTGGTTCGAATGTAAATCTCTGTAAAATGTGGTGTCATTTTTTTGCAGGAAGCTTTCCGGCGTGTAGCTGACTTGGCCAAGCCAAAATCTGGTCTTAGTGTTCATCTTGTGGATGCAGTGGTGGATCCTTCCCCGGAACTAGAAGAAGAACGTGAATCGTGTGTTGACCCAGTGATTGATGGGATTACACCACACAAGGATGTGATTGTGTGTCCGCCAGATCGACTCAAGGAAGGTGTATTACTGGAAGAGAAGGATGTTGGACTGGAACTTGGGGAAGAAAAGTGTATTGTAGGTGAGAATGATCCTGCAAAAGATTCTCAGGCATTATTCTAGAACACTGCATTGACCAGAGACCAGACCTTAGCAAAGAAATGTGTATTAGGTGAGAATGATCCCGCACAAGATTCTCAGGCATCATTCTAGAGCAATGCAATGACCAGACCTTGGAAAAGAAAAATGTATATTAGGTGAGAATGATCCCACACAAGATTCTCCTGCGAAATTCTAGAACACTGCTTTGTCGTAGTGCATGCTTTCAAAGTCGCCATGTACCTTTAAAGTTTAACGAGGTAACGAGTACACGTCAGATTTCAATGGTGTATATCACTGTCATAGTTTTAAAAATCTAGAGTTGAGTCTTTAAACCAATGCTCAAAGGAACTTTATGGTCAAATATACTGCTTGTAAATATCATTTATGTTCTTTTATGCTTAAGCAATGAAGAGAAGTCAGTGGCTTGCTTTTGGATCTGGGAATGGTAACATCGACATGTCCGTCTACTTGAAGATTGATTGCTATAGGTACATCGGTACATCTTTGAGCTTTTAATAACTCTCTCTCTCTCATGATAAGGCTACAAAATCAGTGACCTCCTCAGTTTGATTGGCTGTGATTTAAAATTGCAAGCATGATTCTATTAAGCATGTGTTTATATAGTGCTCTAGAGAGCACTTCTACTTAAACCAATTACATCACTAGTGAATTGGAGAGATCACCCAATAAGATGAGACTGCTTGATTACTCTTCCTTGGTGACAGCAAGATGTGATTTCTTACTACTGTAAACCATGTTAAAATCCCAAAATTCATACTAAAAGGCCACTTCAAAGAGAGAATGATGAAGCCAAATTCTAGTGCAATATACAGAGAAGATGTAAAAGCCAAGCATCTAAGCATTGCTCTCTCAAGGATCGTGTAAGGTTGCACAACTGCCCATATTGCTGGTTTTATATTACCGTCTTTAAAGGGTGGTTTTATTGGGCTTACCGTTTCACAAAGAGGTTTTTATTGAGACAGTGCTCTCTCTCTCTCTCTCTCTCTCTCTCTCTCTCTCTCTCTCTATATATATATATATATATGCACACGTGTATGCAAAGACTATTTAGTTGACATCGACCTTTTTAATATACTTTTGTGCGTGCATGCATGAAATGACTATGAGATCTGCTAGTATATCTCTTGACATATTCGTTGCTGTCTCCATGCATATATACCTAGGGAGTAACTAAAGCTAACTTGCCTAGAGGTTGGTATAAATATGTTCATGATATGACAGTATTATATGCTACAAACACAATCAACACTTTGATGACACGAAGGGATATGTGCATGTGCATGCACGCACATGTGCACATGCATGTGTGTGTGCTTGTGTGTGTGTGTGTGTGTGTGTGTGTGTGTGTGAGAGAGAGAGAGAGAGAGAGAGAGATTTTGAATTGAATATTCAAGTGTACATTCATTGACTTGGACTATAGTCAAGATCATGGGGATCATCTTCTTCACTACTAGTAATATATGATTCATAGTCTTCTGTTTCCTCTTCATCTTCTCCTTCCTCTCCCTCATCCTCTCTTGCTTCATCTTCACCTTGAAGTAGACTTTCACCATCATCATCATTCTCCTCGTTGGTATCTCCCTCGTCCTCTCCACTTTCATCATTTTCTTCTTCTCTGTTGTGTTCACCTTGTATCAATGTTTCTCCTTGGTCTTCATTCGACATGTTGATTTCTCCTTCATCACCTCCTTGGTCAGTCTCTTGTGACACTTCAACCTCATCAATGATTGCTCGAATGTCTTCTTCTAAGGTGAAATCAACAGGTTGACCTGTTTGAGCATCCCACAGCCTTGCATCATCAGGATACTTATTTGCCATCCCAAAGATTTCATACAAGAGCTTATGCAGGTCTTTATTACATACACAACACCTTGTTCTAGTTGGCATGACTTGTGCAAGGCACACCAGGTGGTACCTATGCCCACAATTAAGGGTATACCATCCAGAAGCAGTGTCAAATTCCTCGAGGCAAATGGGGCATGACCCTATATTCTCATCATGAAGGGGAGTTGCACATGAAGCCATTGCCACCTCTTGAGGTTTCTGAGCAATAAGAACCTCAAACATTTGGCCCTTTCTTACTTTTGCGCGTGTTCGCCTAGCCAATACATGCCTTGTATCATCTAGTTCCTTCTTGTATTCATATGACTTAAGAACTTCTACTCTTAGTGCTACTTGTAGTGCATGGATCTTATTTTGCAACATAGTTATCTCTCTTCTTTCACTTGTAGATTGGTTAACTTTGGCTGAGAAAATGTAATCTTTCAAGGCATCAATCTCTTCTTTTAGACAATTGTTCTCCTCTTGAAGAATAATGCACAGTTTTTGTAACCTCTCCAGATAGGCAACCTCTTGGTCAAGGTTTTCTTCAAACTTCTTTAGTAATGGTTCGATGCAAGATAGAAATAGCTCTTGAGATTTCTTGTTTTGATCCTCCTTTTCTTTGTTACTTGGATCTTTTGTAGGTACAATCAAGTCATAATAATCCCCTGCAAATTACAATATAAAGAGATGTTAACAAGGTTGATGGTCTTTAATGTATTTGAGAGAGAAAAAAATGAAACCTTGAAAATGGCTCATTTTGATGTATATCTTGCGGTCACTCTGAGATAGTGCAATGGGATCATCTCCTCCACAATGCTCTCTCTCTCTCTCTCTCTCTCACACACACACACACACGCACACACAATGCTCTCTCTTTCTCTCTCACACACACACACACACCCACCCACACGTTTAGAGACCACAAATAGCTCTCTCTCTCTCTCTCTCTCTCTCTCACACACACACACACACACACACACAACATTTAGAGACCACAAATAGCGCTCTCTCTCTCTCTCTCTCTCTCTCTCTCTCACACACACACACACACCCACCCACAACATTTAGAGACCACAAATATATTCAACTCTCAACACACACACACACACACACAACATTTAGAGACCACAGCTAGCTCTCTCCCTCTCTCTCTTTCTCTCTCTCTCTCACACACACACACATCCACAACATTTAGAGACCACAAATATAACATTCAGCTCTCAACATTTTTTAACACGCATATTATGATTATTTGATAAAAACATATTATTATTATTATTATATATGTTACCTTCAAGGGTAATGGTGGTAGTGCCCTCCTCCCCACTCATACGAGAGACGCTCCCAGTGGCTGTGCCATCTTCTCTCTCGCGCACGTGTGAGGGGGTGCCCTCCTCACCTCTCTTTGCATGCTCTTCTGCACCGTCGCATGAGATCATTATGATAATTATATGATTCCAATCACACAAAGTTACAATCCCCAATGGCTGCCTCTAAGGTGGACCTTAAACTGATGGAGCTAAGGTATCATCTTATAATGATTAACAATAACAATTACAATTCTAATCCCACAAAGTTTCTAATGCCTGATGGCTGCCGCTAAGGTGGATCTTTGATTGATGGAGGATGCTGGCCTCTTGTAGCCACCATTTGATTCTTAGCTTGAGGAAAGCCCTCAGGGATAACTTGTAAGGGTGCAAGTCGCACGGTATAACTAAAATATTTCGATAGATTTTGGAAGATTCTAGATCTTTGAGGACACTCCAAAGAAGGCCACTATATGTATATTCTATGAGTGGATTTGCCAAGCTAAAGAAAAGCAAGGCATATAATATATAAGGCTTTACTTGAGAAAAAAGGTTACCTTGTACATTCCATTTCAAAAACCACACCTTAAACATGAGATGCTTACTCTTAAGGCATCAATATATATGAGTCCCAAACTTTCTTTTACATTATTTATTATTTAGTCTGGTGAATGGAGTAAAACCTTAGGAGTAGGTTGAAGAAAAATGACTTGACCTAGGGACTTTACGTACGATAATGTTTTTTTTTTCAAGTCTATCTTCCGATGCTTCTTCGTAACCGCCTCAGGATAATGATAAAGGGTGGACTTCAAGAAGCCATTCAAGGCTGTGGCCTCAAATGTGAGAGAGAGAGAGAGAGAGAGAGAGAGAGAGAGAGAGAGAGAGATTCCCTAACTTTTTTTTAATTGATCCCGTGCAATAGAGTGAAACCGATAGAGAGAAAACGAACTTTGTATTTTTTTTTTCGGGCATTTGCATTCTAATTTTTCCATAGTTGCCTTGTTTTAAAAAAATTCAAAGAGAGAGAGAGAGAGAGAGAGCGCTACTGAACATTCATGGTGCGTTTTTTTGGGCGTTTAAACTAACGTTATAACCTTAGACTTGAACCTTAGTCTAAACCTTACTCCATTCATTAATTAGTGCCCACTTGCGGGTACTAATTAATGGATATGGAAGTATGAATGAATATGGGAGTATTATAGCTAGACTTTTTTGCAATCTCCTCTCTCCTTCACCCACTTCATCCACATGGTTGATTACACATGTTCTATTTTGATCTTGCTTAAGGATAAACACAATTAGAACTCAAGAAAACTTAACCTCTAAGTTGTACATTTTGTTTCAAGGACCATACCTTAAACATGAGACATGTTTACATGGGCATAATTATAGAGACTCTCCATAATCTCTTCTCAACTTCAACCACTTCATGTCAACACAGTTCATTAGTCATGTTAGATTAGCAACTTACTTAGGATAATTTTTACTTTACACTCTTGCCAACCACACAAACTTGTTTTATGATCCATCCATGATTTGCTCACTATTTTAGAACTTCATGTATACTCAACCATTAAGTTAAACTTTTTGGATGTACTTTATTCTTGTTTCAGTACATGATATGTATACTTCAATATTTTAACATAAAAGTTCAAAAACCATAGCATTTATGTCATGAATACATTTTTAAAGAAATGTACATGTAGAAGAATCACCATATCCATCTAATAAAAGTGCCTTGATTCTAAATTGATGCAATAGTGCACGGGTATGAAGCATTTATGTCATGAATACATTTTCAAAGAAATGCACATGTAGAAGAATCACCATATGCATCTAATAAAAGTGCCTTGATTCTAAATTGATGTAATAGTGCATGGGTATGAAGCATGGCAAGAATTATGAGGATTCTATTCAGTTTTATTATATGGCAAAAAAGTTATGAGGATTCTATTAAGTTTTATTATATGGCAAAAAAGTTATGAGGATTCTATTAAGTTTTATTATATGGAAAAAAATGTGAACTTTCTGGTGATGTTTTTTTTTTTAATGTGACTAATGAAGACTAAACATGTGTACTAGATTACTTTGCATTAATTATATTTAAATTTTTTCTAATTCACTTAGAACTATAAAATAAAAACATTAAATAATAAGTGTCTTTAAAAAAAGAGAAAAAAACCACTGAACTTGGAATTCACTCATTTTTAAAATCTCTTTCAAACATAAAACTTTGATAAAAATATCAATATCCAAAAAGAGCAGTCTTTGTAATCCTAGAGTTTATAAACTCTTAGTCATTAGTGACTCTCTATTTTTTTGTATCACTAGTCTTTGTAATCCTAGAGTTTATAAACTCTTAGTCATTAGTGACTCTCTATTTTTTTGTATCACTAGTCTTTGTAATCCTAGAGTTAATAAACTCTTAGTCATTTGAGTCTTCTTGATTCTATGTATTATTTTGTAATTACTTTTGTATGATTTGTATCAGAATCTTTAAATTCCATTTACACCTTTTCATTTTTTCATGTTTGTCCTTTACCAACAATTATTATTCATTGTGGTAATGTCTCATCATCATTAAATTCACAGTACATTTTTTATTCTCATATTATCTCATATCACCATAAGTGGTTACAGTACCAAACACTCTAATTATTTTCTCAGTCTAGAAGTCTAGCATGCAAGGTAGGAATGCAAGTATCTACAAAACTAGGGAAGATCTTTCCAATTATGTAATGAAGGGGGCTTGGAATTAGATTCAAAGAGAGCCCATGGGCATAGATATGGCCGGACAAGTATGAAGGCCCAACATTAATGAGTGTGAAATGGTGGACAAGTATATAAGTGAATATTATAACTATGGTTGTAACATACTTTTACCAACATACTTTTATCAATGAAATCATACTTCTTGGAGCTTCATGCTTCCATGGCTATGGTGGTACTCCCTTGAGTGCATGTGGTACTCCATCATGAGTGTATGTGTGGTACTCCATTATGAGTGTAATATTCTCTCTTTCTTTTCCCCATCATTACAGTGGTATTAGAGCCTTGTCTTTGATCTAAGATTTCTGAAAATTTTAAAATTTTCAGCATTTTCTTGATTTTCTTGGAATTTCTTGGAAATTTTCTTGATTTTGATTGAGTTTTTGATCAAGAAATGGGACATGGGGAGTGTGGAATGCTGGGATTCTCTTGAATTTTTTATTTGAGTAAAGTTTTGGGGTCATGGGTTAGTTGAGGACCAAATTTTGAGGCGACCGCTACAAAATTTGAAAAAAGGACCAAAATTGGGAAAAAAATTTATGCTAATCATGATTAAGCTCCTTAATCAAAACGTTTTTACTGTATCCTTTCTTTTTGCTTGGATTTTGGAGAGCTTATGAGCATCAATCTTCAGTGGGATGCCAACCAAATCTTAGGGTTTTGATTGAGCATGATTAAGGTTACATATCAAGCTTAATTTTACAAGCTTTTATGAAGAATACACCTTCCAGAGGTTGAAGCCAAGATTGCTGATTTTGACTTGCAGATTCGTGGTTTTTTTTAAAGAAGCGTAAGCATGGCTAATGCTCAAGAAACAGGTCGCTTCTGGCTATGAAGGAAGCGTGCTTCATGATTTTGTAATGGAGAATTTTCGAACTGTTTTCTGTGCGCCGTTTTTTTTTTGTTTTTTTTTGTTTTTTTGCTGCTGTAGATCGTGCGATTGAGGGCTGTATTGCTGCGTTTTGTCTGTAGCCGGGCAACAAGGAGACAAGAAGCTATACGCCGTCTGCTGCATTTTTCTACAACCATCGTGGATGCGGCCGTGGAAGGAGATGGGGATGCAGGCAGTCCAAGATCTCACACCATTTCAAACCTTCAAGCCTTCAAGTATTCAAATCTTCAACAAAGTGAGCAAAATTGGAAGGTTTTCTATCGTTGATGAGTCAATTAAAACATTCTTGATTGATTTTGGTGGATTCTTGGCATCCAAGTCTAAGAATTAGGGTTTCTCCAAGAAACCCTAATTTTTGGGATCTTTTCAAGTTGGGGTGAAGCATTGGCATCATTTTGGCATTGTGCTGAAGTGGAATATGAGCCTTATGCATAGATCTTAAGGCTACAAGAGTGGTTTGCCCAAACCCTAAGCCAAGAATTGGGGTTTTTGAAGCATCAAGACTTGCATATTTCCATTGAAGGGTTTAATAGCTTTTTCCCATGCTATGGAACACTCTTGATGCATGATTACATGCTAGTGAATGTTTTTGGAGACAAATGCTATGCCATGGGATGTCATTTGAGTGCATGTGGATTTTCTTCATGATTCACATGTCTTTTGGTGATGAATTGATGTGATTAGAGTCACATGGAGGATAAAGAGGCATGAGTACATGCTAAAAAGATGTTTGAGTGAGCATGAGTTCATGCTAAAACTATTGTAAGTTTCATCCCTACATTTTGGATTGTACACCACTCTCACACACATTGTATTCACTTTGATTCATAGAATCTAGTATGTGTGTGAGTGTACCCTTGGCATTGGTGGAGAGACCAAGGGGGGATCATGGCATGAACTCTCCTTGTCGTCGTCGTGAGTTCTTTTGGTAAAGCGGCAAGGAGGGGCATTAGGTACATTGGTGTGAAGACTTGGCCCCAACTTATGCCTAGAATCAGACTAGGTACTGTTGAGATATTGAGCTCATCTAGTGAGGCGGTGGACACTAATGACCCACCTTGGGGATAGGCCCCACACTTACACCACTGGCATGGTTGGTGAGATCATAGTGGGATGACAGGCTGTGTGACAGCCATTCTAGAGAGACTGGCATAGTTATAGCGCCAGCTCATTTAGTTGGATTCACACTATAGAGAATCCTATTATGTATTTGGTTGAGTACCTTTCATATGTGAGTACTCTTATCTTTGTATATGGTGTGTTGAGTGTTGAGAGAAGAAGAAGGAAGATTTTCAGCCTCTCACCTTGTGTGTTCTCTATTAGGGTTTTGTGAGTGTGTGTGTGATTGCAAGAGCTCAAGCTCTCTTCTCTCCCCTGCATCTTTTCATGGTATCAGAGTCTGGTTTATGCTAAGGGCTGAGCTGCAAGCAAGAGAAGCACAGGAAGCGGTACAAGTATAAGAGCTTCAACCACTCTTTCCTATTTGTGTTGGCGACTACACCCTGTCGGGAGCTCTACAGGAGGCACCGTCAAACGATCTCTGATTAAGGAGCTTTCTTTGCGGGAGTCAAGCTATAGGGCAACTATACTGTCCTATTGGACTTAATTTTTGGGTCGAAAACGCGTTTCAGGCACGTCTCGACCTCCGTTTTTTAGAAAGCAGGCGATTTCGAGCACTGCGGATAAGTCATCAATTCTCTGCAGAACTCTGTTTTAAGAACTGCAGGAAGAGAGATTGGCTATGCAGACACTGTGTGTGCTGTAAGGAGGTCAACAGTTGCCATTGGGTGTATGTATGCACATTGAGGTCACTAGTTTGTGACATTTGAGTGTATTACAGTACCACTGCAAAAAATACAGCAGTTTGTGCAGGACAAACCAGAGTGCTGTTCCTCGTAAATTTGTGTGTTTGGCAAGATGTCAAATGATGGCATAACCCAGATTGTTACTAAGAGGCTTGATAAGAACAACTTCCATGCTTGGAGGTTCAGACTGACAAATTTTCTGATGGAAAAGGGCTATTGGGACTATATAGAAGGTGAGCATGAAGAGGCACCGGAGATACCGGACATCAATCCGACTACTGCTGCAGTTGTGAAAGAGTTCAAGGACTGGAACCAAGGAGCCAGAAAAGTTATGTATTGGCTCTCTATCAGTATACAGGACACCATGATTTGGCACATACAGGATGCCAAGTCTCCCAAGGAGGCGTGGGATACCGATAAAACTCTATGAAACGAATACTAAGGCACACAAGATACAGTTGAAGAATGAACTTCATACTGTGGAGAAAAAGAGTATGTCTATGAATGACTATGCATTGAAGATAAAGGGTATTGTGGAATCCCTTGCATCTATTGGTGTTTCAGTAGATGATGATGATAAGGTGGAAGTCTGTCTACGTGGTCTCGGGCCACAATACAAGGCATTCAAGACGTCTATTCAGACTCGGAAAAACATTCTCAATTTTTCAGATTTGGTGTCTATGTTGATAATAGAAGAGAAGAGCTTGGGTGAAGACCAACAGTCTTCACAAAACAAAAACAGTTCAGAGCAACAGGCCTTCTACACACAAGTTCAAGAGGACGAGGTAGAGGAGGCCGTGGACGCGGTCAAGGAGGTGGCCGAATAGGTAATCAGAATTATGGCCAATAGCAGCAACAACAACAGTTCCAGAATTCACAACAACAACAACACGCAGGTGGAAGAGGCCAATTCAGAGGTAGGGGGAGTCAAAGAGGTCGTGGAAATTGGCAAAGGCAGTATAATGATACATGTGGATACTTTTACTGTGGTGGTAAGCCTGGACATGTGCAGGCAAATTGTTATAAGAAGCAGGCTGACATACAAAATGGGAAATTGCAGCAAAACAACTATGCATCCTCGAGCAGAAACAATGAGGATAATGAAAGGTTGTTTGTTATGCAGCATGTCATTAATGCCATGTCTGAAAATGTAGAAGCAGCACATAAAGATAATGTATGGTGCGTTGATTCAGGTGCTTCGAACCATATGACAAGTCATGGGGAGTGGTTCAAGGAGATGAAAAACCTTGAAAGACCAGGTTTTGTGAAAACAGGGGATGACACTGCTCATTCAATTCCCCATGTTGGAGATGTGCCATTGTCTATGCAGGATGGCAAAGTGAAGTATCTTGCAGATGTACATCAAGTTCCGAACATAACAAAGAATCTGGTTTCAGTTGGCCAGATGATTGAGCAGGGTTTGTAGGTTTGATTTAATTCTGATGGTTGTTATGTTGAAGACTTTAAAGACAAGTACAGATTGGTTGCAAAAGGCAACAGAGTGGGCAGAATGTTTACGTTGAATGTAAACATGCCTGAAGTGAGTGCTGCAATGTTTGCAAATGGTTCAAGAATTGTTGCAGACACAGACATTTGGCATAAAAGAATTGGACATGTGAATGTGCAGAGAATGAAGTCTATACAGACTAAAGGAATTGTGACAGGGCTGCCAAAGTTTAAAGTTGAAGGTATGCAGAGAATATGTGAAGCATGCCAATTTGGAAAGCAAACAAAGCATGTATTTCCACGTAGCAAAAATGTGAGCAAAAATACACTAGATGTTGTGCATCAGATGTATGGGGTCCTACGAAGACCATGTCTATGGGAGGCTGCAGGTATTATGTGACATTTATTGATAACCATACAAGGAAAGTGTGGGTATACTTCATGAAGGAGAAGAGTGAGGTGTTCACTCACTTTCAAAATTTCAGAGTTATGGTTGAAAAGCAAACAGGGAAATATGTAAAGTGCCTAAGGCCAGATGGAGGGGGAGAGTACTTCTCCAATGAGCTCTGAATTTTTGAAGAAAAATGGTATTCAGAGACAGTTTACATGCAGATACACTCCGCAGTAAAATGGAGTTGCTGAGCGAAAAAACAGGCACATTACTGAGATTGCGCGAGCATTAATGGAAGAGAAGAATATGCCGCATAGCTATTGGGGTGAGGCTGTTTCTATAGCAATTTATATCATGAACAGGACTCCAACTGCAGCCATACATGATGTAACTCCAGAGGAGAGGTTTACTGGCAAAAAACTTGATTTGTCTCATCTGAAAGTTTTTGGATGCATTGCATATGTGCATGTGCCAAATGAGCTGAGAACTAAGCTGGATCCAAAAGCTGAAAAAGGTGTGTTTATTGGATATTTCCTTGAGCAAAAGGGATACAGGTGTTATAACCCAGCTACACGTGAGTTGAGGGTAAGCAGGGATGTTATTTTTTATGAGATGAGCAGCTGGTATGCTGCTGAAAAAGAAGCTATTGGGGCTGATGTGAGTGGAAATGTGGTTGTACAGAATGCAAGTTAGCAATCACAATCTTTGAGTGGACCAGGAGAGTGCTCATCTAGTGGTTCAGTTGATAGACCATGGAGTGGCAGGCTGCGTCATAATACCAGTCCTGCAATGTGATTAGTACATCACATAAAGGCAAAGAGAAAGTGGTTGAGCCCCTTAGTACGCCTGACATTTCTACAGGGCATTCTCATGTTGATGGAGAGTCTAGTGGCTCAGAGATGAGCCTTGATAAGGAGCTTGGGATCCCAGCTATGAGAACACATGGTGTAAAGAAGGCTATGGAAGCCATAAATGCAAAGCTGCGAGGATCTGGGAGAGTGAAGAACCCTGTGCAAAGGTTTACCTATGATAGTTATGTGGCACATCACTATGCATACATGGTAAAAGTTGTACAGGTTGTTGTAGAGCCCACATGCATTGAGATGAGGCTGTTGGAAATGTGTGTTGGGAGAAAGCTATGGATGAGGAGATGGATGTACTGTATGGAAATGAGACATGGGATTTAGTGCAATTGCCTGAAGGCAAGAAAGCCATTGGATGCAAGTGGGTGTACAAAGTAAAACATAACAGTGATGGAAGCATAAACAGATATAAGGCTAGATTGGTAGCCAAAGGATATGCGTAGACATATGGCATTGATTATGAGGAAACTTTCAGCCCCGTTGCCAAGATGGCAACAGTGAGAGTTGTGATAGCAGTGGCTGCGTCAAAGCAACGATCTTTACATCAAAATGGATGTAAAGAATGCATTCTTGCATGGGGATTTGCAGGAAGAAGTGTATATGCTGCAGCCACCTGGTTATGAGGATGTGAGTCACACCGAGCATGTTTGCAGGTTGAAGAAAGCCTTGTATGGCTTAAAACAAGCACCAAGAGCATGGTCTGACAAGATTTCTGAATATCTTGTCACTATTGGCTTTCATGTAGCTATTTCATGTAGCTAATGCAGATTTCTCGTTGTATGTGAGACACAGTCATAGAGGGGTTGTGCTTGTTGTCATCTATGTAGATGACTTGATCATCACAGGGGACCATGATGATGCAGAGATCTTTGATGTAAAGATCTTGCTTAGACAGAAGTTTGAGATGAAGAATCTGGGGGAGCTCAGATATTTCTTGGGCATTGAGGTGATTAGGTCACCACATGGTATTGGATTACTGCAGAGACAGTATGGCTTGGACATGTTGTCCAAGTATGGTGGTATGACAGGCTGTAAGCCTATCTCAGTGCCATTGGATCAGAATGGCAAGGCTGTAAGCCTATCTCAATACCATGTGTGGTGATTAGGTCACCACATGGTATTGGATTACTGCAGAGACAGTATGGCTTGGACATGTTGTCCAAGTATGGTATGACAGGCTGTAAGCCTATCTCAGTGCCATTGGATCAGAATGGCAAGTTGAGTGCAGATTCAAGAGAGATTTTGGAGGATCCTACTATGTATAGGCACATAGTAGGAAGCTTAATCTACACGACATTCACCAGACCAGATTTGAGCTATGCTGTTGGGTTGGTGAGTCAGTTTATGCAGGTTCCTCGGAAGCCGCATTTGGATGCATTGAGATGCATACTGACATTTTTTGTGACAACATTAGCAATATATAGTTGGCCAGGAACCCAGTTTTTCATGCTCGCACGAAGCATATAGAGGTCCACTGCCATTTTGTCAGAGAGAAGGTCTTGGCAGGAGACCTTGACCTTGTTTATGTTAGCATACAGGATCATGTAGCTGACATCTTCACCAAAGCATTGGGTACAGAGAAGCTCCGCAGATTCAGGGCTATGCTTGGTGTACATGAGATGGAGTTGAGCTCGAGGGAATGTTGAGATATCGAGCTCATCTAGTGAGGCGATGCACTGATGACCCGCCTGGGGGATAGACCGCCCCACACTTACACCACTGGCATGGTTGGTGAGATCATGGGTGATATGCAGCCAGTGGAATGACAGGCTGTGTGACAGCCATTCTAGAGACTGGCATAGTTATAGCGCCAGCTCATTTAGTTGGGTTCACACTATAGAGAACCCTATTATGTATTTGGTTGAGTACCTTTCATATGTGAGTACTCTTATCTTTGTATATGGTGTTTTGAGTGTTGAGAGAAGAAGAAGAAGATTTTCAGCCTCTCACCTTGTGTGTTCTCTATTAGGGTTTTGAGAGAGTGTGTGTGCTTGCAAGAGCTCAAGCTCTCTTCTCCCCTGCATCTTTTCAGGTACGAGGGTGGGAAGGCTTGGCCGGGAGATTGGCAAGCATAAAGCTCTTCTCCGACATACAATTGACTATATTGCAAGCATGCCGAGGCTATGGAAGCCATTGATCACTTGATCGGATATGCCATGGATGTTTGCTAGTGGTCAAAGCATAAAGGTCGCATGAGCAAGCATATGCTTTTGATGATGATCATTTGGGGCATTAGATCATGAGTGGATATTGGGCAATTGATTTTGCATTTTAGTCCCAACTTGCTCAAGATCTATCAAGGGCCTTTGGAAATCTTAAAAGGGTATCTTAAGGTTGTCCCAACTAGCCATCAAGTGGTTGATTCGGACACCATCTGAGGGTACAAAGTGGACAGTTCTGTTAGGCTGAAAACCCTGATTCAATCAAAAATGGTGCAGACTGAATTGAAAGTGTTTATATAGCTTGAGAACACTATTAAAGAGCTTCCCAATGAGCCAACAAGTTCCCAATTCCATGACCGTTTGGATGGTCAATCCCTCATAGTTGACTTTCAGCAAAAAGTCAAAACAAAGAGGTATAGGGGTGTTCGAAGTGATGATCCAAGGTGATAGAAGTGTTCTTCTCATCGATACAAATGTGGCAAGCCTTTGATTTTTCAATTCCGACATCAATAGCACCAAAAACCCTCATTTGGTACACCATGAGTGACCGTGAACAAGAGGGAATGCCTTTACATGACATGAATGTTCACATGGTGAATGAGAGCATGTCAAGGCACACGAGTGGAAGTGCACAAGTTGGTTTAAAGCACATTACTTTGGATATGCTAAAGGTTACTATCACTGAAGCTATGAAGGATGCACAAAGGGATATTTACTTCCAAAACAGTGAGCTTGTAGAAGCTTTGCTCTCTTTTGATGGGGAAGGAGTCACTTGTATTCAACTCAAAGATTGGATTCGCAATTGGGATGCCTACTTTTGTGTATTTCCATGCAATGAGGGTGACAAAGTGAAGCAAGTGACCTGCGAATTTGGAGGCAAAGCTAGACAATGGTGGCTACAAGTAATGCATGAGTACAAATGGGATTGGGAAAATTTAGCCTATGAAGTGGTACAAAACTTTGTGGCTACTCAAGAGCAATGGAGCATTAGGGGAAAATGCATGCCATTATTACATGTGGATTCATTGCCTAAGTATGCCGAGGAATATTGGTACTTTTCCTTCTTTGTGCCTAACATTGAGGAGAAGGAGATCATAGGTGGATTTGTGCAGAAATTAGGTAAGGAGTTCATGCAAATGGTCCAATGCATCATGGATATTGACAATGACATTGCTCTTAATAAGATCATGTTGTTTTAGTGGAGCTCTTCTACAAGCTTACCCCGTCTATATATGGGCTTTCTACTAGGAGTTCACTTCAGTCCACATCTCTTATTGGAAGCCATTGCTATGGGGACACTTCAAGTGATGAAGGCGATGCTAATGATTTGTGTCAAGTGGCTTCAATGCATGTATGTATAGGTGAAAATGAACCGGTGTGGACAACCATGAAGTTGCAAGTGTTGATGGGAAAGATGAAGAGCAATGCATGGATCTCTTCTTGGTGGGAAGAATTGTATGGATAAAGATGAATGCAATGAAACACTTCTTGATGAAGGAGACAACTCTTACGAAGATCTTCATGGTGTTACATTGCATGAGGGATTTGTGGTTGCCGACCATGAAGATATGGCATATGATGTGGATTCACAAAATGATGGTGTGAATGAAAGTAATAATGTGGTTTATTGTGATATTTATGGTGGTGACATTTATGAGGAAAATGATTTGGGTAATGATGATGATGATGATGATGCTTTGGTTCATGGAAGTGATTCATGGGCGGACTTTAATGGCGGATCATTGTGATGACACTTCCAACCATGATGTTTCATACCCATTTGATCCTGGTATACATGGAAAGATGCTTGATGTGGATTCATTTCCATATGATCCGGGTGGAAAACATACATTGTCACTTGAAGCGGAGGGATTTCCATATGATCCGGGTGGACAACATGCATTGCCACTTGAAGTGGGTGGATTTCCATTTGACCTAGGTGGATACTATGCATTGCCATTTGAAGTGGATGGGCTTCCTTTTGAATCGGGCATCTTTGAAAGTCAACCTTATTGATGGGTACTTGGTGTGGGTCTATTGCCTTATGCTAGAGTCTTCATGGAATGATTACAGTTGTATGGTGTCTTGGATAGCTATATGCATGGAATGGGATGATGATATGAAGGATGCCATTGCTGTAAATTTACTGTATGGACAGCCATGGTCATTGGTGTACTTCACCACTCATCAATCAACACTCAACAAGACTCCGTGGGCTTATGGATATCATAGAGAGCAGTCCATATGTACATCAAATAAGTGGACAGCTCTATGTGGAGTTCTTTTGTGTGAGGCTTTTTTGGAGATGCAACAAATGTACTTCCGCATTCATGAATGAAGTCAAGAAGATTCCAAACAGCACATACAATTGCTCCATACATGGTTTCGACGAGGACAAAAACTTTGGGTAGGGAGGGTTTGTAATGAAGGGAGCTTTGAATTAGTCTCAAAGAGAGCCCATGGGCATAGATATGGCCGGGCAAGTATGGAGGCTCAACATTGATGAGTGTGAAATGGTGGGCAAGTATATAAGTGAATATTGTAACTATGGTCATAACATACTTTTACCAACAGACTTTTATCAATGAAATCATACTTCTTGGAGCTTCATGCGTCCATGGCTATGGTGGTACTCCCTTGAGTGCATGTGGTACTCCATCTTGAGTGCATGTGGTACCATCATGAGTGCATGTGGTACTCCATTATGAGTGCAATCTTCTCTCTTTCTTTTCCCCATCATTACAAATTCCAATAGTTAATATTAAGAAAACATATCATCTTCATATCAAAAATTTTAGAAGCAAATCCAATGGTTGAAACTCAGCTGATCTGCTACTATGAACTGAATCTATGTTAAGAATGTGATTAGCAATGTGGACATCTACATTAGGTTTCCATGACTTTATAAAAGATTTCACCATACAATGGACTGAATCTATGTTAAGAATGTGATTAGCAATGTGGAAATCTACATTAGGTTTCCATGACTTTATAAAAGACTTCACCATACAATGGACCTCTATGAGATCTCCACAATCTCCATGCAATGGAGATCACTTGTGGCTAATTTATCCATTAATGTGTCCAACGTGGATAGGTATTTAGCATGCTTGGAAACTCACTCCTCAAAGGCTATCATGCAAGGTATGAATTTTCCAATAGTGAATATTCAGAAAACATATTATCTACATTCCATTAATTTTTTTAAAACCAAATCTGATGGTTAAAACTCAAGTGATTTGTTATGCATCAAATCTATGTTAAGAATGTGATTGTAGTAATAAAAATAATGACCATGTTTATTAACTAATCCAACCATGTGATTAGGCTTTGTAATATGATAATCATGGGAGAAATTTTGGACTCAAAATGGGCCTTTTAAGGATTTCTGCACATTCTCTCTCCTCTACAAAAATGGACGCATGGTGAATTTTTTGCAAATCAACTCAGAAATTGAGTGGAGCTTTGGAAATTTGGAATCTACTCTTCGAGACATTTCCAATGATATATAGCATGATGGGAAATTTTTCATGTTTCTAGAAGTCTCCAAATTTGGTGATGATGTGGCACTTGCATGAAAATATGTATTTAATATACCCTTTTAATATCTACAATTTTTACATAACTGTTCACCCCCCTTTTTTAAGTATACATGTTTGGATTCAAATTTAAAACCCCCCCTTTGTAAATTTACATAAATGCATTACACGTATATGGCATGTAAGTCCCATAATTAAAAACCCCTTCATGAACTTAGCATGTGCATAAAGGGCCCCTCATCCTTGAGAGTTAATGCATTGATGAGGGAATTTCATGATGAATTCTGCTACCAAATGGTTGTTAGCCACATCTCTTACTTTGTTCCTCCTTACTACACTTTGTTGTGCTCAACACAATATAATGAATTCATGCACAAAGCATATGCATAAAGTGAACCCCCCCTTCGAGAGTTGATGCATTGACAAGAGAAGTTCATGATGGTTTTTGGTGACATTTCTTACTTTCTCCTTACTACATTTTGTTGTGCACACCAAATGTCACAAAGAAAATCTAAATCCCACTAATGAACTAAAGAGCCAAGGAACTCTCTCTCTCTCTCTCTCTCTCTCTCTCTCTGTGCGCTTTTTGCTGCACAGGTCGTAGCTGGGGACTTGCCAGACACCGTATGCGAGCCACGAGTGGCTGCAAGCATACAACCAGGGAAGGAAGCTCAAACAGAATGCAAAGGGTGTGTCACTCACCGCTCAACCGCCGCCTTGAAGGATTCTCGTGTCGCAGTGAAGAAGGAGCCGCCGTCGCCGCTCTACCGCCTCTCCGCTACACAGTGCTCGATCGCTCTCTCACACTCTCTCTCTCTCTCACACACGCAGGAGAAGGAAACCAAAGAGATAAGGCAAGAGCACTCTTGTATTCACAACACATGAGAATGAGGATTTTAGGGTTACATTTGACTCTTATAGGTGACTTGGGCGCCCATACATGGCCGGCCGATCCTAACCCTTACCCTGCTGATATTCAAGGTGCGCCTCTCATCGGCGATCACCCAAGCCCGGCCCATGACTCAGAATATTTAAATTAATGACGTAAAACATAGTACGTCTCAATGTCCGCCCATGGGTTAACATGCCCCCCTTCTTGATGTAGATTCCGTCCTCGGAAGCTATGGTATGGTAAGCTCGAGAGGGTTGTTGTGGTAGACCGTCTGCAAAACAGGGAAGTAGAGTGAAGGTATGCTGGAATTCAAAAGATATAAAGTGTATAAATTCAAGCATGTTAGACCACAATGGATGTTGCTATGAGAACTTAGTTTAAGGGTCACATGAGTGAGCTAGTGTAGCAAATTAACAGGAGTTTAAAATTATTGAAAGTAAATCAAGAGTTAGCAAGGTGTCAAAGATTAATCAAGGTTTATAACTGGCCTAAGTCAAGGAAAATAACCAAGCTTAATAAATAAACAGATGACCACACTGTGTCTACTCTAAGAACAAGTTAATACCACGAGCCTAGGAACACAAGAAACATCAGAGTTACAGGAGCTTTTTGCCTTTATTATTATTATTTTTTTGGGCGCTAGACAATTTTTACACACAATGGCGACCTTCCTAAGGCAAAACTAACATCGATCCTGGTACCATGTTTAACACAAAGCATTCTCCAAGAATCTATTAGTTCACCTTAGGCAAGGCTACCCCCTACCAACAAGGCATCGGTCTGGAGTAGAATACTCCTCGCCTACCAAGTATCAATAAGGCGATAGGCCAACATTAAAGCACATCATAGACTTGCATTGCCATTTATTGTAGGCTCTTTTTTTTTAATTTAAATAGAGGTCAACACACACACAGCCAGGTGTCAAACATTAAGATGGTTTGATCCTAGACCTAAGACAATCGTATTCCAAGGTTAACTAAAGACTGCATGCATTTTCAAGAATATATCCAATAAGGTTAAACTCATTAATGATTCACACTAGCACGTCAGGCAGCTTCAAAAACTACGTAGTACATTGACAATTTCCATGTGGTCATGCATTATAGTTCATGCAATTAATTGAACAGTAAAAAATTAAAGAGAGTGGGCATGGAAGAATTACACCTGAAATTGGAGATCTCCTTGATTTGACGAGACAGCTTGCAATTTGATGTAGATATATTTTGATGAACGTTGCGGCAGTCTCAGGACTTGGAAGCGAACCCACCTCAAACTTTTTAACCTGTACAATCAACTAACAAGCACTATACCTCGAGAGGCACATCAGTGTGAAAATTTCAAGACTCGCTTAAGGAATCTAAACTAGAAAAAACTTGAAAACACTAACCTACCTACCAGTCACCACACTACTACTGAGGATACGGTAAGAGGATGTTGTAGAGTCCTGGCTCTAGCCCTAAGGGTAAGCCTCTATCCACATCATCCAAATAAATAAAGTCAACCTCAGTAGTGCCATGAGTTTCATCCGTCCATTCATCATTGTCAGATATTTCCTTTTCATTTTCCCATCCACATAAACTCATCAAGAATGTAACCATGCGAGGATAGTTATCTTGTGGAAAAGGAAAGCATTGGGCTATCGGAGATATTTCCTCTACGGAGTAGGGGTCAGTCATGGTCAATAGGCGAATTAGCCATTCTAATTCCTCAACATTTTTTTCTCTGGCTAGTACATCTATATGATCCCATTCAGTTTCAATTACAGGATAGCACATGTGAAATATCTAAGAAAGGTACAGATGATACCTCTCATCAAAAGGTGGGAGTGGATGAAGTGTATGATGATCGTGCATCTGCCATATCTGCAAACACAGATATAGCATCAGTAGGTTTATGACAGGTCAATCTAGTTCTTGATTGTATACGGATATTTCTCCTCTTTTTGTGCTCTTGCTCTTTTTACTATTTTTTGTTTTTCTTTCCTTTGTTTTTTTTTTAATGTATGAAGCTATATATATACATCCCCTTGAATTTGGCAATTACATGGTCAGGGGAGAAGGTTAAGGAGGAAGCATTAGAATGTCGAGCGTGAGTACATGCTCCCCCTTTCCTTGGGTGTGGTAGATCATATTATTTGCAATGATGTTGCAGCCTCTTGGAACCAATTTGTCCAGCGGGTCATAGGTTGTGATGTGGGCAGATAGCTTTTTATGACCCTTGTGGCCACATCCAATTGTAGAGATGGTAGTGTACGCTCCCATTGACGAATGGAGGAAATGGTTTCCGACGATACTATTACAAGGGGAGACGTAGACTCATCGGTTTTTTGTTGGGTGTTGACAAGAGTAGGTGTAGAGCATGTAGAAACTTCTATATGAGTGTGTGCCTGGCATGAGGAGCTAGAAGCTTCATGTGGCTCCCCCTTCCTGAGCTAGGTGGTAATGATCGATATCGTTTGGGAATCCAAACTAACTCTGGAAGAAGTGGTGCGGAGCACTCTGTTACCTTTCCCTTACCACGGTCTTGAATTGTCATTGGGGTGGCAACAATTGGTTTGCAAGGTTTTACAGGTGATGTAGAGGGATTCAGCTTATGTTTAGGGACCCAAATCTGGTCATTCCCCTCGTAGTACCCTTGGGCTACTAATAATTTTTTAGGGATCCATCGCGATGTTACATTGCCCTTTCTCGGGTGGGTAGCTGCTTTCCTTTTACGAGGCTTCTTGGTGGCTGAACGAGATTGAGCAGGGGAAGTAGCTGTTAACGAAGCTTTAGGGACCCATTTGTAAATACTCTTTGGCATAGTAAGCGGAGCTTTAGAGACCACCCTACATGTTTCCACTTTTGGCGTTGAATAGAGGGATGGCAAACAATCAAAGATGGTTTTGCCACTGGACTTTGTGATTTTTCATTATCTAGCATTTGAGTGGATGACTTAGGTGCGGGATTTTGAGCGGTCGGACCTAGTGTTGGTTCTTGCGTTGTGACTCGTCTAGTTGCCCAATCGATATTGCACTTGGTGGCCATCATCCATTTGCGCCCTAAGTTTACAGTCCCTTCCATGGTACCCGCAGGCATAACCAAAAAGCTTTGAATTACGGTCCCCTTATCATAGGCTACCGGAGTGTGCAGAATTCCTGAGACAGGGGTTTTCTTCTTGTTGATACCTTGAACTTGGATAGCACTCTTGGATAAAGGTGGTTTTCCAAGTTGACACCACACGCCATATGATAGCAAATTGTGTTGAGCTCCTGTATCCAATAATGCATTATACATCACCTCCCCGTAAGGACTCTGTAACTCAACTAGGTATCTTAGAGGTGGGTTAGATTCCAGTGAATCCTCCTCTGCCTCCTCGAAAAATACTTGCGTAATTCCCAAGTTGGCTTCTCGTTGGCACCTAGCACGCTGTTGATGTTCTTTGGATTCGACTCTCGCTTGTATCTTTTTAAGCTCAGCTTGTTCTTTAGCTGCCTTCTTTTGATGGATTGCATGTAACTCCTCTTGGCTCAGGGGGTCATAGTATCTTTTGAATTTACTCCCATTAAGGAATCCAATGGTTTCAACTCCGTCGAGAGTCTCCACTCTAATGGTACCTTGCGGGGTAATTTCACATACTCTATATGGTCCCTTACCAGCATATTTGAGCTTCTTCTTTTCATTACGCACTTCATACATCAGACTTTATCCCCAACCTTGATGTCCTTGTCCTTTAGGTGGCGATCAAACCATTTTTTCCTTCTATCCTTCTCCACAAGGGCATTGTACACAGCCAATTGTCTTTCTTCGTTTAGCCGCTCAAGGATATACAGACGCTCTGCTAAGGGATTACCATCCCAACCCTCTTGAGTAGCAACACGAAGACTAGGAATGACAAATTCCCACGGCATGACTGCTTCTTGGCCATATACCATTTTCAATGGTGTGCAATTAATAGCCACTTTGTACGCAGTACGATAGGCCCATAAAGCTGTCGTAAGCTTTAGATCCCAATCCATGCGATGAGCTTCAACTGTCTTTGTCAAAACAGAGATTAAAGTCTTGTTGGTACTCTCGGCTTGGCCATTCGCTTGTGGATCAGTCGTGGAGCATACGCCATTGGCACACTGAGGCGTAGAAGCTACATGAGCATGAGTAGCCATAGGTACATAGGGTCGATAGACACTGGCACGCACTATTGTAGGTACTGTTCCACTAGGTAGTGGCGTCGTACTAACTACAGTGGTAACAGGTGCGCTTTCTGTCATGCTCATCATTGGGGTAGGCATTGTGGATTCCCTAATGGAAAGTTGAGCCAAGGTTGGAAAGCTAAAGTTACTGCTCGTGGGCTCAACCTGCATTAAGACTCCAGGCAAAATAACATATGAAGGGTCTATGGGACTCACCGAGGGAGTCTCCAATTGAGGGAGTCTCCAATTGTGATAGGGGTTGGTTGTTTGGCCTTGCCCGTATCCAAAAACCTCATGGAGCCAGTGGTGGTGGAAGCTAGGTTCACTCCCCTATTTTGCCTCTCAATTTGGATAATTCTATGAATAACCTCACATATCATTTGCTGTTGCTCTTCTAGATTAGTGGCGCTAGATGTAGATCGTAGGACTTCTAACCAACCGACATGGTATGTGTAACCCGTGTATAGGTCGGTTAGAATCTCTATGTGTAGATCATATTCCCAATTTTCATTGAGAAATATCCCATCCAGACTTGGTGTGCCAAACGGTTCTCTTGAAGTGGACGCAATGTCACTTCTTATGGATTGGCTTCTAGGGACCTCTACTTTAGGAAGAGCATTGAAAGGTGGTAGCTCAGTAGGGCCCTCATTAAACGAAGTGGGTAGAATATCCACATGGACACCCTTTGGGAGGGTAGGGTCTACATAAGATGTGAATGGCGAATCTACTACCCCTCCTTCCTCATTTACTTCGCTTGTCGCATGTTCAGAGCGTGTAGCTCTACTAAAGGTCTCTATTAGACGACTAAACATGCTAGATCCGGGTTGTGGGGCCCACACTGGCATGTTTTGGCTTGTCTCCTCAGGATTCTTGGTAGGGTGCCCTTCCATGGCTTCTGAGTCAGAGGACGAGTCACTATCCACTATTCGTGGATCTTGGGTTGCACTCCCTTGGGTTCCAGCCGAAGGCCAAGATGCCAACATGGAGGGATGGTGTGAGCCTGCATAAATTGAAACACTTTCTAGTGGTTCAGGCTCTAGCACTCGACCAGAACGTAGATGCATGTGACGTGGGTACCCTACGTGCATTGGTAACTACCCTTGAAACTCACACAAGTGGTTTCTTAGGTATTTCGCACCCCGTTTTTACTTGTTTTTAGATTGTTTTTAACTTGTTTTTGACCCCCTTACTTACGGTCGAACTTGGACTAGGGCGTGTGATAGCTCGAAACGAGCGTATCGTTTAAAGGGTCCTAGCGTGCTTTACAGCACCATGTTCGCCTATCCAGAGCTCTCGTGGTCCTCAAAACAGTCCGTTTCCCTATGGGGAAAGGGCGAAAGCCTATTTGCTTGTGGAGGAAAGGGTGAGGGCTTTATCCCACATGCTCACTTTACTCCTTGGGGAGGAAAGGGTGAGGGCTTTATCCCACATGCTCACTTTACTCCTTGGGGAGTGGGCTACATATAGGGCACAACTTCCCATAAGCTCTCACTTGAAAGAAAGCTATGGAGGCTCACTCTCCTATATATATATATCAAAAGACCGAGACCGAGGCCGTGGGTTGTGGGTCAATTGGGGTTCTTTCTTTTCAAAAAAAATTTCTCCAATTAGAAAATCTTTCCTCTCCACACGTTTGGTTCTTTCTTTAAAAATAAAATTTAATTTTTAATTTTTAATTTTTGTTATATTTTTTTAATTTTTATTTTCTATTTTTTTATAGATAAGTTTTCTAGGGTTTCTTTAGGGTCCAGCCTTGGCCGCGGCGCAGTTCGCACACAGCCCAGATCTGGGGATTCAGAAACCCCCCCACACACAGATAACCAGATAACAGAATGCACGCCCACACGCGGAGCGAAAAAATAACAAAAGAAACAGAAATGCAGAAGACAAATTGCAGAAACAAATTACAAAACACAGAAACACCTCAACAACAAACACACAGTCGCTTTCCTACAGTGTAGATTAAACTTCACGCAGCATCCGAGCTACAAACTGGAGCTTGGTGCAGGGCAACTCCCCTGCAGCGACGCCAAAAATGTGCACTTTTGCTGCACAGGTCGTAGCTGGGGACTTGCCAGACACCGTATGCGAGCCACGAGTGGCTGCAAGCATACAACCAGGGAAGGAAGCTCAAACAGAATGCAAAGGGTGTGTCACTCACCGCTCAACCGCCGCCTTGAAGGATTCCCGTGTCGCAGTGAAGAAGGAGCCGCCGTCGCCGCTCTACCGCCTCTCTGCCGCCGTCGTGCCGCTACACAGTGCTCGATCGCTCTCTCACTCTCTCTCTCTCTCTCTCTCACACACGCAGGAGAAGGAAACCAAAGAGATAAGGCAAGAGCACTCTTGTATTCACAACACATGAGAATGAGGATTTTAGGGTTACATTTGACTCTTATAGGTGACTTGGCCGTTCACACTTGGGCGCCCATACATGGCCGGCCGATCCTAACCCTTACCCTGCTGATATTCAAGGTGCGCCTCTCATCGACGATCACCCAATCCCTTTATCCTTAACATATGGTGCCGACAAGCCCGGCCCATGACTCAGAATATTTAAATTAATGACGTAAAACATAGTACGTCTCAATGTCCACCATGGGTTAACACTCTCTCTCTTTTTCTCTTTCTCTCTCTCTTTCATCTTTAGAAGATATTTATAATGAGTAATTATGATTAAGAACACATTTTGTTAATTTTCTTAATCACAAGAAATTACTATTAAGGATTATATATTGACATGAAATAAAAGCTTGTCCTTTACATGTATCTGAGATACCTTTTTAACAAATAGTACCCTAATCACTTCCTATAAATATAAATCTTTATGATTCAAAAGAAACTAGTCACATTTTATGAGTTATTTAGAAACTTGAAGTCAAGAGGGAAGGTATAGAGTAGTGATAATAGATTCTTGGAAAAAGTCAGATGTGGAAGCATCAATATGAGGAGTGATACAAAAAAAAATAGAGTTACTAATGTCTGGAGAGAGATAAAATGAATGTGGAATGGCCTATTTATACGCCCACCCCGATGCCACTTGCCTCCTTCTCATTCCCCGTCTAGTTATTTTGCTTTGCTTCTATTTACCCGTCGCATGATCCTTACGAATAATATTTCAACCTCCTTTTCTTATGGAGAACTCTCATCATTGGGATCTACTAATTCATCATGGATCTGAAGTTATATCACGATAACCAAGTAAAGTTGAGTTCTAATTTAAAGGAATCATGTTGGTATGTAGAAAAGAGGGTATCATATATGTGGCAATATAGATAATTTGAGTATGATTAGAAAAATAATTAAAGCATTGCATTCTCCTTGGCTAGGGGAGATATCTCTTTGATTTTAAATAACCTACACTTTCCTTATCATCTAATTTAGCTAAGTACAATGTCTTAAATGTGGAAATGTGCTCGATCATTTGACTTAGAAGGCCACCACTTTCTAGTCTTTGTTTTTTTATATTTTACTCAAACCATCTCTCTTTTATAATAAGAACATGTGAGCACATTCTACAAGGACCAAACATATTGACACAAATGAACATTTTATAAGAAAAATGGTGCTTCTTGGAGATAACACTACATTGTTTACATACAAAGGGCAGTTTGCCAAATATCTTTACAAAGCCAATGGGAGCAAAGTTGTGTAAGGAACATAGAGAACTCCTGGCCTTTATTGTTCAAGGAAGAAAGTTTTCCTTCTTAAGAGGAAATGGTTATGTATATTAGTGCAAAGCCTTCCGTAATCTTTAAAACATAGAGAAAGGATGTTGAGGATGCTTAACCTCATCCTTAACATATGCATGAGAGATGGATGTTGAGAAAGGATGTTGAGGATGCTTAACCTCATCCTTATCATATGCATGAGAGATGGATGGCTCCTCAATATTTGATGTGGTATTTCATTTAAATGACACGTTGATAGGTATTGGATCATCATTTCACATGATGGCTAATCACATGATTGGATTGGTTGATAAAATTACTAATTTTATGTTGCAACTATAGTCATGTTCTTAGCACACACATAGATCAGTGCCCAAAATCCAAACATTGGATTTGTTTAGGTGTAAAATGTAGACAGTAAGGTTTTATATCTTTATACAATTTTGATCTAGAGTATTTTGCTAAACACACAAGTACATGTAGCCTTACCTTACCTTACAAAATAAATATCCATGTTTTCAAGCATGTTAACACTACATGTAAAAAAATAAAGGAATTTTTATGGATTTTAAAGACTTTTATAAAAACTTAATTTATATGACCTTTAGAGACTTTTATGAAAACTTAATTTTTGTGTAACTATGACGTGTCATAAAAAATTCCCTCTAGGGAAATTCTCTCAACACAAGATATTAGTTGAAAAAATATCAACTATAAAAAAGCTAGAAAACATAATTTTCATGGCCATCATAGTCATTTTTTAACTAATTTAAAAGTAAACCATTTGTATGTACCTTCCATTAATTGCAACTATCAAAGATATTTTTTACATACTTCTCCTCAAAGGCAAGGCTACTACTACAATTTTAATTATTTTTAGTATTCCCTAACATTTGTAAATTTGCTAGATAAATGTTTTTTTTCCAAAACTTTTCACATACAAAGATGCATGCTAACCAAGAAGGAATTTTGACTTTACATGCATTCTTCAAAACTTATAAATCGGCCTTAAGCCATTTTTATGAATGGTGCAACTTTTACGGCTAAATTATAAGCATAGTGTTAATGCCTACCTCCTATTTTGGGATAACAACTATTTTGGGATAACAACTATTTTTCATGAACATGATGTCTTCTTTAAAGTTGTGCAAAAAAAACTTATAAAGAAGACTTTGGTCACATATGTCTACCGATTGTGATCATGTATTTGAAATTATGGCATGACTATCAAGACTCTAAATTACATGAAGGAAGCAATTTGGTGACAATTGAGAATGTTATTTAATCATATCATGTAACTTATATAAAGAGATTTACGGAGATTGATTTCTTAATTGATAGTGTCCTTTAGACTTGTTATTGAAAGAATCTCCATCATCACTTCATATCATGTTTCATTTTTATCTCATTGCAAATATTACACTTTAGTCTATAAAGTTTACGATTTTCATTAAGAATCTATAATATAAACTCATAGAAATTCATCAATATATTAAATTTTTAAGTTGATTAAGGAGTTTTTCTATATCATAGACCCACTCCTTAGACCCGATTCGGTTGGTTTTTTGTGTTCAATGAAGTGATTAACGGCTATAATAATAAACCTACCATGTGCCTTCTTATCTGATGCACTCATTAACCCTAAACATCAATGCCCAACTTTTTAAGGGTTGTTATAATAGTACAAGCTTTAAAGGCATCAAAGGAACCTGATTACATCCTACTTTAGTATGCATTTTTCATCCTTGAGAAATTGTACTATCAAGTCTTGTTTGCATCCCATTCCTAGCCTTAGTTTTTTATGTCCCTCCTCTTTAGTTGGTTTGGTTGGAGCATCTTCTTTGAAGTTTGAGATTTATTTCATTATCAAGCTTGTAGTTTAAAGCTCACATAATAATACCCACTCCCCTCGAATGGGTGTCATTTAAAGCTCAGATAAGATAGCCACTCCCTTTGAATGGTTGTTCTATGAGTCTTTTTCAAGTGGAGTCAAAGAACTCCTTCAAGATATCATCCCTTACCATGTATATTTTCTTATTTTCTTGGGTAGCATGGGTACTCCTTGTAGCTGAACAACTTAAATAAATAGGTGAGGTGAGATGAGGTGAAATGAAGTGAATTGTAATGTTGTGGTAGTGAAGTGAAGTGGTGTAGTTGAGGTGGCAAGTGAGGCAAGGTGTAAAGGGGTCAAGTTGAAGTGGTAAGATAGGTCAAGTTGAGGTAACGAGAGAAGTGAAGTTGAGGTGGCAAGTGAAGTAAAGTGAAGTGGGAAGAGGTGAACTTAAGGTGGTAAGTAAAGTAAAGTTGAGGTGGCTATGGGAAAAGGACAAGTGTGAAATTCTTGACATTTATATAGGTCAAATTTTGTTGCCTCTCATGGACCCTTACATCCTTATCTTAACTTTGCGAGCTCTTATTTTTCTCTATTTCCCTTTTGTGAATGCTTTATGTTTCTCTTCATTGTAAAATGCTTCGGATTTTAAGTTTCATGGTACTTGTGATTGTCTTGTATTTTATTTGGGTTCTTGCTTATTGGTTTTGTGAGGAAACAATATGTCATTTTGAGATTCATAGTTTCTTTGACTTTTTTTTTAAAGTATATGAACATCTACCTAGATAAAATCCCATGTTGGAGAGGAGTGAGGCTTGGATTATTGGGAAGTGAATGAAGTGAAGAAGATGAGCATGAGAAGAGGAGCAGATATCTTGGGAATATTCTAGATAAAAGAGTTAGAACACTTATAGATGTCGAACGGTAGAGAAGATTTCTATTGAGTTCTTTCATTCGTAGCTTAAAGAAGAGTAAGAACAAAGAGTCATGGGTCATGGGAGAAGGAAGGAGGAGAGTGGAGTAGTCTTGACCTGGTCTCCATAATACCTCGAATGGATACCCTTCATTTCACCACAAAATGCACTTCACCTTACTTCATCTCACTTATTTCCACCTATCCTATCCTCTAACTCTTTATTTCCTAGAGACTAATTCATTGAATATTGGCCTAAATACGTTATTGGGCATAACCTAGTGCCCACAGGCTCTAATCTATGGCTATGTATAAATTAATGGCCACCATGTGGAAATAGGTTCCACTCAAATCCCGAAGTTGTCGCCTTTTATTCCAACAATGTAAAGTAGTGTGTGCCCCCATTTCATAACTTTAGTCTTGCCATCCTCTGAATATTGTTTGTAATCAAAGTTGGTCAAGGCATTGACCAAGTTAATATCAGCCCCTTCATAGCTAACATCGAGTACCCTTGGATGTGAAGTTAGAGATGCTAGAATAGCTCTTCTTTGGCACATGTAGAGTCGTTGCCTTGTTAGACTTATTCATGAAGATTAACAAGGCCAAAGACTAAAAAAGTAGTGGAGCCCCTCACAATCCATTGGTCTACATACTAGAGCTTGAAGCTAAAAGTGGAGAAGCTATAAAGGTTAAGGTTGTAGTAGGTAGAGTCATTAAGGTACATATCCACTATTGCTAAACCCATTACTCCAAGCCTAAGGGAAATGACCTTAGTTGGCCTAGCCGACCATGCAAATCTACCACTTGAGAACCCCTCTATCAAACCTTGAGTATAGACAATGTAAAGAAACTTCTCCAAATCAAGGTAGGGCCTATTCGAAGAGGAAACCAAAACATTCTCATCCTCATGACATGGATGCCCTTGTAAAAGGTCCCATGTTCCCCACCTTTCTCCTTGTCAAGTCATATGACTCAAACTTGAAAAAAAAATCTCCATTGACCATAAGCAATTACAACCATAAGGAAGCCCTTTTTGCACATAAAATGAGGCTAGCCTAGGGCAAAAGACAAAAGGATGCCACATTTCGAGCTACATCACTACAAGAACTCAAGCATGGACTTGAGGGGATGATTTTATCCATGCATGTAGTCATTATAGGCTCTCAGGCAAAGGCTTGATGAGAGGATTTCATCATACTCAAGCTGATAGATGCACTTAACTTCATGTGAAAAATCATGTCTCAAATATTTTATTTAAGTCATGAGAGTGTGGAAAGGGCTCATGTGAAAGAAGAAGCATAGTGTGGAAAGGGCTCATGTGAAAGAAGAAGCACAATGTAAGAAGTATGAGTGTGGAAAGGGCTTATATGAAAGAAGAAGCACAATAATGCAAGAAGCATGCGCACATGGATGTCAATCAAGCTAATTGATATGATATTTCATGAGTTTAAAGCTAGCTAATTTAACTTATAATACTTTGAGCTTCAAATCATATGATTTAATTCTACATGATATAAGATTGATGCATATGATAGCATAGGGGCCCATCTAATTATATGTAGACTAATTGCTTCAAGGTGAACCAACATAGTGGTATATGTGTGTGAAAGAGCAAGGTTAAGTGGATAGTGGTGTATTCTTATTCCAAGAACCACTTATCCACATGAATATCTTCTTCTCATCCTAATAAATTTGCACATATGTTTAAGCTCCCCTTCGTCCCTTTCAAATTTTCCTTAATGTGAAGCTTTTATAGAAAGAAGATATGTGAAGCTTCCTTTATACGTAGCAGAATCCTCCTGGACATTATGGATGGATCAAACATTGGTGTTGCTAGTAGCAAACTAATATTCTCTATCCCAAAGATCCTCTAGGTTTTGAATGGAGCCAAATACCTTTGCTCATCTTGCCCTTACAGGTTGGAAAATATTATTTATTGTAGGGTCAAACTATGCCACTCTTAATGAAATTACCCACTCTAAAGACAAAATGGATTTGTGGAGTATGTAAGGGAACCTTTCGTGTTCTTTATGCAAGGAGCTATGTAGACCACCATTTTGATTCCATTAGGGTGTGCTTGAGATAAGTGGGTTTCTTCTCAATGGTTTTTTCTTACATGGTAGGAATCAGAGCCAAGATTATAGGGCAGCGGCGGCCAATCTATTAACAAGAGCATGTGGTTACTCTTACAAGACTTTAGGGAATACATTTGTATAAGAAGGGGAATGTGTATGTGGCATGCAAAAGGTGAGAAACAAAGATTATAGGGCAGTGGCCAATCTATTAACAAGAGCATGTGGTTACTCTTACAACACTTTAGGGAATACATTTGTATAAGAAGGGGAATGTGTATGTGGCATGCAAAAGGCAAGAAACAAAGATCAATGTGCTTGCAAAAAGGGGAGCATGAGAGAGGTGTATATACAAGAGAGGAATAATATGGTGTGCGTCATGTGTTTTTAAGAGATTAATGTGCATGCATTTGTACAAGATAAATGTGGAATGGCATGTGTTTCTAGCAACAAAAGGTGGAGACAAAAATGAGCGTGTATCCAAGAAAGGGGGGAATGAAAGAGGGGACATCATGCATGAGAGAGAGAGAGAGAGAGAGAGAGAGAGAGAGAGAGAGAGAGAGTGTGTACAACTATGCGTCTTTAAAAGATAAAAGCACATGAGAGACATAAGAGAGGCATAGTGAGCATATCACAAACAAGATATGGGCAAACAAGCATCTTAAAAAACATCCATGCGCGTGCAACGCAAGATGAATGCTTTAGGACCTTGGGAGGCCCCCAAAAGCCACTTTAATTTTTCCTTTAGAATATTTTATCCCTTGCTACTCCAATGTGAGATGGCCATTTTAGCACTCATGGACACGAGTCCACATCTCATAGGGTGGGCTTGGAGGGTTCTAATTTATTCAATCCAAGGGAAATTTAGATCTAACAACTCTCACTATTTTTCTTAGTTGTCACATTTAATGTTGAGTGCATTTATTATTGACACCTTGACTCAAAAAAAATCATATTAAAAAAATCAATACACTATTATCATCTCTAACATGTCTACCTTTGTGGGCTATTTGATGTTTTTCTCCATGTATGCTATGTCATGTACACTTTCTAAGGTTCAATATGCCTCTATATAGGCAACATTGATAAGGATACAAAGTTTCTCTCACAAAACATTTCACATGCTTATAGTTTGTCTTACTAGCATGATTCATATCCTTCGCAAATGTAAGATAATGACTTCATAGTTTACTCTATTGCGCAAAGTAATTAAATGGAACACACAATTGAAAGCACAACATCTTAATTTTTTTGTATGTTTCAAACAAGCTAGATGTCATTGTACAACATGTCTTCAAGCAAGATCTTGTGCTTGAGGTCTCAAGTAATTGTATGTATCACCATGCGTGTGTGTGACAACCAAACTATCAAAATTGCCTTCTCATACCTATACAAAGTTACAATGGACGTATTTACGCGTTTTGCAAGCAACTGGGGACGAATTTGTCTAATCCGTCTAGTGGAGTTGGGTTCCAAAACAATAAAATCAAAAGCCTGCCTCACTAAGTTCAACAA
This sequence comes from Cibotium barometz, assembly GCF_041138505.1. Lineage (NCBI taxonomy): Eukaryota > Viridiplantae > Streptophyta > Polypodiopsida > Cyatheales > Cibotiaceae > Cibotium > Cibotium barometz. The sequence continues at coordinate 24,057,507 of NC_141049.1, forward strand.
ATATCCACCAAAATTCTCAAAAGCTAATACTCATTCAAGAGCACGTAGGCAAAACTAAGAATTCATACTTGTCAAGAAACCCTAAGTCAAATTGTCAATATATCTTTCCTTCTCTCTCTCCTCATCATTCTCTTCTTCTCTCTTGACTTTTTACATCTTTTATTTACATTAAAGGGGTTATGAAGTTTATAATCATGCAATGTCCTTCTTGGGTCCCACACATTAGATATGTGTGAGGCTTCATTCTTTATTGAAGACATAGACCTGCCTAGATACAAATTAAATTTTGATTAGCAACAATGACAAGGACCATGTGAGTGTGTTAATGTTGTTGACTTTTGTAAGGGTTCTACATTGAATGAGAAACCTCCAAGGGCCATCACCTCTACCACTTTACAAACATACTCTAGCTTGACTGCAAGTTTTTTTGGAGGCCTACCTTTCAAAATTAGATGCACAGTAACCAAACTATCAAACCTACCTTTCTCATACCTATTCAAAGCTAACCCAAAGTTGGTACTATATCTTGGTAATGGTCCCTTTGGCTTGCATTCACAACCATTAATCAATTAAAGGGTTTCAAAGCAAGAAACATCAAGCTAGGGTGGATGGTGGAGAGGTCTCATCATCATCCTCAAGAACTGTGTAAAGGGCATCAATGTCCACATGTCCTATGTGGGCATTGGGCATCTCTGTGTCGCCGGATTATCTCCTAGACTTGGAGCTAACAAGCGGAGCGCCTATGCGGCCCAATAGGTCTTGGGACACCTAGCTCGCTGCATCTGAACCACCTGGTCTATGGTAACTCCGAGGAAATGGAGAGGCTCATGTGCACTGTTTGACTCGTCTGAAAGGTGCGGGGTCCTGGGTGGGTTCTTGTCTTAGGCGACGGCGAGAGGTTTCTTGGATGTGAGAGAAAAAGATCGTGATGCGAGGCTGTGAGGTATCTATGCCCAGACACTGTCGACACGATCCAAGCACTTGGTCCCTGTGTCTGCGCAACTCCAAAAGGTAGAGCCCAAGACAACGCTGATCCGAAGTTGACGACCCTGCACAATGGCCCAAAACCCTCTCTGAAGAGAGTGGTATTTCCCACGTATCTCATAATACATCGAGCATTTGCAAACATAGTGCTCCTTAGTCTCCACCTCCAATGAACAAAGTGTGCATATGCGGTCCACTCTGGCAATCCCCTCAACTCTCCCTATCTCCACTCTAAGCATGTGTGAAGAGACCCGGATCTACCCAATAGCTATCCTCATGGCATGTGACATGTCGGAATAGGTACCCAGGCTTCTGAATGAAGCCATCAGTTGTGAGCCATAGGAAAACCTCTCTATAGAGTTGCATCTTCGTCCAAGATGCTTGGGTGCCTGTCATGTGATATGGGTCTCCACTCATGAGAGGTCAACTTGTATGAGGCAGTTAATCTCTTGACGTGTGAGAGGCAAGAGGGGGGCATCAAAGCTATAGTTGAAGGGTGGAAGGCGGTCAATCTGGGGACCATGTATCTGGAACCATCTTGACACCCTAGCATACCATAAAGTGAGCTGACCATCTATTGCGAGTCTCCATAATGACTCAAGTGCTAAACGTGGGAGTCTATCATGGCTCAGGGTGTAGACTTGTATATATATGTGACTGTCTGGAAGAGAGCCTCTACTACCAAGCGGAAAGCTCCAAACTCTGCTATGACAACCTGGTTTGGTACTAATGGTTTGCTTTTGATCATCCTCGAGTACATCATGACCTGCAACCTCTCTACCTTACTCCACTCCATCTGCCCAAGATCTGGCCCCCAAAATGCTACTCCATACATAGCTTCCACCAGAGTGTCAAAGAGCCACCCTCTCGTATTGGGCTCCTCGAAATGGGCCTGAAAACATTCTCTATGGGTGGGCTAGGGCTACATATCCCCTCATGAGGCAAGCCGAGGCAACTCGTTTCATGTTGAAAATGGGTCTCATGAAAGTGACTTCAAGATAAACATATGAATCCACAATCTCCACTGTGTCACCCCCATAAACAAAACTCATGGCACTCCTCATAGCTTTCACTGTGGGCCTGGATGTGTGAAAAACCATAACCTTGGTCTTGCTCAGATTCACCGTGAGATCACGTTGCTCACAAAAGAGGCCTACAAAGCCTCTAGATAGTGTTACAATCCAACCACCGAATTTGAAATCAACACCATGTCGTCGACATATAAGAGGAGAGGTATCACTGTATCAATTCAATGTGAGAGTACACAATTAATTGTCTACTCTCTCTTTCTCTGAGAGAGAGAGAGAGAGAGAGAGAGAGAGAGAGAGAGAGAGAGAGAACACTCTCTCTCTCTCCCCCATTGATTGTCTACTCTCTCTCTATGAGAGACATTAAACTCTCCAAAATGAATCTTTTTTGGGTTAGAGAGAGAGAGAGAGAGAGAGAGAAATCTCTCTAACCCAAAATGTCAAGCATGCCAAGCATGGGGTTGACGAGTACGACCGAGAGGTCTCCCTCAGCTACGTCACGTGGAAAGGTAGCTCGATGGCGATGGAGCATGTCTTGGATCTGGAGCTGATGTTGCTCCCATGTTTTTATGTTCTTAGTTTTCCATGACGAGTTTCCATGGACACTTTTGTATCACCCCAGTCAGATAGCTATATTTATGTTCTCATTCTGTTTTATTTTCCATTCCATGATGAGATATGCCATGAACATTATTGTACCACTTTGGTCTCATAGGCCCATTGGGTCTTTAGTAGACTCTCTCTCTCTCTCTCTCTCTCTCTCTCTCTCTCTCTCTCCCCAAAATGCACAATTTTTTAGTTTCATCTAAATTACTAAAATTTTTCTAAATTTCTCCTATTTACACAATTTTTCCCAAGTGCCCCACTTCCCCCTAATATCTCTCAATTTACCCAGCGTTCCCTAATTTGCATAGTTGCCCTCCCAAATTATTTCCAATTGCCCCCACCTCTCCCAATTTTCCTCTATTTGCCCATTTTTTCCTACTTTGACTAAAATCCCCAATCCAATTTTCCCAATTTGTCCCTAACATGCTTTCTTGCTGTATACTTCCCGTACCTTATGTTTCTATCCATCGAACTAAGTTCACCAAATGTTGTTCCACCAACATTCTCAAAGCTGCTACTAGTTCAAGCACACATGGACCAAACTACTTCATACTCCAGAAAACTTGAAGGCCTAGTATAGGTAACCAAGACAGCCAAGTAGACCACTAAGAACAAGAGGCATGGCTGTTTGGTTCTCCTCCCATGCAGGTAGGAAGCATGGAGGCAAGTGGCTGGACTGCCCAACCATGGACGCTTGGTACATGCCTTCTTGCCAGGTACAGATAAGCATCTGGATAGAGCTAGCTCAGATGGCCAGCTGGCACGGTTCAATAACTACATTTTTTATGAAGCAGCTAAATGAGAGGTAGTGGGCCTTGTGTTGTAGCATGTAACTTTCAATTATTTCAAAAATATGAGCCTTAAGAGCATGTGACATTGAATTGTTTAAGAGTTCAATCACATGCATAGAAATTCCTGCACCTCAAGAAAGTATCATCACTTGTACATAAATGAGTATCAACTCTAAAATCCAGTACTTATTACTATGAGACTACTTAGTGATACTGAGGCATACTACAAACTAATGCATTCTGAAATGCTTCTAAAGAGGCAGCATCCAAGTACATATAAACAGATCTTATTTTCTTTTTCCGTTTTTGATTTTGATTTTTCTTGTGGGTTGTTTTCGGGGGAACGGGGGAGGTCGGCCTTCAGTTCATCAAAGGTATGGCCTCAATCAAGTTTAATTCCTGAGCATTTTTGACATTTGGAGCTCAAATTTACATTCTCTTGGAGAAAAGCATGTTCTCGCCATTTTGTCATCATAGCACAAAAGCAAAAAGACAAGAACCGTGCAAGAAATTGCTTCTTCTTTTTTGCAATTTCTTACAGGCCCATCCTACACTCTTCTCGATTGTCCCCCATAATAGTAGAGAGCACCAACTGCTGAACAAAGTTTGCCCGCATCGTCGCATGTTTCAGCTTCTGCTCACGCTCTTCTGCTGATAAAGGCACCTCCAAACTGAAAAAAAACATAGAGAAGCTCTCTCTCTCTCTCTCTCTCTCTCTGTCTCTCTCTCTCTCTCTCTCTCTCTCTGTGGGTGGGTGTGCGCATGTGGAGTAGAGCCCTCAAACCAAAACCCAAAACAAAACTAGATCCCTTTTGAGGTGAATGTATCTGATGCCTGGCATCGTAGCTTTACTAGCTGATTAGTAGGAACTTTTTTTTTCTGTCCTAGGCTACATATTTGGCTTCACGGTCTTCAAGTTATGCTACCGATGGTAGATACTTCTGTCTAATCTGCAACATAGCATTTGAGGAGATCCAACACAAAATATAGGCACAAGAGCTTGTGACTGCTCAGGAGTGACTAGTGGCCCAGTGGGGCTGGCAAGGCCAATGGTTTCCTCAGTGCAGGGAGCATCTGTCGTGGCGCCGAAGTCAACCCGGCTGGGTTTCCGTGGTACCAACAATGTGTTGTGTCATGGATCCCATGGCGCTGGCAATGAGCACAATATTGTTGCTGTCTAGGTCATTTTGGCCTTTCACAGACATTAGTAAATATGGATGCCTCCTTCAGCTGGTCATTTACATTAAGGGGTCCGCAGCTTTGGAAACACGATAACAACTCCTATGGTTGCTAAAGAGCCAGGAACTGCATAGAATTATTAGGGATACAACAAGAAACGCTACCAGCCTATGCTGAGATCAGTTCCTTAAGCAATGGGTTTAAGATGCAAAGATAATGGAGACCCCACATGTACTTAGGATCTCAACGGATCAAATTAGGGTGCCATCGCACAACTCCACATTGGAGCCGGGAGAGAGAGTGTGCTCACATAAAATGCAGATCAATTCAGTCACCATTATTGGACAGTGATTCAGCCCCGAATCTCTACTCTCCTCTCACGTTGCAGCAATTAAGCAAATACTCGACTTGTCGTGGAGACCCTTCAGAGGGTATTAGGGCCTATCCCAGGTATTGTGCACTTTCCTCTCTCTATCCTCCTTATCTCTCTCTTGCATGCACCAATCTGCAAAACTGTCAAGAGAGATCTACAAACTTCCGCATGTTACATTGATATCACAGCTTTGACTTGAGAAGCTATGTGCAAAGCCCCAAAAAAAACCTCTTTTGGTTGATGATTTACTAAGCTCCGGGCAATGACAAGGAGCCACCCACTATTTCTCTAGTGAATGGTTTCTTTGCACTTTGGAAAGTCCGTCGAACCTCCAACTATAAATCAGTAAAAGGAGCCAATTGTGAATGCCATACCAGTGGAAGCCCCTTCACCTTCAGAGACACTCCCACCAGCACCCACTTGATGAGAGAGTACCTGTGGCCAGGTTCAGGCCATGATGAGCCAGATGCTGCAACCCTTCTTAACATTCCTGCAAACCCAACTTACCCCCATTATTAGGTAACCTATCTAGAAGAACAAACGTCCCAAACACCGCTTTGCTTTGGAGCAAGATTGACTACAACATGAGAACAAATGTGCTATGGAAGAGATACAATACCAAGTAAAAAAGTTCCAATAGACACAAGCGGCAAATGCAGAACGAGTACCACCAAAAACAAGCCATAAACATGGCCAACATGCATGGCTTTGGAGACTGAGAAAGTTCACATGGAGGAGACACATCAACACAACTAAATGAACCACCACCAGCGGGAAGAACACTGAGAGGAGGACCACAATTTGCTTGGCCACAACCTCACCCAAAATTACCGAATTCAACCCATTCCTCCCAAAAAGATGACTAGTCTGATGGATCCTGCTGCTCTTCACTCTTGATTTTGCTGGCATGTCAAAGTCTGATAGGAATAAGGTGTTAGCAAAGTATCACAACTCACCTCCGGGGTCTTGTGCCCATACCAATGATGATGATTATGGCAATTACCAATGGACCAATTTGTTATGCCACCTTCCTGCCTTGAGAGACTCAAGGACAAATTTCATGGTGTGCGAATATGACCTTGCAATTGTGTAAGACAGATGATAGGGCCTTCCCTAACAGGTTAAACCCACAGCTCAAGCGGAACGTCACCCATTTCCACCCATACCAATGATGATGATTATGGCAATTACCGGTGGACCAATTTGTTATGCCACCTCCGTGCCTTGAGAGACTCAAGGACAAATTTCATGGTGTGCAAATATGACTTTGCAATTGTGTAAGACAGATGCTGGGGCCTTCCTTAACAGGTCAAACCCACAGCTCCAGCAGGACGTCACGCATTTTTCAAGACATGTTTGCACTTGCTCAAAACGTCGAAATGAACCACAATCATTGCTGGGTATTCGGCAACAGGAGCATGATCGCACTTACCATCATACTTACTAAAGTTTGATGAAGTCCGAATGACGGTGGTGGTGGGAACACCTGCTTAGGTGTGAACACGCACTTATATCTTGCTAAGATAAGTGTGACATGTGTCGTGTGTGTGTGTGTGTGTGTGATTTGTTTGGGTCAAAAGATAAGGTTGTAATCCTATGTACTTGGTGTAAGATTACATCTAATCTAAGCTATTCATTGAGTCATGCACTTGGTGTAAGATTACATCTAATCCATGGGCGAGGAGAGAAGGCAAGAAGCCTTCTATCAAGATGGTCGGGTCATCATTGATGGCCGGCCCATGGATTAGCGGTTTGGGTCCTATGGGACACAAACCAGGCCACTGACAGAGACACATCAGAGCCCAGAGAGAGGGCTATCTCGAGTAGAGGGATTCCAGTGGGAGTCAGCATACAGGAGGACCACACGCCAGGGTACCTCGAGAGGGTCGGGGGGGGGGGGGGGGGGGGGGGGGGGGGGGGTAGCAGTTCTATTTAGACGGGAGCTATAGGGGAGACTGAGAGTGGTAGCACAAGATCCAGAGGCCAGATACATGTGGATCAGCTTACACCTCTCACAAGACAGGGTTATATACATAGCTCTATGTTACTTTTCTCCATCAGGATCCTCCTATGTCATTACAGAGGACATGCCACAGGAGGAGGAGACAAGAGCCTCGCCATACACTTGTCTGTCAGAGGAGATTATGCATTATTCTACTCTAGGGGAAGTATTTCTTACAAGCGACTTCAATGCCCACACACAGAGCAGCCAGTGTGAGGTGTATGACTATGATGACATGGAGATCCTCCACCCTGTGGATCCAGAGGAGATAGGGGCTAGTAGGGCATCAGAGGACACTGGACCAGACAGAGGACATTATGGGGACCACTTACTAGAGTTGGGAGCCAAGCATTGTCTCGTTATTTATAACGAGATGCTACAGTGGCCGGGATCAGGAGGGCTGACATGCTTCCCACATGGGGGGTCACACACGGACCGGAGGCACGGTGGTAGACTACATTATGGAGTCTTTGGAGGCAGCACAGCTTGTCACCTCATTCTCCATTCCACCTCGTCCTATTGGGGCAGATCATACATACTTGGCATTTTCACTAGCCGGATCACCAGTATCACCAGCCCCCCACATACCGACGCCACACACTACCATCTACTTCACACATGACATGGCAGACATATACACTGGCAGAGTAGAGGATGGGCTCCTACTCATGGATCCCCTGGCACCTATGGATGCCATTACAGCCCAGCTGGCATCACTCCTGCACACGGCTGCATTACACAGCTTCCCACATCGTGTCCACTCAGGAGAGCCTGCGAGATCTGGGACTATGTCCCAGAACAGATGGTATGATGACGAGTGCAGAGCCCTATACTCACGGCTCCGCATACAGAGAGCCTTGGGAGCCATCACAGAGCAAGAGTCGAGGAGAGAGATGAGGAGACTTACTCACCGCAAAAGGCGGGCCTTCGCAGAGATACACGAGCTAGAGATCTTTCATTTCTTCATGAGTAGAGATAGCCCTGTCTCATGGCGGCACTTCAGAGAGCCCCGGACACTGACACCTATTGCAGACCCACAGACATGGCACACATATGCAGAGGGCCTATACCACGCCCCACAGCAGCCACCTATACCTCAGCCACCACAGGAGCCTCGACCTACCACAGCTAGCTTCTTTACCCACTCGATGGTACAGGAAGCTATCTGCCGCCTGCAGCATGGACGGGCCGCCGACCATATGGGCTTGCAAGGTGAGCATCTCATATATGCAGTAGATTCTTTGGCTCCTTTTCTTGCACTCCTGTTTAACAGGGCACTAGCAGAGGATTTGCCTGTGGAGTGGACGATGCACACCATTGTGCCGATTCACAAAACAGGGGATATGCTCGATCCGAGCAACTACAGGACGGTTATGGTTGGCCACGTGCTGGCCAAACTATATGGTGCAGTGTTGGAGCAAGAGCTTAGCTTATATGTTGAGCGAGTAGGTTTACGCTCATCAGGGCAGGCAGGCTTCAGGAGAGCTTTCTCTACCACTGACCATGTATTCAATTTGAGATGTATGATTGATCAGGCCAGAGTGAGGAAGAGAAAGCTCTATTGCTGCTTTGTGGATTTCCGCAAGGCATTTGACACAGTACCACGAGAGAGGCTCTTTCAGTGCCTGCAGTCTCTTGGCATACCAACAGATATGACATGGGGCATCTATGCATTATATGAGCAGGTTTTTGGGCGAGTCAGATGTCCAGGAGGTATGTCGGAGACTATTGCTAGCACCATTGGTGTGAAGCAAGGATGCCCACTTTCCCCCACGCTATTTGGGTTATACATTAATGAAGTGGCTGACTTCATTACACGGGGAGGCGGAGATGGAGTTGATTTAGCAGGTACCCCAGTACATATTATGCTTTATGCTGATGATATTGTATTAGTTTCTGAGTCTCCAGGTGGTCTACAACAGCATCTACATGCACTCGATGATTTCTACACACAGAGGGGTCTTACTGTGAACCTTGGGAAAACCAAGGTTATGGTCTTTCATACATCGAGACAGGGCAGGAGTCAGCTGACATTCACTCTCGCAGGACGCCAGGTGGAGGTGGTGACATCATACATGTACCTAGGGGTTACCTTCTCTGCAGCAGCCACACGCTTCACCATGGGTTCAGCAGCCAGAGCTAGATTGACACGGGGATATGCAGCATTGGCTATGCTAGAGAGACAGTGCCACCAGGCACACTTTCAGGAGCCCCGGACGAAGGGGTGGCTATTTGACACATTAGTCACACCGGCATTGATGTATGGAGCAGCGGTATGGGCGCCAAGCCTTGCTACCCATTGGTGGACACAGATAGAGAGACCACAGGCCCTCATGATGGCACGCATGATACGCAGCAAACCGTCAGTACCTCATGACATTATCCGAGCAGAGTTTGCTGCGCCTCCTATGATGGTAGAGGCCATATTTCAGACTATATGCCTGCTAGACAAATTCAGAGAGATGCCACAGGACAAATTATCATACAGAGCTTTTGAGGCATCTAGACAGCTGGCTGAGGCAGGAGACAGAGGATCATGGTATGCACAGGTCACACATTGGTTCTCACAGCATGGATCATCTACCACCATTCCAGTATGACAGGGATGCACCACATATCCGTCTCTCTCATAGTGAGAGGAACAAAGTATTGAGACAGGATCTATGGCAGCTCTATACACGAGAGACATGGATATCGCCTACACAGCCTCTTCCACCGAAGATGCTGTACTACAGAGATCACTTCATGAGTATCACTTATGATGGATATATAGAGAGGCCTAGATACATGGAGGGCTATTGGTCAGCTTAGAGTTTCATCACACCGATTGGAGATTGAGACTGGCAGAGCAGCACGGATCCCCCGAGAGGAGAGGGTATGCAGATTGTGCAGAGAGGAGGTGGAGAGTGAGGAGCATTATGTATGCAGATGCAGAGCATATACAGCCATCAGAGAGAGATATCCCATTTTATTCAGAGAGCCACATTCCCTACGCCAGATCTTTGAGGTAGCAGACCAGCGCATACTGGGGAGATTCATTCTAGACATACAGCGCCACAGAGAGACATCATTACAGGCTCAAACATCTCCAGAGGAGGGACGACAGACACAGATTACTACATTTTTTCAGAGATCCATCCCACTCCCAGTCCCTACACGGCAGGGAATTACTCTCCAGAGAGCAGAGACACTCAGAGCCCGCAGGAGACAGAGGACACCTGGCTTTCAGACACCACGCCTATACCAAGGAGAGATGACAGAGATCAGAACTCAGTTTCACAGAGAGGGTGCGGAGCGACTGGCTCGCTTCAGAGCACACCCAGGCATGTTCTTCAGGGAGCTGTGGACACCCCTTCATTGATGTATACCATTTTATACCCCCAGTATGGTACAGGATGGAGCTAGCTAGGTTGCATATCATGATTGTATACTCCATGCATATAGCTTTGCATTCTCCTAGTAGTAGAGCTCCATCCCCTCCACCACTCATTGTACTTATTGCACACCCAGATTCAGCTTTTTAGTTCAGTACTTTTTCATTTTGTTGGGATGACAGAGGATACCCCATACAGGTACACCGATTTGTCTCATAGGCCGAGTTCGGTCTTTTGGAAGACGTTAATAAAATCTCTCTCTCTCTCTCTCTCTCTCTCTCTCTCTCTCTCTCTCTCTCTCTCTTCATGGACGTCTTCCATCCTCCGTAGCTCTAGATATGTCTCGCGTTTTAGCGGTGTCCCAAAACCCTAATTCCCATAGTTGGTATCAGAGCCACCTTTGCTACACACTTGTTGTCCCCATTTGGCCACCCAAGTAGTCTTCCTCTATTCCGTACCAAGGTACAGGAGGCCAGGAGCCTTAGTGCATAGTTACCACGGAACGAGAACGTTCCGGGAACGTCGGATGCTAGAACGGGAGTGGGAATGGGAACGGGAGCGGATCGGGAACGTCGCGGAACGCCACGTCATATGACATGTCAGCATATGACACAAAAAAATGTAACTTTTTGTATACGGATAGCCAAATATGCTTCCTAATATTTGCTCCCCCAAGACATGAACATACATTTCTGCAAGCAAAACAAACATTCCGCAAAAAAAATAAAAAAAAATAAAAAAAATTTGGCGGAACGTTCCGGCGTTCCGGGAACGTGCCTTCGCCCGGAACGGCGTTCCGGCGTTCCAGGAAGGCGGAACGACGTTCCGTGGTAACTATGCCTTAGTGTCGCCCGTACTAAGGCGAGGACTTGCATCACCTAGGGGAGGCTGTGTCACGTGCACACCCATCTGATGTACAAGTGGCATGGCATCATCAAGCATTAATCAGGGTATTTATTCAGGCATATATCAGTATGAGCATCATATGGGGGTGCCGGCAGCCTTTATGACCAGCCGACCAGCATTTATGGCATTATTGCCAGTCGTGAGCATTCAGCAAGGCTGGCCGAACAACATCATGCAAACATATAAATAGAGGCGCATACCATTCAGTCCAGATCATCAGCGTTTTCAGCATAGATCATCGCATCTCAGATCAGCACATATCTCATCCAGTATCTCATCCAGTTCAGTCCATCCGATTCAGCAAACGCATCCATCTCCTCAGTGTTTCCTTCCCAAGCAACAAGGAGAGCATCTGCGTTTCAGCATCAGTTCAGCATCGCATCAGTTCCAAAGCCATCCCTTCAGCATTTCCTTCCCATGAGACAAGGAAAAGACAGTGGGACAGCAGTTCATCCAGCATATCAGCATATTCAGCATATAGGCAGCATATTCAGCATATAAGTCATCATTCCTACCTCCTACATAGAGAGAAGCCGGCATCGAAGGGTGGACCTCAGCATTGGAGCAAGGAACAGTCCTCAGCATCATCATTCAGCCTATTCCTCTCATCCCGAGAAGGATATTCATCTAGGACAGTATCATAGATCTATTTAGATCTCATTGTAACCCATTCATCTAATATAGCTGCATTGCATTGCATTGACACTATTTGTCTATTTCTTAAGCATCATTAAGTGCAATTTAGTTAGCCTAAGGTTGTGCTTACGATGGTCAAATCCTTCACATGTCACATTGGTATCAGAGCGTTACAAGTTAACCAGCCTTAGATCATTTTCATTCCATCAGTCATTCAGTCAGACATCATGTTAATCGCTTCCACACAGTTAAACCCAGTTCTCAAAATCTTGCAGGCCACCCTTAGGGATTTTCCCTTAGGTATGCATTAGTAACCCATCCATCTGCATTCTTGCAGAGCATATAGGGCTGCACATGGCTTGCATAGCAGATATCTTAGCAATCAGTCTTGCATCTGCAAGGCATATATGTTTGCCCATGAATTCTTTGGGGAAGAATGACATCCATCATCAAAGGAGTACATAAAGTTTTGGGCTTCAACTGGCAGCAACAACAGGGGGTTCTCTTCCACAGAAGAAGACAGAAGTTGGCTCCAACGTCGCCTCAGGAGGTTCAGAGCTTCAGGAACGACGGAGATGGTAGGTGAAAGGTTTCCACAGACAGGTCGGGGTGACTCAGGTATTTCCAAGCAATTTTAGCAGCATTTGCCACTCAGTTCCCACAATAGACAAGTCTTTGGCTCAAAGGATTCCACTCCTACAGAGACGACCTCAATCCCGGCAGAAGAAGTCAGAAGGGGGCAGTGGTTCGGTGGAGAAGGATCACCAGAGGAGTCGAAAGGTTGCCAGGTATACCACCCAGCAACAGTTTAGCAGAGGGAAATGTCACGTGCACACCCATCAGGTGTACAAGTGGCATGGCATCATCAAGCATTAATCAGGGTATTTACTCATGCATATATCAGTATGAGCATCATATGGGGGTGTTTCATCACCAACATCAGCACTTCAGTCATCATGAGCATTGTAAGGCATTTAGCTACATCAGCCGACAGCATATCTGCACCAGCCGACAGCCTTTATGACCAGCCGACCAGCATTTATGGCATTATTGCCAGTCGTGAGCATTCAGCAAGGCTGGCCGACCAGCATCATGCAAACATATAAATAGAGGCGCATACCATTCAGTCCAGATCATCAGCGTTTTCAGCATAGATCATCGCATCTCAGATCAGCGCATATCTCATCCAATATCTCATCCAGTTCAATCCATCAGATTCAGCAAACGCATCCATCTCCTCAGTGTTTCCTTCCCAGGCAACAAGGAGAGCATCTGCGTTTCACCATCGCATCAATTCCAAAGCCATCCCTTCAACGTTTCCCTCCCAAGAGACAAGGGAAAGACAGTGGGACAGCAGTTCATCCAGCATATCAGCATATTCAGCATATAGGAAGCATATTCAACATATAGGAAGCATATTCAGCATATAAGTCATCATTCCTACCTCCTACATAGAGGGAAGCCGGCATCGAAGGGTGGACCTCAACATTGGAGCAAGGAACAGTCCTCAACATCAGCATTCAGCCTATTCCTCTCATCCCGAGAAGGATATTCACTATCTCATTCAATGCATTGGGAGGCAAGAATCGAGCATAGAACCTCTCCTTGAACTCTTCCCATGATCTAACAGGATTCGGTGAGAGCTTCTACGTACGCCACCAATGGTCAGCAATGCCTTTCATGAACATGCTTATATGCCGGATCATGGATTTCTGAGTGAAATCCTTATCACTGAAAGCAATATCAAACCTTTGATGCATCATATTCCCCATGATATACGTCAAACTTCTCATATTTGTCTCTGGCTTTGAAGTCATGAGACTTTGATGCATGTGGCTGCATCTCAACATGTTTTCTCCCATGTTTGTCCATTGGGACAACCCTTGTGACTAGTATCATTTTAGGAGCAAAAGGTGATGCATAAGGCATAGATATATGTGCCCTATAAGCATGAGGCATGGCTGGCCCCTCAACATGCATTGATACATTTTCAGCCATAGCTTCTCCCTCACGAGCACACTCGAAGGCATGAGTGGCATAAGAGAAAGTTCAAGCTTCCATGTCCAAGCTCGATGTTATAGCTCTATGTTCCATGTCCAAGTTCCATGTTCATGTCCAAGTTCAAGCTTCCATGTCCAAGCTCTATGTCCAAGTTCCATGTCCAAGTCCAAGGAACCCCTTCCTATCTTGTGGACGAAGTACACAAAAGATATGAGCAAAAGTCGAAGCTTATGATGACAACCTGTAAACTCTGTTGCCCAATCTAGAGTAGAGTAAACAGCCCACGAAAAGACGCACAGGGGTGTACGTTTGGGATCAAGTACTCCTGGCTATTGGCAGTCGTCAGTGTCATGGTGCACAAATACAACAGGTGGCAAAAGATCTGATGCAGCTCTATGGTGATGGGGGCCGGGCAAGTATCGCTTTTCAGGAGATGGCGCAGCAACTCCAGCTCGTGGCAGTAGTAGCACGGCCAGGCGGCGGCGCTAACTTAGAGGGCAGCAGTGCTGGTCGCTCAAGTGATGGGAGTGGAGATGCTAGACCCTGGTGCTGGTAGGTGGCGGCAGCAACAGCACAACACTGGCTGGCTGGAGGTGGCTTTGAACATCAACGCTCAGTTCCAACAGTAGTCAGGTAGGCATAGTGGCGGCAACCTGCAACAACGGCTGGGCGGCAATGTACGATAATCTCAGGGCTAATCCTGGAGGCAACATGATAAAGACTCACTAGAAACACAGATTTGGAGCATTGATTGTTGTTTTGGTAATGTGAGTGGACCAGTGGAGGACATGGGTGCTGTTGGCTAGTACACAGAAGTGGAGGATCCAGTCGACTGCGACATTATGTCGACTGCAACATATGATTATTTATGTCCAGGAGCTGGCCGACCAGCAGTCGACCAATTCACATGGTCACTTCAAGGCCTATAAATAGGCATAGTTGCTCATCGTTTCATTCATTCAACTCCTTTTGAGTTGGGTCATAGAACTAGGACTTGTTCAGGTATTTTACCTTTTCATGGGAGGCAACCTATGGCTGCAAGGATTTATGTACCTTTTTGTACCATATGAAATACTGAATTTCCAGCTATCTCTCTCTCTCTACTCTCCCTTCGATCTGCGTTTTTGCATCAACATGTTCTAGATGGTGTTTAGGACTGAAAGAAGACTCTTAGAGCTTCCGCATGTAACATTGGTATCAGAGCCTCACGCTCAGCAAGGCTAAACACTGATTCAGTCCATATGAAGGTGTACAGGTCCAAGGTACAGGAAAGTGCACAAGTACGAGGCCCAAGGCAAGGAACACAAGGCCGGGAAGAGCTCCCAGGAGGTTGGTTGGTAGTGTTTCCCAAAGCCCAAAAGGGATGGCAATCATGTGAGCCAAGAAAGGCTTTCGGGCAAGGGTTCCAAGGGAGGATGATCCTCCAAGGGGTGGAGTGAGAGTGCCAGACTCATTTCTCATGAATGAAGACCAAGACAGTGTTCATAGACTGGGCAGGAACGGAGTGGGGACTGGATGGAACAGATGCAGAGATCTTCTCCAAAGTTAGAGTGGATTTGGAGACCGGGCCGAGTATTCAGTGAAAAGGTTGCCAGAGTAGGAAGGATGACAGAGAGACTCCGAGAATAGAATGGGATGATGACAATCATCCAAGAAGCAGATTGGAATCCCGTCATCAAGTTTAGCAAAGGGGGATGTCATGTGTACACACGTGTACATGATGCTAATCTCAAGGCTAATCTTGGAGGCAAAATGATAAAGACTCACTAGAAACACAGATTTGGAGCATTGATTGCTATTTTGGCAAGGTGAGTGGACCAATAGAGGACATGGGTGCTATCGGCCAGTATACAAAAGTGGAGGATCCAATCGGCTGCAGCATATGATTATTTATGTCCAGGAGCTGGCTGACTGCTGGTCAGCCAGTTCACATGGTCACTTCAAGGCCTATAAATAGGCACAGTTGCTCATCGTTGCATTCATTCAACTCCTTTTGAGTTGGGTCATAGAACTAGGACTTGTTTGGGTATTTTACCTTTTCATGGAAGGCAACCTATGGCTACAAGGATTTGTGTACCTTTTTGTACCATATGAAATACTGAATTTCCAGCTATTTCTCTCTCTCTCTCTCTCTCTCTCTACTCTTCCTTCTATCTGCATTTTTGCATCAGCATGTTCTAGATGGTGTTTAGGGCTGAAAGAAGACTCTCAGAGCTTCCGCATGTAACATCCTTGCTTTGAAGGGCATTCACCGATAGACTACAGTTCCTTACACTCCTCAGTAGAATGGAGTTGTGGAACGGATGAACCGGACCATCAAAGAGATGGCTCGTGCTTTGTTGCATCAGCTTTGTTGCATCATGTAGGTCTCCCTCTTGCTTTCTAGAGTGAAGCTGTGGCTACCTCAATTTATCTCATTAGTGCTCTCTTACAAAAGCCATTGAGAGGATGACTCCGGAGGAGGCTTTTACAGGCCACAAGCCTTTTGTTTCTCATCTCCGTGGACCTCGCTGTTCATCTCGGGCTTCCACATCTCATCACACAATGAATTATGCTCTCATGAGTTCTCTCCAGGAGATCGATGAGCCTGAGAGTCCAAAAAAGGCTCTTTCACAACCGCAATGGCGGCAAGCCATGGAAGCAAGATGGCCTCTATTGAGAGGAATAACACTTGGTCTTTGGTGCCACGGCCTTCACATCGTCGTGTTATTGGTGTGAAATGGATTTTCAAAATCAAGTTTCATACAGATGGTACTTTGGACAAGCACAAAGCCCGCCTTGTTGCTCGAGGATATGCTCAAAAGACAGGTGAAGACTTTGATGAGACATTTGCTCCTACAGCCAGGTATAGCACCATCAGGATTGTTTTGGCTCTGGCTGCACACTCAGATGGCCCGTGTTCCAGAAGGATGTCAAATCTGCATTTCTAAATGGAGATTTAGAGGAGGACGTTTATGTTGAGCAGCCTCCTGGTTTTGTGAAGGCTCTTTATGGTCTCAAACAAGCACCCCATGCCTGGTATCACAAGATTGATGTCTTCTTGTTATCTCGTCTTTGAGAGGACATATGCTCACAGCAATCTCTATGTGCTTCTTTCTGATGGAGATATTTGTGTCATTGTTTTGTATGTTGATGACCTCATTCTTTCTGGCTCAAATACTGGGTTGGTCACACAAGTTGAGTCCAAGCTTTCAGAGACATTTGAGATGAATGATCTTGGCCTTCTACATTATTTTCTTGGGCTAGAGGTTTCGCAGAAAGATGACTGTATCTTCATTTCTCAACAGAAGTATGTGAAGAAGCTGCTCTCACTTTATGGGTTGTCAGATTGTACATGTAACTTGGTTGAGCACAATGCTAATCAATAGACTTAAATACACTAAGATTTGATGGACACATGCTCAATACAAGAAGTAATTTGCTGAATTGACAAGAGACACAATGAGCCAGAACGGCCGGCTCCTCCCTCAAATAAAGTATATTGATCTTGGGAGAATCAAGTACATAGTGTCATGGGCATTTCTCACCAGATTTCCATACCAATGCATATAAATATTGTATTGCAAACAAGGGATTGTCGATGTAGACTTGCAACTCACATTACCCTCTCAAGTGTCTATGTTCCCTACCATCTGCGCTCTATTGTTCCACCAACACATGGTAGCAACATTCTACAAGAGAGCACATAGGACAAGAGAACACTACAAAAGGTATGTGATCTTGTAATCCAGTTCCTCCCTCCTGCTATTTGCTTCCATATTTAAACATAAAAGCTTACCAATTGCAAGTAAAATCGATGACAACGGAAGTCTTCGCAATGGAAGTCCTTGGAATGATGAGATCTTCGATTTGTCGCATTTCTTCGCGACAAAAGTCTTCAAGAGGATAAAGGGAACCCTGGGAAAGCTTTCGCTGAAATTAGGGTTTTCAGCAAAAAGACCAGAAATTACAACAATAAAGAGAGCTGTTTTGCTGAATTTCAATCATTGGGACTGTGTAGGAGAGTGATTAGCACTCGGAAACACTCTTGGAAGCTTGAGAAACACCTTAGCAAGCTTGGATATGGAGTTGGGAAGGAGAGAGTGCAGAAAATACAGCCCAAATGCCCTCATGAAGGAGGCGCCAATCTCTAGAGAGAGGAGGAGTGAGATGGTGAGTTGTCTAGTGTAGGTGGCACTCAAGTGCTTTGTGGAGCAAGCTAGAGTGGACACATGGCTGGTTACTCCCTTTGTACAAGGGGGATAAGGTCTGGGCGGTGGACATTGGTTTTTGTCCACCTTGGGACATCAATGTGTGTGAACACGGGGCTGGTCATAATTTATAAGCGAGTTTTGGCCGTCCAAAACTTAATGAAGTGTGTACACGCTCACTTATAAATTAGTGCTAACTCCTAAGGCTAGGTTTATGACCAATACTTACCACCTGTCACATACCACATAACCATGTCAGCAGATAGTTTTACACGCACGGTTTGCGGGTGGGCGTCCCCTTACCCAGAACTACACATTGGTCAAGCAAGCATGAAAACAGCATGCAATTTCAATTGCATGCAAGCACATAAAGATGCTATGCAATGGAGCATTGGTATGGACAATCCCCGTTCATGCAACTTGTGATATGCAGCGGAAGTCTTTGTATTGGAAGATCCTAAAGGGCCCCCTATCCTGATAACGAGATAGTATTTGCTTTATTTCTTTAGAGAGAATGACTGTGGACTGTAGATAAGCCAAACGCAAGATCTCGGAGGATCGCAGATTGGTTGATCTGTACACGGTTGTAGAAACACCTCGATGACCTGATCTCGAGCCTATGCACTCTTCCCAAGGGCATGAGGAAGGGCTGCACACCTGAGGCTGAGAAAAGAAGATGGTGGACTGTTCTACGCTATGTTAGAATGCTGTAAATGCTTATAAATGCTATGTTACCTTCACCAGATGACTGCTTCATGTATGGATGATGCACAGAAGGCTGGATACTAATGCAAACTGTTGATTCAGGGCTGGAAACTGATGCAAACTGTTGATTCAGGGTTGGAAACTGTTGTGGACAGAAACGCAGACCTGTCGGGAAGCTGCTGGACTGAAACGGAGGTGTACTGATGCTGCTGGACAGAAACGCAGGGGTACTGATGCTGCTGGACAGAAACGCAGGTATGCTGCTGTACGGCTGGACAGAAAACACAGATCTGCTGGCTGAAACCTCGCGTTGAACTGGGGCTGGTCTGTATGCTGAATCAAGGCCTGAAGTGATGTTGAATGCAGGCTGATTTGACGCTGATGGCAGGCGCCTAGGGCTGACTGAAGCAAGGGGTTCTCAAGGGACTGGAGAAGCAACCTTATAAGCTCCAAGGGCTGGATTAGTCTAGGGCTGAAGGCAAGGATACTCCTGGGGCTGAGGAGGAGAGCTCTTAGCACAATGAAGATTGAATGAGAAACTAAGCCCTATGCAAGCCTATTTATACTAACTGGAGGTTGGTCAAATTGGCTGGTAATTTAATAAAGTTTATATTTATAAATGACAAATAATGCAAATAATGCTAAATAAATACTATAAAATATGGAAAAAATACCAGATAAATCCTAGTAAATTCCCTAAGGCTTCTGGGATGTTCTAAATGATGCACAGGCATATGAATGCATATTATGCAGGATGCAGAGTGCTTTCTGATGCAAACCCTAAGGCTTCTACTGACTCTACATGCATGAATGATTCTCTCTAAATGGGTTAAGGGACTTGACTGACTGACTGACCCGCTAGGGCTGAGGAATGACCTACGTAGCTCGTGCCTGACTTATCCTGGACTGAGGATGTACAATGGGGTCACGGCGTACGACAATTATCATCCTATTGGGTTCTAAAACTATACAATTGTTGCACTTCTGATGATGAGCCATCTTGTCACCATGCACTGAGTGTAGAGTGCATGTGATATTCCCTCCTGATTAGCTTGGCGGCAGGTTCATGGCTTCCAAGTAGTCCGCCAATAACTGGGAGTACTCCTGGAAGAACTCCTCGTCGAGCCATACGGCTTCGTGGGTGCCTCGATCTCGGAATTTCGTATAGAACTGACGAATCCGTCGACCGGAACCATGCTTCCATCGATGAAGAAGGATCTGCTCAGGCTCAATAACTTCTGCCTCGTCTACCACGTCTGGCTACTGTTCATCTGAAACATCAAACACTTCTGGACCAACATATGGTTTTAGCCAAGAAACATGGAAAACATCATGCATTGTTCAACTCGTAGGCAATTTTAACTTCATGGAGACATCACTTAACTTTTTGACTATTGGAAAAGGACCAAAACTACGGAATGAAAGCTTGGGACAATGTTTGCCCACTTGTTTCAATCTTTGTTTCATGATGCACTGAGAGACCCAATCCCCTTCCTTGAAGTGGATATCTCGTCTAAACTTGCATGCCTGTCTGTGAAGCTGTGAACTGAATGATGGCCAGGCTCAAAATTGAGGGCCAAACTGGGTTGAATACCAAACTCTGCAGAATCGACATACTGCTCTTCTAAGTCTTTTCCAGAGATGTTGAGAATGGTAGACTCCTGACTAGTCGGGATGCTCGTCTTCCTACTAAGAACATCTACTACTGGGTTATGCTGACCAGGGATGTACTTAATCATTCCTCCAACTTGTTGGAAGAGCTGACCCTGTCTAGTGTGCTGAGCACTCCACTGGGCACTTGGCATCGTCGGAAGCCACTTAAGTGCTTGGTGGTCTGTGGTGACTGTGAAAATGTGTCCATAAGGAACATGTTTCAAATGTTTGAGAACTGACTGCTGTTCTAGCTTGCCCTTGAAAGTCTTGGAAAGACAAGAGGGAAACTTGCTAGGAGGTTCTGCTAACTATGGGATACTGGGTAGGAGATCATCCTTAAAAATGTCTGAATGAGAAAGGAGATCTGCCAACTGAGGGACTGAAGATGATAAGACAACGGTTATTGATGAGATAGAAGCTGTCCGAGCATAAATTAATGTTCGTTCTGCTCCCTTGCACATAGCTCGTCAGGCCTGGAGATGAGAAATCATAGGAACGCCAAGAATGCTCCTATCCCCCCGAATCATGACAGGCTCAGAAAAACCTTTAGAGATGATAAAGGTGTCCTGCCCCCAATTGGGAATAGGTTCATACTGACGAAACCACTGGATTCCTAAGATCATATCACATCCCAAAAGAGGAGAGACAATGAAATCTCGCTGAAATGAGGCCTTTTGAACTTGAAAAGAAAACTGTTGTGCCTTTTGAGAGATGTGGGTACGGAGACCAGGTGTAAACCCGTCTACCTCCAAATGATAGGGCACTAAGGTACAGCTCATGTTGGAAGCCAACTGGGGAGAGATGGCATCCTCAGAACTACCCATGTCAAAAAGGATTATGAACTGTCGGCCCTTGGCAGAGCCATAAGCTCGGATCAGGCTTTTCAGTGTGGTTGTTGCCTCAACCTCCTGCTTAGCATCAAGTACCATGGATGGCATGGAATGCATAGAAGGTAAGATCTGAACCGCATTGGTGGTAGCAGGCAGGTCTGGAGGAGCGGGGGATACTGCGGCAACTGTGGCAGAAGGCTCTTTGGAGGCTTGCTCCGCTTGTCTTTTTGGACAATCCTTCTTACCATGCCCAATAGTATGACAGAAAAAACATCTGTTTTCTGACTGATACTGTCTTTGCTCCTCTGGAGGAAGATAGCCTCCAGTGATGCCTGCTTGAGCCTTTTCCTCAAGAGTCTTCTTAGGCTTGGATTCATTACCCCCTGAACGAGAGCTAGGACTGTTGTCTGTCTTAGTGTCTTTAGAAGACGAATTACCCTTCCCCAGATGACTGCTTGGGCTTGCCCCCGTTAAGCTTCATTTCTTCATTCTGAGCGAGAGTCACAGCCCGGTCATATGTACTTGGTTCAAAGTTACGAACTGTGAACCGAATGCTAGAGTCCAATCCACGAATGAATTGCTCCATCTTGGCTTGCTCAGATAACCCTAACTGCTGTGCTAAAGTAATAACCTTACCGGAAAACTGAAGCACTGGGGATCCGTTCTGTCTGAGTTCATAGAACTTGTCTTTCAGACCGGTCATGTACTAGGGCGGGAGAAATCTGGTCTTCAGGTCATGGGGATAAAGATGTCCCAGTCAAAGGCTGTGACACCTGTGGCCTGGTCTGTATGAATACTAGACCAATGCTGCCACCAAGTGACTACCTCACCAGTGAGATGGGAAGCCGCTAAGTGGACTTTGTCTTGTGGGTCTCTGATCCTAGCTAATGGAAAATGAGCATTAAACTGATGAACAAATTGATTAACTGATGAATGATCACACTTACCATCATACTTACTGAAGTTTGGTTGACTGTGAATGATGGTGGTTGATGCTGCTGCGGGCTGCTGGCTGGTGACACCTATGACTAGGGAGACTGAGGAGAGCTGCTGATACCTCAAGTGTATGGCCTCCTTTTCCCGTTGGTGTTCGAGTAACATACGTTCTCAATCAAGCTCACGTTGGTGTTCCCGAGCGGCGAGTTCAGCCTGACGCCCGTCTTCGTCGATCCTGCGTTGGGCTTCCTCATAGTCCCGTCTTTCTTCTTTTTCTCTTTTTCTTCGGGCCTCGTCCTCTCTTCTTTGTTGTTCCATCTGAAAGAAGAGGGAGATGTAGTCGGGTGCTGCTGGAGGTGTAGAAGGACGTGCTGCTGCTGCCTCCAAGAGTTGGAGACGCTCCATGAGCAGCTGGTTCTGAGCTCTAAGAAGAGCTATGGTGTCTGTTGTAGGCAGAAGAACGAGGTCTCCTTCGGGGAAGACGTCTTCCGGCTGATGAGTACTCTCTCCTATAGACGTGATTATAGACATGATGCGGAAGTTGGTGGTCGTGCCGGAACGTAATCTAACCATCCAAGGATGCCCCCACGCTAGGATACGGTGTGTGTGGACAATCTGAATCTGATACCAATGTGATATGCAGCGGAAGTCTTTGTATTGGAAGATCCTGTCACACAAATGCTCACACCATCTTCTGTATCCTGAGTTTCGTGAGTTTAGCAATCCATTTCAATACTTCAAACTTTAAAGAGATGAGAGAGAGATATATGAGAGCTGTACACCAGATTGGGTCCCGAATTACCCACTGAAGGGCCCCCCTATCCCGATAACGAGATAGTATTTGCTTTATTTCTTTAGAGAGAATGATTGTGGACTGTAGATAAGCCAAACGCAAGATCTCGGAGGATCGGAGATTGGCTGATCTGTACACGGCTGTAGAAACACCTCGATGACCTGATCTCGAGCCTATGCACTCTTCCCAAGGGCATGAGGAAAGGCTGCACACCTGAGGCTGAGAAAAGAAGATGGCGGACTGTTCTACGCTATGTAAGAATGCTGTAAATGCTTATAAATGCTATGTTACCTTCACCAAATGACTGCTGCATGTATGGATGATGCATAGAAGGCTGGATACTGATGCAAACTGTTGATTCAGGGCTGGAAACTGATGCAAACTGTTGATTCAGGGCTGGAAACTGCTGTGGACAGAAACGCAGACCTGTAGGGAAGCTGCTGGACTGAAACGCAGGTGTACTGATGCTGCTGGACAGAAACGCAGGTATGCTGCTGTACAGCTGGACAGAAAACACAGATCTGCTGGCTGAAACTTGGCGTTGAACTAGGGCTGGTCTGTATGCTGAATCAAGGCCTGAAGTGATGCTGAATGCAGGCTGATTTGATGCTGATGGCAGGCACCTAGGTCTGACTGAAGCAAGGGGTTCTCAAGGGGCTGGAGAAGCAAGCTTATAAGCTCCAAGGGCTGGGTTAGTCTAGGGCTGAAGGCAAGGATACTCCTGGGGCTGAGGAGGAGAGCTCTTAGCACAATGAAGATTGAATGAGAAACTAAGCCCTATGCAAGCCTATTTATACTAACTGGAGGTTGGTCAAATTGGCTGGTCATTTAATAAAGTTTATATTTATAAATGACAAATAATGCAAATAATGCTAAATAAATACTATAAAATATGGGAAAAATACCAGATAAATCCTAGTAAATTCCCTAAGGCTTCTGGGATGTTCTAAATGATGCACAGGCATATGAATGCATATTATGCAGGATGCAGAGTGCTTTCTGATGCAAACCCTAAGGCTTCTACTGACTCTACATGCATGAATGATTCTCTCTAAGTGGGTTAAGGGACTTGACTGACTGACTGACCGACCCGCTAGGGCTGAGGAATGACCTACGTAGCTCGTGCCTGACTTATCCTGGACTGAGGATGTACAATGGGGTCACGGCGTACGACAATTATCATCCTATTGGGTTCTAAAACTGTACAACTGTTGCACTTCTGATGATGAGCCATCTTGTCACCATGCACTGAGTGCAGAGTGCATGTGACACAACTATACCAAAATAGATGTGCTCTAGGCAAGTACACAAAGTACCAGACCCAATGGAACACCAATCCACCAGGCATTTCCGAGCATGTACACAGAGGCACAAGTCCCAACGGAAAGCCAAGTCCACAGTATCACATGAGTGGCATCAATCCCCGGCATATACAACTACCATGGACACCAATCCAATGTACATACATGATGAGAGAGCACGGGTGGACCAATTGGGTGGCCAAATGGTGACAGTATACACCTCTCTTGTTCCATGGATCCCAATGCCAAGTTATCCAAGGAGGATGATACACCCTTGGTGGATTCCACAGAGTACAGGCAAATTGTTGGCTCATTTCTTCACCTAGCCAACACCCGTCCAAACATCTCCTATGCTATGAGTGTCCTAAGCCAATTCTCATCAACCGCTCGAAGGTCTCATTGGCAAGCAGCTTTGAGAGTTCTTCATTATCTTCGAGGTACTTCAGATTATAGCATCACCTAGTCCAGTGGTGTTGATTTGGTTAGCTTCACAGATTCTGATTGGGCAAGCTATATTGATACTCGGAGGTCTAGATCTGGACATTGCTTCATGCTTGGTTCTAGATCGGTTTCTTGGAAGTCTCAAAAGCAAAGGACTGTTTCTGCTTCTTCCACCGAGGCTGAGTATAAATCCTACCTTCTCTCCTCCACTGAGGCACTTTGGATTCATTATATTCTAGAGCATTTGTGCTATTCCAACAGTTCCCCGATTACTATTTTCTCGGATTCTCAGAGTGCTATTGCTCTAGCACAGAATCCTGTGATACAAGGACGATCCAAGAATATTGAAGTGCATTATCATTTTGTATGCGACTAGACTTCTTCAACTAGCCTACTGTTCTACCAAGGACAATGTGGCTGATCTCTTCACCGAACCACTTCTCTGCTGCCCCAGATTCAGCCCCATTTTCAGCACCCTCTCCTCTGCATTTTTTCTCAGATTTGCAGCCTCTTTGTTGCTGCGTTTTCTGGACAGCATCTGCTGATCACTTCCTCTTCAGATTGGCTTCATCGCTTGCAGGTAATTTTCTGATCAGCATTTCATTCCACATGGAGTTTGGACATAGGCGGCCTGTTTTTTTAGGACAACAGCCCTTCTTTTGCTGCGTTTTCCTCTCCGGTGGTCATTCCCTTGTGTAGAGGGGGATTGTGGTGGTTCGGGCTTTGGTGGCACCCTTGGTACCTGTGGAGGACACTTCTTTTGAGATTGTGTGTTTTTTTTTAGGAGAGCCCAAGCTATTGTCCTTGTTGGTGCCTTTCCCTCTTGCACCCTCTTACACATGTTCCCAGGCCCTGTGTGGCTGCCTTTCCTCTCTATATCAAATCTGCCTTTTTTTTTTGCTTCCCTCTTTTGGTGACCTCAAGGTTGGAGGTACAGTCGACAAAAGCTTCTGCGTTTTTTTGCTACAAGAGGATTTTCGGGTGCTGTCCAGCCTCTTAAGGGCTGCGTTTTGGTGGGAGGAAGGGCCCTATATCAGCGTTTTCTGATTTGGACAGTTTTATTTTATGATGGTTGGTCCTATTGAATCAATAATGACAACTTCAGATTTGGCTCCGGTACCACTCTCTTGTTATTTCCTAGATGAGGCAGACAAGTTGGATGGTGGTAACTTTCAGTCATGGAAGTTGCAGGTTACATCTATTCTCAGGGAGTATGGTTTGATGGAGTTTCTCTCGTACAAGAATCGGTGCTTGCCGGACCTTGCCTCTGCGGAGGATGTGTGTCGGTGGAGGAAGACTGATGGACAAGTCTATGGCTTTCTCCTCCTGAATTGTCAAGATTCGGTTCTTCGACACTTCATCTATGTGTCAAAATATGCAGCGGAAATGATAACCAAATCTAAGACCACAAGAGCAAGTAGAGTGCAGAAAATAGACAGCACAAGAGAAGGAGAGAGATAGGCGTATAACTCTTCTCTATACACAAGATCCCGAGAAAAACTGAATGAATACAATGTGGGGCAATGGGGCCTATTTATATGGCCCCATTCAATCGGCTAGCACTTGCAGCGCTCACGACTAGGCACATCCAATCGGCCAGCAGAGAAAAACACCACGACCCCTCCTGATCAAGTCGGCCAGCTCTTGGTACACAAGAGTGCAGTCGGCCAGCATCAGAGGCTCCTGCCAGCCTTTGGTGGCAGCCACCCACATCATGGAAAAAATAAAAAAAAATGGGGAAAAAATACAGGGAGTGAGGAAAAGTGATAAATCACCTATACAAGGCGGGCACACCCACAACAGAGGCCCTGGTGTCTGATAAAGACAGGAGATGACTTCTAACACCCCCTCTCAGCTCCTGGCTGTGAAATCAACCCAAGGGAGCTGGAGTGTCGCCTGAGCGTAGCCTGAGGTAGAGACTTCGTGAAGAGGTCCGCCGCATTGTCCTCCATCGAACAATAAAGTAGCAAGATGTCACCAGCCAAGATCTTCTCACGTACAAAGTGATACTGTATCTCTATGTGTTTGGTCCGGGCATGGAAGACCGGGTTCCGAGCAATAGCTATACAACTCTGGTTATCGCACTGGATGACTATGGGCTCCTTTTGTGGAAACCCAATCTCGCCTAGCAGCCTCCGCAACCACACAACCTCGCAAGCAGCACCACAAGCAACCCAGTACTCTGCCTCTGTCGTCTGCATAAAAGAGCTCAACTACCCCATGGAGAAGCTCAAGTCCAATCTGGTGTTCAGCAACCAGATCAATGAACCAACCAACTTCTGATACTGCGAGGCATCAACTGGCTCACAAGGATCTTTAACGGTTAACTTTGTGTTTGGGTCCATCGGCGAAGTAATAGGCTTGCAGTTCTCCATCCCAAAGGCCTCAAGCAACTCATGAACATACCGCTACTGAGAGACAAAAAACCCCCTCTGGGTCTGCCAAATCTCCAATCCCAAAAAGAAGTGGAGAAAGCCTAAGCCGGCCATCTCAAACTCCTTTGACAAGGCAGCCTTCGTCACACCAATGTGCTCCACATGACCGCCGGTGAGAATGACATCATCCACATAAAGGATGATAATCGTAACCATGCCGCGTTCCCGAAAGAGATGCAGGTTAGGATCTACAACCGATCTCTGAAATCCAGTCCGAACAAAGAAGGAATCAATCTTGTGATTTCAAGCCCTGGGAGCCTGCTTGAGACCATACAAGGCCTTACGTAACCTGTAAACCATCCCTTCTGATCCTGGAACAACAAAGCCTGGAGGCTGCTCAACATACACTTCCTCCTGCAGGTCACCATTAAGGAACGCAGATTTTACATCCATTTGATACACAGGCCACCTCTGAGAAGAAGCAAGGGCAAGAACGGTCCGAATCGTGGACATCCGTGCTATGGATGCAAAGGTATCCTCGTAGTCGATACCTGGCCGCTGAGCATAACCTTTAGCCACAAGTCTTGCTTTGTGTTTGTCCACCGACCCATCTGACGCATATTTGGTCTTAAAGTCCCATTTGACACCAATGACTGACCGTTTTGACGGCCTCGGTACCAACTCCCATGTGTTGTTCTTCTTGATCGCATCAAGTTCCACCTACATGGCTTTCCCCCAAGTATCCTGTGAGAGGGCTTCCCTGACAGAAGTGGGCTCCTTGTCCCGCATAATACGAGACATCAGAGCATAGTTTACCTGAAGAAGCTCCGTTGTATTGCTTTTGTCTCGGACTCTCTGTGATCTTCAAGGGCCGTCCTCTGTGGTCCACTCGGAGGGTAACTCCGTGACACCTGACTCCCGAAGGGTGTCCAACAACTACCTAGGTACTCGAACAAATCGTGGAGCCTCCTGTTGTTGCGGGGGCTCTACTCCAACTGCGGGCTCAACCTCCTGTGTTGACTGAGGGTGATCAACTGGAGCAATGGTCTGGGAATCATCATCAGACTCTTCTGGATCTCCAAGAAGTGGTGGCCCCTCGACAGTGGATATTGGAACATGCTCATTAAAGACCACATCTCGACTGACAACAATCTCGTTCCTGTCTGGATCATACAATCTGTATCCCTTGGAAAGAGAATTATACCCCACAAATACAAGCTTGCGAGACTTGGGAGTCAAGCTTCCCCCTCTGCTTCTTCGGAATATGTACATACGCATCACTCCCAAAAACACGAAAGTGCGAGACATCGGGTTTCCTGCCAAAGTATGCCTCAAACGGAGTCATGTTAGGTACTGAAGTCGTCAGAGATCCGTTGAGGGTATGGACAGCCGTTGCCACAGCCTCTCCCCAAAGTGGACGAGGAAGATCACGATGCTCCAGCATGGTCCTCCCATCTCCACCACAGACCTGTTTGTGCGTTCTACAACTCCATTCTCTGAAGGCGATTCGATATTGGCCAGTTCCTGCTTGATGCCATGGTCTGCACAAAATCTGAGAAATACAATCGAGAAGAATTCACCTCCTTTGTCAGCCCTAAGAGTCTTTACCTGCAATCCAGACTCTTTCTCCACCATCACGTGCCAATCCTTGAACCATGCAAAAGCTTGGTCCTTTTGTGAAAGAAAGTAGCAACTCAAATGGTTTCGAAGCCCGCCTGGTAGCCTGCTTCGAAAAGGATTCCCTGTGCTGCTTCCCACGTATGCAAGAACTGCAACGTCCTTGCTAGCTGCCAACATCTGGCAAGCCAACCACCATCTGGTCTCGGAAAGCTCACCACAGTGCGTCCACATTTAAGTGGCCAAAACGAAAGTGCCACAGATCTCCGACCTGAGAACCTGTCAACGAGGAGAGTGCGGAGAGCTTGTAGATACCATTCTCAACACCGCCTTCCCAAACAACCTGGCCAGTCTCACGGTCTCATAGAGCAACTGAATGCTCCTCAAATTCCACCCGAAAGCCAGTCTTGCATACTTCATGCACTGACAGAAGATGAAAACCCAGAGCAGGGACATAAAGAACACGGGAAGCATGCTTGCCCCCCTTGCCGTCGGGAATAATCTCCATCCGATCCTCACTGTGAATCGGAATAGTGGAATTGTCGCCAATAAAGATGTGACCTGACTGCCGTTTCAGATCCAAAAAGAAGTCACGAGACAGAGTCATGTGCCTGGAAGCACCACTGTCAAGAATCCATTCCTGGGTGTCCTTCGCGGTGAATCCAACTGCCTCCTCGCTCGAAGACGATGAAGCATCGGAGTCCATCATCTCTAAGTGCACAAATGGAGGAGTCTTTGCAACTGAGGCTGAAGAATCAGCACTCTTCCCAGTCCGCTTAGAACACTTCCTCCAATAGTGGCCTTTCTCACCACAATCATTGTAGGATCTTTCGGCCTTCAGCTTCTCTCGTTCTGTGTCGGGCTTCTTCTCAGAAGACTTCTCCGGTGAAGCCTTCCCTTTGCCTTTGTTGTTATTCCGGCCTTTCGACCGTTGGCCAGTTAAGGCCTCCGAACCTCCGCTGTGAGGGGGGTTCGTGAAACGTTCCTCTTGGTCCAAGACCATGGGCACAAGCTCCTCCCAGGTAATGGTGCTGAGCCTGCCACTCGTAATCAAAGAGGAGTAGAAAGCGGAATATTGAGCAGGCAAGTGGGACAGCAAAGTAATGGCCATGTCTTCAGATGATATCTCCTTCCCAGCCTGGAGGACTTCCTACTAAAGGGCCTGCAACTTGTTAATGTGCTCCCGCATCGTCGATGACTTTGCAGGGTTCATAACCCGCATCTGCACTTCCAAGGAGATCCTCTTCATGCGTGATACCATGTCATAAAGAGAAGCCAAGTGCTGCCATATGCCTCTCGCCAACGTCATGTGCTTTACGTGATTGATTACTTGTGGTGTGCAATTGAGGAAAATAAATGACCGGACCCTGGCGTTGACATGATCCCACATCTGTGCCTGTGCCTCTCGGTCCTTCTTCATCGACAGTAACTCCCCTTCCTCTGCTTCTAGCCGTGGAACCCCGATGACGATGAAATCAGCAAGGTCATATGACTCCAGCACAGACTCCATCATAACCTTCCAGATGCCGTAATTGTTCCCGTCCAACTGACGGTCTACTGGGAACGTGGGGAGAGTCGGGATCTTCACATGCTTCTCAGCCATCTCTAACAAATCTGCCATCGCGGGGATGTAACTGAAAAAGGGTGGGTGGGTGGGAAAAAAAAACTCTAAACCTGCAAGTGGCTGTCCAGCACCTTAGCCCGCCTTCCTCTTGCAACTTCTCTTCCCGAACAGTCCAAACAGTCCACCAATCAGCAACGTAACTATCCCTCTCTTGCTCAAAAAACTCCCAAGATCTATCAAGAGCCTAGGACTCTGTCAAAATATGCAGCGGAAATGATAACCAAATCTGAGACCACAAGAGCAAGTAGAGTGCAGAAAATAGACACACAAGAGAAGGAGAGAGATAGGTGTATAAATCTTCTCTATACACAAGATCCCAAGAAAAACTGAATGAATTCAATGTGGGGCAATGGGGCCTATTTATATGGCCCCATCATGCAGTCGGCCCAGCACTAGCAGCCCTCACGACTGGGCACATCCAGTCGGCCAGCAGAGAAAAACACCACGACCCCTCCTGATCAAGTCGGCCAGCTCCTGGTACACGAGTGCAGTCGGCCAGCATTAGAGGCTCCTGCCAACCTGTGGTGGCAGCCACCCACATTATGGAAAAAATGGAAAAAAATGGGGAAAAAATACGAGGAGTGAGGAAAAATGATAAAACACCTATACAGGGCGGGCACACCCGCAACAGAGGCCCTGGTGTCTGAAAAGACACGAGATGACTTCTAACACTATGCTCCTGATGATGCTTCTACTTTCTATGTGTCGCAGTTGCTTTGTGACCTGTATGGTGATGCCAGTGATCGGCATATGGTTTCTGCTTCTGGGTGCTATGCAGCCAGTGATCTTGTGGATACCTCCATATCCATATCTACACCAATTGAGCTAAAAATCTCAGCACTCCCCCTTGAGCTTAACTCTATACCTTGCACTCCACTTTTGGAGATGTTCCTGCAGCGAAGGATAGTGGGCCAATTTTGCTCATTGCATCTGAGGAGTTTGTTTCTCCTGTTGCCTTGCTTCAGTTTCTGTGCATACTTCTCCTTGCCAGGATCATATATCTGGTAATGTTTTTGAGGCAGATAGCAGGCTATCTTTGCTCACAACTTCTGAGGGGGATTTGTCTCCTATTGCTTCGCCTCCGACTCTTTCTTCGTCAACCAGTGACCAGGATGTGTTGCTGGTCCCTTTGCCTTCTATAGAGGAGCCTGCTTCTACGCTGTATGATGCTATTGAGGAGGCTACTACTACTTCAGTTACCACTACTGTGAATGTTCCTATTTCCCTTACTCTATGTGAGGATTCTGGATTGTAGTCAGGTGTCTCCGTGACCGTGCCTGGGACACAGTGGTACTTCCAAGGCTTGAAGGATTGGGATTTGGATTTGGTTGTGGAGTCCCGACATCAGTTTTCAGAGGGGGCAATTGAGTTCTTACATCTGGCGATGCCAACCTTCAAGGAGGATGCTATTGTACAGCATTTGGCTACTCTTGGTGTACAGAGTTGGCGCGGATGGACTCTATTTCTTTTGAGGGTATTATCTTCTTGGAGCTACAGGCTTCTAGGGATTTCTGTGACACTGTGTTTACATTGGGATTTGGCACCGATATTTGGAGCAGCACGACGCAGCCTACATGGTTGTTTTCTTCTAGAAGAGCAGTGTACCTAGCAGCTTGTTCTATTGCTTTTGTAGCTGAGTTGCTGTGGAGATTGCTTGTGGAGCTTCCCTAATACCTGTTGTTGCTGCATTCTTTCGTCTTTGACAGGACGATTTCTTTGGCTTCTCGGAGTTTGTTCAGCATCTGGTGCTAAGAGGGGATGTTAGCACATTCATCCCCAGTTTCTGCCCATTTCTGGTGTCCTTTTGGTCCCTTTTGCATGGCCCTTGATTGTGGGCTGGCCACCCCTATTTTACATATTTTTCTGGGATTTTTCCTAGCCTGTTTGGTATTTTTCCAATCGGCCAGCTATTCAGCTCCAGTTGGCCAGCTTATTCAACCCCAATCGGCCAGCACTATCCACCTATAAATAGGTGGGACTGGCCTCTCACTTTTCATTCAGTCTTGTACATATTTTGCTCCCTCACTTATGAGACTATCTGTGTCTCTTGCTTGGGATTGTTTTGCTTCAGTATATTCAGCATAGTTGCTCTATATATCTCTCTCTCTTGCACTCTCTATTCAGCACACTCTAGTGCTCCTTTGCTTCCACTCTGTGCACTGTTTCAATTAGCAGCTGCTTTTGCTTCTTACCATTGTACAGCACCTATGGGCTTCCCTCGTGCTCAGCTTTCAACAATAAACATCAATTTCCTCCATTTTCAAGTCTTATACCTAGGCCTACATCTGTGTTTTCTATTTGCTTCAATTTCTTTCAGCTAGAGCTCCTAAAGCTACGTTGCGCCCTAGTAAGAACCATCTCGAGAGGGGGAGGTTGGGCCATGTTGGAATATGGCCGTGGCGAGGCTATCAGGGGAGGAGCCACTAACGAACGCCCAGTGTATCGAGGACGATTAGGAGGGGTGGTTAATGGGCTAGGACTGGTAGCACCTGGCGAGGAAGTAAGTGTCCGAGAAGTATAGGTTGGTGACAAGGTCGGGCACTAAATGCGAGGGGAGCCTGCTCCGCGTATATACTGATCTCATGGAATATAAGAGATGCCTCTGGGATGGCAAGGCCAACATAATGATGACATTCCAAGAGAAAGCTATAATGGGGTAAATCGTGTTCCGAGGTCTGAATCCCGAATGTCCATACGTCGTATTCTCGATCATAGGAAGTGGTTGTGGCTATCTGATGCGAAAAAGTGTTGGGAAAAGTATAGAAACAAGGGAGGGTGTCCGAGGAGTAGTGCCCTAAAGATAGCTCAGGTCACAGGGTGCCTCATCTATAAGAAGGTATGCACTCAAAAATGAAGCCCGGACTTATTTACTAGGCAATGGACAAGTGGATCCAAGTAATACTGTGTAGGCACCCGAAATGTGTTTTGCCCAAAAGACTATGAAGTGGTGGGTTTCTAAGATGAGCAATGCCACAATGTTGTGTGCGCTTTTGTGTCATGTTGTGGGGATTTTACAGGCACAAAATACTGAAACGAACACACCCGACATTTTTTGCAAGAAAAGGAGAAAACCATTGACTATCATACTACAAAAGGAGGCGGCTGATTCATTGGTTGCACAAAAGCACCTTTTTACTTCTCTCTGCGTTCGCTCGTTGCAGGTGAGGTGGGCGATCCGGTTTTTTTTTTGGGTTTGCACACGAAGAGGGGATTGGTCAACTAGCGGCTATTCTTTTTTTTTTCCTACTTGCACTAGCCAGTTTACATGCGGGGCTAGCTGGCTGATATGGGCTCTTTGTGGGCTAGACTATGTCACCAAAGGTATTTAAAAAAAGACCTTTTTAGTGTTATAAGGCTAATAGCCTTAATGTTATAAACATTCACTAATTTTTTTTGTCGTGGCTCTTCAAAAGGTGTCGATTCAACCAAAAGGCGTCGTTTGTGCAAATCAAAGGCTAAAAGAGAATGCAGAAGAAGCCGAATTACTCTCCTTCCATGGATGTGTGTGCCTAGGTGCATTCTATCTTTCTTTCTTTTTTGTAGAAGAGGCTTTTACAAAATTTTGGGAGAAATCGTAAATCAAGCCAAATTGGGCAAAGGGGCCAAAATTGAATGGGACATTCTCTCCCGCTCTTCCATACAAACCTTGCTGAGGCTAACTTTAGAATTAAGACTCGTTGATTTTATAGAATTAGGATTTTTTTAATTTTTAGGGTTAGGGTTTAGCTGTGGACTGGGCAAAGGAGCCAAAATTGAATGGGACATTCTCTCCTGTTCTTCCATACCTTGCTAAGGCTAACTTTAGGATTAAGACTAACTGATTTTATAGAATTAGGATTTTTTTAATTTTTAGGTAGGGTTTAGTTGTGGACATCCTACAAGTTGAAGTTTGTTTGCTCTGAAATATGTTTGCATTGAGACATAAGGCCTTGTTAAATAAGGCATGAATAGATACAAATGAAGAGGCACATCCCTGATGAAAGGGTGTGACTCTTGAATGAATAGTTATGTTCTTTAGACGTAGAGATGTATCCTTTGATCAATAGATGTGTCTCTTTGAATAGACGTGTCCTTTGGTAATTGTTGGGGTAAAGGCGTTATGCCCACCCTTATAGTGTGTACAAGCCCATAAGTTATAGTACATAGTACACTTAGTACTTTTAATGTACTAAGTGCACTATGTGTACTAGTGCAATATACATATGTGATAGGGGAGTCACACACTCATGCCTCATGAGTTGACTTATCCCCACAACTCTCTCTCTCTCTCTCCCTTGCTTCTCTGTGTATGTCTCCCATGAATACTCTAACCTAACCCTAATTCAGGTTTCTCCCCATCAACTGGTATCAGAGCCTAGAAGGCGGTGCTATTCATCTCTTCTCCTTGATAGCTGAACGAGCTGCTTGCTTTGCTGCTGTCATACTCTGTGGCATCAACACTCGCAGCAAAGCCCTTTAGTGTGAGCAGCTTGTATCAAGGTCACAGTAGCCAGGCGGGCGTTGAGCCATTGGCGAAGGCAGCAGCCCTAGGCGACCTGTAGCGTGGCTGAGGCAGCACACGTCCATACTCAGGCGTCAACAAACGTGGTGAGGCAGGCGAGCGAAGAAGAAGAGCAGTGGCGCTTCATCAGCGCGCACAGCTACTTGGAGTCGGGCGCCGTGCACACTCATCTCCGACAAGTAACCCATACGCCACGCGTCAGCGCCTTGCCACAAGAGGGCGTTGCAGGCAGCAACGTGTTAGACGTTAGACGGCTTGCTGCTGAGCGTAAAGGAGGCCTGCGCGAAGTGGTGAATATGTCCCCGTGAAGGCGAGCTCTGAGCGACTAGGTGGCGTTGAAGCGCAGGTCGTGGGCGAGCACCAGGTGTTTGTTGCCAAAATTCGAGTATCCGGTGCTTTCACGCCCACTTGCAGCTTGGTACGACTGCACGTTTGCTGCCCTTCAATCCTGCACGTCAACAACTAGTCGCCTTCAGCAAAGCAGCATCTTGGTCAACCAGAGCTCCTCAGCTATTGCCCACCTGCACAGCAGCAACATCAGCATCAAGCCCCCCCCCTTCTGCAACAGAAATCAACCTGCAAATCAGAGAAATTCAGAAATTTCAGAGGTATTTGCCTTCAATTTTTTGCGAATTTCTTATCAATTCAAGCAATTGAGCAGGTACAGGTGCCCAATTGCTCAATTTTTGAGCAAAATTGGCAAAATTGGGTGACATTGGTCACAATCAGGATAAATTTGCAGGAAATTGGTCAAATCAAGATCAATTTGCAGGAAATTGGTCAAATCAGGATCAATTTGCAGGAAATTGGATGTCGAAATTTGGGGCTTTTGATGTAATTGTGCAATTAAGCACTCATACATGCTGTATGATGTGAGAAATTGCACATTTGGGCAAAATTGCAGCAAATTGCAGTGCAAATCAAGGGGCTTTTGTGCCGATTTGGTTGATTTGCATGCAAACAATCGCATTTGATGCCGTGGATAATGTGCTGATGCCTTACAAGCACTCAATGTGCCTGTAAATCAAGGGGCTTTCATGTATTTGATGTATATGTAGCCAGGGGGAAGCATCGTGAACACTCTGGATGCCTTCATGTGCGCCAATGTACCATGCATGATCAGAAATTGATCTCAAATCAAGGGGCTTTTCAAGTTTGTATGCTTGTTGAGCTTGGCAAAGCAGCAGGCAAGACATTTATGCCTTGAATCCTCAAAAAATCAGCTTGCAGTCAAGGGGCTTTTGCCCAATTTCTGTTCGGGACTATTGTATGCAGTGTACGGGACTGTAAAAATCTGATTTTCACTCATTTGGACAGCCAGGAGAGCATTTATTGCTATTGTACCTGCTGGTACAGATTTGGCACAGCTTTGTGCATGTTTTGACATGGCTGTACACTGTTTTGAGTGATCAAAAGGTTCAAATTCAGCTGCTGAAATTGCCGGTACAGGTTTGGTACATCATTGGTGAGCGCTTAGTACTGCTGTACAGTACTTTGAAAGGGCAAAAGAGCACATTCAAGGTGCTGTCCAAAATCTGCAGCAACCAGATTTTGGTGTTTTCATCACATAAAGTGGGAGAAAAGTTGCATTCTTGCTTCCGCAGTGGGAGATAAACTTTGGGAGAAAAACATTTGTGAGCACTTTGTGTGCTTTGGGTGCAGTGTTTGCACATCTTGGGTGCAGTGTTTGCACATTTGCAGGGAGTCAGGCATTAAAGGTTGCATATTGCTATGGCAACCACAGGTGAGAGCTCTTCATTGCTTCACATCAAGAAGCTTGAAGGCTCGCATAATTATGATATTTGGCAAACCCAGTGCTACAATGTGTTGCTCCAGAAAAAGCAGCACAAGCCTATCAAAGAAAGGGGTGTGATGCCCGCTTCTCTTACTGCTGAAGAGTGGGAAGATATGGATGAGCTGGCAAGATCTACTATCATGTTGTCTGTGTCAGACTCATTACTTTTCAGCATTCGTGAAGAGAAGACAGCTTGGGGAATGTGGCAGAGATTGCAGGACTTGTATGCCCAACAAAGTGCCTCAAGCAAAGTGTATTGGTTGAAGAAACTCATAGGCCTTCAGATGAAGGAAGGGGCGTCTATGACAGCCCATTTAAATGAGTTTAATGGTATTGTCAGCCAGGTCATTAATCAAAAGTTGGCAATGGACGATGAGTTCAAAGCCACCTTTTTGTTATGCACTTTGCCAAAGAGTTGGGACACATTCAAGACAGCCACTAGCAATTCGAATGCTATGCTGTCATATGCAGATGTTGAGGGTGCTCTTCTTCAAGAAGAGATGAACAGGAAAAACAACTCTGTTGGAAAGTCCAATGCAATGAATGCACGTGGGAGATCCCAGCAAAGGGGGAAAAGCCAAGAAAGGGGAAGGAGCAAGTCTCGCTCCAAAAAGGATTTGGAATGCCATTATTGTGGCAAGAAGGGACACATCAAAAAGCAATGCTACAAATGGAAAAATGATCAAAAGGAAAAGGGAAAAGACAAAGACAAAGAGAAGGATGAAGCCAAAGATGTAAAGCCAAAGGGCAAAAGTGGAGTCAAGATCGAAGAAATCAATGTGTCACATGCAGGTGGCAGTGAGGATGAGGTCCTCTTTACGTCTTCACTTGATGCCCATTCACTTCTTACAGGTGGTCATGGTATGCACTCATGGATCATTGATTCAAGTGCCTCCTTTCATGTCACAGGTTGCAGAGACTTGTTTGTCAGGTACACTGCTGGCAATGAAGGAGTGGTTTATTTGGGTGATAACCATGCATGCAAGATACTTGGCAGAGGTGATGTGAGGCTTGTATTTTCAGATGGCTCACAGCTTATGCTCCATGATGTCAGGCATGTGCCTGAGATCAAGAAGAATCTACTTTCTACTGGACAGCTTGATGATGCTGATTATGTTACCACATTTGGTAGTGGAAAGTGGAAGATTAGTAAGGGCTCACTGGTTGTTGCCAGAGGCTCTAAGGTGGACACTCTTTACTTTATGCATGCAGGTGTTTGTCACCATGCTAATGTAAATGCAACCGAGCTGCCGGAAATCTCTATGTGGCATAGCCGGTTGGGACACATGAGTGTCAAGGGAATGGAGCAATTGTCTCGTTTGGGTTACTTGCCTTCTCTAAAGTTTTCAAGTTTTCAGTTTTGTGAGCATTGTATATATGGTAGGCAACTACAGTGCCCCCACAAGAAAGCTCTTGGACAGAAAGATGCTCAGTTAGAGCTTGTGCATACAGATGTATGTGAGATGCCTCAGCTTTCTTTGGGAGGGGCAAAATATTTTGTGTCTTTTATAGATGATGCCACACGCAAGGTGTGGGTTTATCCTCTTCGTTTGAAGAGTGATACATTCTCAGTGTTTGAGAAGTTTGTTGCTCATGTTGAGAATCAAACTGGCAAAACACTGAAGGCTTTGCGTTCCGACAATGGTGGAGAGTACATGTCCAAACAGTTTCAGGACTTTTGTGATGCTAAAGGCATCAAGAGGGAGCTCTCTACTCCTTATGATCCTCCACAAAACGGGACAGCAGAGAGGATGAACAGGACCATACAGGAGAAGGTCCGTTCTATGTTGTCACATGCTGCATTACCTCATGGTTTTTGGGCTGAAGCTGTTATGACAGCCGTTCACCTTATAAACAGGTCACCTAACACGAGGCTTGGTGGGAAAGTGCCAGAAGAAGTATGGACAGGGAAGCCTCCGTCATACAAGCACTTGAGAGTGTTTGGTTGCGTTGCGTACGTGCACATACGCAGGGAAATGCGCACCAAACTTGATCCTAAGTCTCACAAATGCATATTCCTAGGATATGGTGACAGAGGTGAAATGGGGTATAGACTTTGGGATCCCATAAATAGAAAGATCATACGCAGCAATGATGTCATTTTTGATGAAACATGCATGTATAAGGAGCCTGCAAGGCAACAAGAGCCTGGCAGAGTCATCTTTGATGATGATGGACATCATGGACAACAACAAAGGGCTGTAAATCAGCCATTACAGCAGGAAAACCAGCCCTTAAATGGTGCTGAAAATGGTCCAAATGGATAGCCAGATATGGCAGAAGATATCCCTATGGATATACCACAGTTGGAGGATATACCGGGCATGATTTTTCAGCCTTATGGCATGGAACAGGAGCCACCAATGGGTGATATGCAGGCTGGACAGCAACCTGCAAATGATGGTCATTGGGTACGGAGGTCCACTAGACCCTCCAGAGTCCCTGACAGGTTTGTTCCAGGGGTTGACTACTTGATGCTCACTGACTGTGGGGAGCCCTCATGTTATAAGGAGGCTTTACAGAGGGCAGACAAAGCTCTATGGGAGCGTGCCATGAAGTCAGAGATGGATTCTCTGCATACAAATGAAACATGGAAGTTGGTGCATTTGCCTGCAGGCAAGAAGGTTTTGCCATGCAAGTGGGTATACAGGCTCAAAGTTGCACCAGATGCAAAGCCAAGATACAAAGCCAGGTTAGTGGCTAAGGGCTTTAAGCAGGAATATGGTGTGGACTTTGAGGAGATCTTCTCTCCAGTGGTCAAAATGACCACACTTAGAGCTGTGTTGGCTTTGGTTGCGCATGATGATCTGGACTTGATTCAGATGGATGTGAAGACTGCTTTTTTTCACGGTGATCTCCATGAGGAGATATATATGCAGCAGCCAGAGGGTTATGCAGTGAGTGGAAAGGAGAAGCTTGTATGCAAGCTGAAAAAGAGTCTTTATGGGCTCAAACAGGCACCAAGAGAATGGTATCATAAATTTGATACATTCATGAAATCTCAGAAATTCAGGAGAAGTGACATAGATCACTGCTTGTACACCAAGAAAGCTTTGGATGGCAGTCTATTGATTCTCATTTTGTATGTTGATGATATGTTGATTGCCGGGAAATCTCGTAAAGAGATGGATGCCTTGAAGCAGAGGCTGCATCAAACCTTTGATATGAAGGATTTGGGTGATGCAAATCACATCTTGGGTATGCGGATACTTCGGGACAGAAATCAGCATGTGTTGTATTTGTCTCAGAAGGAATACATTGGCAAGGTCTTGCAGAGGTTCAATATGGACGGGGGAAAGAAAGCTAGTACTCCTTTGCCTCCATATGTGAAACTCAGTGCTATGGACAGCCCACAGTCGGATAGTGACAGGGCTGATATGGCCAAGATTTGTATGCTTCAGCTTGTGGCAGTCTCATGTATGCCATGGTTGCTACTAGGCCGGACATTGCATTTGCAGTGGGAGTGGTTTCTAGATACATGGCCAACCCTGGCAAGAAGCATTGGGAAGCAGTGAAAGGTGTCATGAGATACCTGAAGGGCACACAGGATATGTGCATTTGCTTTGGCAAACAGGATGCATTAGTGCATGGTTACACGGATTCGGATTATGCCGGTCATCCAGATAATCGGAAGTCTACTACCGGTTATGTATTTACATTCACAGGAGGTGCTGTGTCATGGATATCCAGGATGCAGAAGTGCACAGCCTTATCTACTACAGAGGCCGAGTATATTGCAGCCACAGAGGCTTGCAAGGAGGCATTATGGCTATCTCGGTTAGTGGTTGATTTGGGCTATACAGGGGATATTCCATTGTTGCATTGTGACAGTCAGAGTGCCATTCAGTTGGCAAAGAACCCTGTTTTTCATGCAAAGACGAAGCATGTGGATGTGAAGTATCACTTCATCAGAGAGGTGATAGAGAACAAGCAAATTCAGCTTGTTAAGATTCACACGGATGACAACCCGGCTGATCTGTTGACGAAGAGTTTGCCTCCGGAGCGGTTTGCTCATTGCAGACACTTGATGGGCATTGGATGAGGCCATTTTCAGCCTTGATATGGCCTTGTATATTATCATGTACATGCTGATTTTTTCTTTTCCTTTACTTAAGGGCACTTTGCCTTTAAGTGGGAGGTTGTTGGAGTAAAGGCGTTATGCCCACCCTTATAGTGTGTACAAGCCCATAAGTTATAGTACATAGTACACTTAGTACTTTTAATGTACTAAGTGCACTATGTGTACTAGTGCAATATACATATGTGATAGGGGAGTCACACACTCATGCCTCATGAGTTGACTTATCCCCACAACTCTCTCTCTCTCTCTCTCCCTTGCTTCTCTGTGTATGTCTCCCATGAATACTCTAACCTAACCCTAATTCAGGTTTCTCCCCATCAGTAATGACCCATCTAACAAGGTGTGACCCTTCACTAGTGTCATTTCAATGATTAAAGACCAATCAATAGTAATTAGAGAGATTCGTACACAATCATAACAAGGTGAAGTAAAATGAAGAATGAATGCATATGTGCACAAGTTTTGAAAAGTGCTCTTAGAGATGTCTCCATTTATGCATGTTACATGGGCTGACAAGACGAGAAGGTTTCAATTGAGACTACGACCCGTGTACAAAGCGAGACTACAAATGTATCCTGGTCACACCAGCCACCACTGCCACAAAGCAATTGATACTCAAGTTGAGTCGATCCAACAAGGCTAAACGCTCATTCCAAGGCAAAGAGAGAGATGTCCCAAACCTGCAAATTAGTGGACAATCACCTAAAACGGACCAAAACCAAGTCAAAAATGATCCAAAGGGTTTGTAAGAAGCATCCCTTCAAAGTGACAAACTATGGTCTCACTGTTGGGTAGAAAGAGCAATATATGCGTGAGGGCAAATGCTCTACTTGTGGAAGCACTAAGCATATAGCAAAAGCATGCCCAAACAAGAAGCAATGTGATAATGTGAATGCACCAAAGTCCAATGTCCATATGGTTGCCAATGTGCACGGGAATACTTCACATGATAGCAAAGACAACGTTGTATGTACACAAATGGAAGCTCCTTTGGGTATTGAAGTAGGGGACATGGGTCCTCAAATTGAGGGATTGCCTTTGTTGGTAAAGAAGTGCAGGTTATGCCAATCATTGGCAAGTTGTGCATACACATTCAAGGCTATTTGGATCATGAAAACTTTCTTGTGGCACATTTAAATGGCTGTGATGTATTGGCTTGGTAACCCTTAGCACATGCACATTGACCCGCACAAGGCTTAGAAGACCAACAAGATCACCTTCATGCATAAAGGCCGAGAGCATGTGATTGATGCTAGCGAAGAGTGTGATACTATCTCCATCTCATGTACAAATTAAAAAAGTAACGAAAAAGAGTGCTTCTGTATACTTAATTTTTATACAAGATCATGTTGAAGAAACTAATGCACATGAAAACACTTTTAGTAATGATAAGCTGAAATTTTTGCAAGAGTACAATGATTGTTTTTTGATGAGTTACCAAATGAGTTGCCACCCGTGCGACCCAAAGATCATTGCAATGATCTTATGCTAGGTAGCTCACCACCTAAAAGGCCAGCCTATCGAGTAAGTGCATCCCAAAGAGAGGAGATCAATCGTGATGAGAAGAGAGGAAACATCACCTGTAATGCATATATACCTAGATGAATCCATAGTTAATTCGTAGTTATTATAAAGTCCATTAGTTTCCATCTTTCATTATTTATCTTTCAACCCTAGGTATGTCAAGGAAATAGGCACCCAAACCCGTGGGAATACCCTTGAGTCATCCCATAGAAACCCAAGTTCCAATGCCTAACCAAAAGCATGTCACTAGTATGCAAGAACTTCACATAAAACTAAATTTTATGCAGGCTCAGTGCAGGTCAACACTCATCCCAACAGTTCACTTAAATCACCCTCATACCTAAGCTGCAAAATCACCGACTAGAGACTGTACAATCCATTACAATTCCTACTTTTAATACAAGACTTTGCAAATCAATCTTACCTTGGCTTGAGATGTTTTGATGAGGCTGACACTGTCTTTGGCAAAGTCTCATCGATACATTGGGTTTGCTTTGACAAGTCTTCAGATTCAGCTATTGGGAAGTTGTATGCTAGCGCCGAGAGAAAAGAGTCTGTAGTGTTGCTCAATGAGCCGGAGGCACTGCCGCTGCTTCCAAAAGCACCATTTCCAAGTAAAGCCTGCAAATGTGCCTCCCTGTATTCCTTGCCTAACAAAGAGAGGGTAGAACCAGGTGGCACTCCAGCCCTCCTCAACCTACGCCTA
Source organism: Cibotium barometz (assembly GCF_041138505.1). Lineage (NCBI taxonomy): Eukaryota > Viridiplantae > Streptophyta > Polypodiopsida > Cyatheales > Cibotiaceae > Cibotium > Cibotium barometz. The sequence goes on from NC_141049.1 coordinate 24,100,459, forward strand.
CGCTGAATGTAAAACTTTGTCAAGGAACAATGCTGATACAACAACTGTTAACAAGATGACATGACATCTTACAATATGCATGCACATGCGTGCACGCACACACACACACACACACATGTATATAAATGTATATATACTTGAATATATATACATATACACATACACACTCGTATATTTATGTGTACATACACATATGTACGTAAATACTATATGGTTCAAAGGTATTCAACATTCATATACTTATATATACACACATACTCATATATTTAAATATTATATGGCTTAAAGGTATTTATTTATGTATACGTAGGTGTATTATATGTATATACTATATTATATTTTGAGGTTATTGATATGCCATTCTACTAAATACAAAATTGCAAATGGAGCTGGATATCTTGAAAAGTTGGCCGTGTTGAGACGTCATGTGCCCTACCATATCCTTCAGTATCTTCACCGCGCAAACAGGGCACACCTGCACAATGCTAAGTTTCAGGGCTCATAAATATGCAATATAACATGTTGAAAGAAAAAACAGAAACCAACAAAACAAGGACGGCCAAAGAGGTAAATTGATAGAGATTCTTATAATATACACACACTTACAGACCAGAGAGAATAAATGCAAAGAGTTGGTAAAATGGGTGCTTTTAGGAATGTGCCATGCCGATGCATAGCTTGCCCAATTCAAGCACCTGAAATGGACGACCCATGCCACAACCACCTCATCCACTGCTAAATATCCAACCACCGGGATGGTTCAGAATAACCATTACTGAGCCTTTGATTAATGTATAGTATCTTGGGTGGAGATGTCACATTAAATACAACTCTTTGCAAGAATCTAAGTCCTGTTACACACTTAATTCCCCACCCCACCAATGGCCAGACCATACATGTGTAACCAGCTTAAATGGTTGCCAACCCAATGAATTATATGATTTTAATACTATACAGATACTTGATCCCCCTGAAAAAAAACAAACAGGCCATTTTTCTTTTTTGAGTACAAAAATACCTACCACTCCTTTGGATTCAAACATGTGCTCATCCTCCAAGTGGGTGCATAGAGCTGATATGTCAAAATCCTCATCACAATAAGGGCAAGCAAACTCTGCACGAACCTCGTCGTCGACTTCGAAGTCATCAACATTGAGGCGATCTGCACATACATTTTATTTTTTTTATTTTTAGCAAAATGTGGACAAAATAAAAAGAACCTTCAATTCAATTTGCAAAATAAAAAGTGAATGGAAAAGGAGGGGGGGGGGGGGGGGGGGGGAGGGGGGCGCTCTGTGGTAAACGAGGGGAAGACCATTAGCACACACAAACGGCTTTCATTCTCAAAATGCGGAGTATTCTGATTTCCGATATTTCAGAATAAGCCCTGGGAAAAAACGATTTTTTTGGTATAAAATTTTCGGCTTTTCGTCTAATATGGAAGCAGATAAGTAAGAAAGCTTACCCCATTGGTGATGAGACTGCTGGAGGGCATGGTGGCGCTTGGCAGCAGAGAGGCGGGCAGCCCAGAGATCCGCGTCCATAGCTAGGGTAGAAAGAAAACACTACGTGTGCAGTAGCTGGGGGGGGGGAGAAGGGGAGAAATGCACCCAAAATTTTTTTGATTGGAATTTTGAAAAATGGGGGTAAGAATGGCAGCTGAAAATGTGCAAAAATGAGCAGAGAATGGGATTTTTTTTTTACACAGAGAAAAGCAGAAGGCAAAAAGCTTTTTATGTGTGGCGGGGCCGCCAAGGGGAAGGGAAGGGGAGGGGAGGGGGGCGGCTATGGCGGTTTAGAAGACCTCTTCTTCTATCTAGCTATGCTTCTTGTCCAAAATGAACCCAGTTCTCAAATTATGTTTATGAACATAAACAACAAATAAATAATTATTGGCACCAATATGTTTTTTTGTTCAATTTTTTCTTGCACTTACCTTAGTTTCCTTTTCTCGCTAAAAAAAAATTTTGTGAATCTCCTTGCTCAACTACACACCTTTTAAGAAGGCACGAAACAATCAACCACTTTCTTCGTGCCATGATTCTCCTTTATGTATGCCCATACATAAAAGAGAAAATCTACCACTTTCTCTCACTGCTATGATTCTCTTCTATGTCTGCACATATATTTTCTAAGGTCTTTACACACCTGATGCAACACGCAAACGTGAAAAATGGCAGAGAGAGAAGTAAGATTGCATGTTGTTGTAGTTCAGTTGGCACGTATTATTAAGGTCTTTATATTCTTGAACTTGCTAAATGGGCACACAAAAAAAGAGTAAGGGGCATGCAAGGTAGCCATGTAATAGTCACATGGGCTGTGGAGATTTTTGCATTCCCTTCTTCCATTAATGCACATATCATTAAGGTAACAGAAAATGGGTAAGGGACATGCTAGGTAGCCATGCAATGGTCACATGGGCTATGGAGAATTTTGCATTCTCTTTGCAAGTCCTTAAAGGCCCTTCAACAAATAGAAACCCCATGTCCCCTCCCCCTTATTCTATTCTTCTCTCTTTGCACTCAACCACCTAAAGCTTTGTTACTCTCATCAAGTTGCTCATGCTACCCTTATGGTTAGCATCAACCTTAACAATTTAGTGAATAAGTTAAAACACCTAGCACATGATAACATTCTTGCAAAGTAGGTTCTTCACACAATCCTTTAATAAAGTAGGTGATTAATCAATGCAAGATAAGCTCGTAACACCATTCCTTCAATTAATCTTATCGTTTATACACCCTCTCTTTGAATATGAAAAAGAACCACCGCCCCAATTTTAAAAAAGGGACTATTATTCACCTCTTACATGCAAATTCTTGTTTGATCTATGTGTTTATGTATGTGAATTTAGATGTACCTTTTACGTAGGTTGTCTTTATATGTGTAATTTTGTTTTTTTTTCATACTATACATCCCTTAATAGATTGGGGTTGTCAATCATTCTTTATAAGATCTCTGCATCCTTTATTGGGTCCATTAGAGTACCCCGCCCCCACAACACAGCACCCACCAATCTCTTTTTCGAAAAGCGATTGATGATCACAACTAACACAACATCAAAATGCAACCATGTTGATGGCTACTTTGTTGAACATTTGGCAATGCATTGTTACATGTATGGAAGCTAAAAATCAGAAAGATTTTTTACGAGCATCATAGATGGTTATTATCAATAGCTTCTTACTAGATTGTTAACTTATGGTAGTTTGTTGGAAACAAACACACCTGCAAGGGCCAAAATAAGAGAAGAAAAATGTCACTTGTGCATTCTACCTAATGCACTCAACTATGAGAGCAATGGTGTAGCTTATATGGTCCACGAGAAAAGATAGTGAAAAGGTCAAGCAGCATACACATGTGCTTGCACGTTCACCAAAGTAGTTTTCTTTTTTATAGTGGGATTATTCAACCTATCCACCCGTCGCCATTGTAGCAAGAAGGAATTGAACACGTTTGCTGACCCTTTACCAACACTTGACTACACTGTATATGGGACCCGTAGTTTTTTTTGGGTGAAAAAGGTTAAGTAGCACATTTAGGCTTATAGGCATGATTCTATGCAATTATGAATTAAGTTTATTAAGTTTAGCGTGCAACTATTAAGGTGTCCACTTTTATATTAGGAAACAACTACTGAAAATAAAAAATTGAACCTAATTTAATCCCAAAGTATACCTTAGTGCCAATTTCAATATAGTAATTTTAAATTACATAATGTACAATAGTGGATGGTTCATTTAAAAAAATAGATGTCATGGCTAAACAATCATGAATTTTTCTTATATCACTTTTTGTTATGACATAATGTTACCTTCCATTGAAAAATGTCACGATACAACCATGTTATGCATAATATTGTGAAGATGTATTTAAGCATGGCTATCATTTTTTGTTATGACATCGTTGCCTTCCGTTGAAAAATGTCAAGATATAACCATGTTATACATATTATTGTGAAGATGTATTTAAGCATGGCTATAATCTGATAAAAATATGCATACTTCAAGCCAAGACATGAGCATGAACACAAAATTAGGACACTAAAGTGATATGATAATAGGACTACGAACTCAACATATCTTACACAACTTCTTTCTCTCACTTAAAGAACCAAATAAAAAAAGATTATTTGCCACATTGTTCAAAAGATAAATAAAATGCTCTCTCTCTCTCTCTCTCTCTCTCTCTCTCTCTCTCTCTCTCTCTCTCTCAAACACACACACACACACATGCATACATACACATGTGCACCCCCCCAAAAGACATATGTAAGCACATGAAGGACTACTATTATATCAATGGGTTTCTATGGAAAGCCACTAGCAAGCTTTGACACCTTCAAAGTTGACCAAATTTCTAGTTTAGAACACATAAGAAAATTCTAGAAGAAAAACTTTAAGCTTTAGAACCTAATTAATGAGCTTAAAAAGCATGTGAGCACTATCATTGCTTTGCAAGGGAAGGGACAAGTAGCACGCTTGTACTAAAGTGGTTCAAAGTACGTTTTCTAACGTACTTAAAAAGCATGTGAGCACTATCATTGCTTTGCAAGGGAAGGGACAAGTAGCACACTTATACTAAAGTGGGTCAAAGTACGTTTTCTAACGTAACAATTGAGAATGCATTAAAAATATTTATGCACTTGACCTATGAAAAGGCTCCACCTCTTTCGGAAGCAGTAGACAAAGGGGCAAGGCTTGCTAACATAGGAGACAACGATATCTCTTGAGATCCATGTACTGAAGGACTGTGTGTGCCATATATGTATCTATTTGATTTAAGCTGGAAAAATGAGCATAAATGAAACATAGCAAGCTAAATATCTCAAGAGAGAAAGTACCTACTTCTCCATAACATTTCACCCTTTGGTTTAGTTAAGAGGAAATAAAGTAAAAAAATGTTTGTGAGGCAAGAGCACATAGCAAGTGTTACTGTAATGGTGATCAAGACAATTAATAAAAACAATTCAATATTAATAAAGATCCACGACCAAGAGAATTTGACCCCCCCTTCAAGACCTTACTTACGTCTTATTCACAAAATCAAGATCCTGTAGATGGAAAAGGAGCTAATGAATTTCATGTACATAGTTGCTTAAGGCTAGAACTAGTGCCAATGGACTATTTCCAAGTTTTGTCCAACCTTGTGTGAAAGTTGGTCATTTTTATATGTCAACTTTGACATTAAGCAACGTGCCTTCCCTTACAATAGAATACTTGTGAGCTCTCCCTCTTTTCTACTCTAGCTTGCTTGCATTCTATTGGGTTCTTACATGCTAGATGGTTTGCTTCCTTGAATAGGTTTGATTATAGGATTCTCCCTCTCATTAGCTTCTTCTCCATCCACCTCTTGTGAGAGAGAACCACCATGAAAACATACACATGCTTCTAAGCTAAATCTGAGGCATTAACAACCATGTTGTGAAACAAGCATGAGAAGTTATTAAGAATACCACTGTGTATTTACAAATCATTACTTTAAAACATTTCCCCAAATGATAGATCATAGATCTAACATGGGCCTAGCTTAGGATAATTCAAACATCCTTGATACACTCAACACTCACATTAATAAAGGATCCTTGCTACACCCACATCAACATGGACCTAGCTTAGGCTAATTCAACCATCCTTAACACACCCATGTCATATAAAGGAATTAAAGAAGTTCATGTTACAAAGAGTGCATTCCTTCAAGGAGTATGATCCACATTACCATTAAAGAATCAATAATCTCTTTGAGATTTTTGAACTAAAAAATAGTTTATATTGATCACAAAGTGTTACGACAACTTTAGTCGTGAGATGGCTAAATACATAAGTTGTTTGACGCCCGAGGGATGAGTCACATTGCATCTGGGTTACTAAGAGGGAGAAAAACTAGAGGATGGATCTATTTACTAAGAGGGAGTCAATGACATCTCAACAAATAATCCTTGTTTATAACTAACTATTCGTGGATTATGAGGAAGATCTATAATTTTTACCAAGAAATGCCTAAAGTTATATGGAACCTACCATGATCCACATTACTATTAAAGAATAAAAAATCTCTTTGAGATTCTAAACCAAAAAAGAGTGTATCAACCGCAAAGTGCTATACAACTTCAAAGTCTCGATGGCTAGCTACATAAGTTGTTTAAAACCTAAGGGATGAATCACCTTAGGTGAGAGACGCATCAGGTTTTCTAAGAGAAAAAACTAGGAGCAGGGAGTCAATGACATCTCAACAAATACTCCTCGTCTATAATTGTTTGTCGACCTGAGGAAGAATTTTTTTTTACCAAGAAATGCCTAAAGTTATATGGAACCCTACGAATATAATTTGAGAAATATAGTAGAAGTCTTCCTAGAAGAAGAATTAAGGCACTTGATTAAAATGACACCAATGAGAGGATTGTTGGGTGGATTTTTGTGGAGAAGAGAGGAAACCTTTCCTACCTACTTGAAGCTTTAAATAAATGACCCCCACCCCAATCATTACCATGCTTCCACCCCAATCTATTTCCATTTAGTGTCACTAGGGACACCAATAGAGATGATTCATTATGGACTAAGACCTTATGTCTCATTAAAAAATATCAATATATATGAACCCATTTAGCATTACACATGGGTTGGTTTCTCTAGTAATAATAGTATTCACCTTGTCAACTAGACCTTTGGCATTTAAAGTGTCTATGTCTATGCAAATTTTGGCTAATAACTAAGGATAATGAAGCAAAAAAAAAGGGATTATACGAACACATTACTCTTATATAAGTCAGCTTTATAAATCCTCAGTGCTGCCTAGGCCTAGATTGCTTGTGTCCTCCTACTGTAAGAAAGAACTGTAAACAAAATCCATTAAATATTATCATCCTACTAATACATTTGTTTGGAGGACATGATTAGTAAAACTGAAAGAAAGGATAGAAGACTCGAAGTTGAATTAGGTCAGTTAGACTCATGAATTGAAATTGGTGGAAGGATTGAACTTTAAGGAATTGAAGTTAAGAATGGGGAGGAAATCTTGAGACAGAGTAAAACTACTAGATTTGGAGATGTAGTCCAACAATAAAGGCTACCATAACTCCGCATGTATGGGAATATTTAGAGCCAAAGTGATACGAGCTGCAAAAGTGAAAAAGCCTTCTATGGAAATCATGGACTCAAATAAAGACTAGTAGTTCATGTTAATGAATTTTGAAAAACATTTGATCAACCAATCTTATTTTCGGAGAGCCTCTCTCTCATACATACAAGCTTTGATAATGTTAGGCTAGGGTTTCTATCATTGGTCCCTTCCCTACACTCACCAATCTTCTCTTTACTACCCACAACGTTAAAAACAGGGGGCTCCCCCTCCCAGGTCCCAAACGGCCGCTAGGCCAAAGGGACTCACCCCCATAGCAACAAGCTCACATAAAAAATTTACAATGCACCACCCATCGGCTGCCTCGAAACTTGTCTCTGCAGGGGGTAGTAGTCGAGGCTTTGAAATGGAGGATAGCCCTATCATTTTGCAAGAGGGAGGGGTCATTCACCATGAAGCACTTGTAGGAAATTTGATTTATTGTCATGTAGAAGAATGGGAATAGTGACAAGTGGCCGGGTTCCTATTCCCACATTTGAGCCATGTGAACTCCATGCAAAAGGCACCTTTCTACACCGACTTGCCTCTTCAAGCCATAAACGTGGAACAAGTCATCGTGCACGCCAATAGCCTCTTCTCTCCCACACATTACTCATCTCCTCGCTAGAAGCATGCAGCCTTTCGGAACCCTCTGCACATAGGGCATGGAGAGCACGGATGGTCCGTCCACCACTCAACTCAGTGAAGAAACTGAAAATCAAAGAAGCAGGGTGGCACCCACATGCCCTAGTGGAAGTAGATTAGCAAGGAACTCCCTAGATCTTTATCTATCAATGTAGGAATGGGCTTCCTCCTTGAACAACCTCTAGTCTTCAAAAACATCCACAACACATGTTTCCATTGTGGAGAAAAGGACCACTTCATTAGGAATTCTCCTATCAAATTCCCTCCCTTCCCCCCTCAACCATCGGCTAACCAACTTGACCCTAAAGAGGACAACCCCAGGGGTTTCAAATTATTGGGAGGAGAGGTAGAGGACAAGGGCACAATCAAGGTGGTAGTAATTTACCTAGAAGGAGAAATTATAATAGATTCTCCCCAGTGCCATTGATATTGGCGACCCTACCTAGACTGTCAAAGAATCCTCAAGTGAGGATGAAGAAGAAGGGGTTCCTAGTATGCAATTTCAAAATAGTGACCTAGAAACGGAGGTTGAAGATATGGATTTTCAAGATGCCTCCTTGGTTAATTTGGATGCATGCCCCTCACAAGGTGAGGAAGAATCTCTACCAGGAGGGGAAAAAAATATCCTTCTTTATCTTTTGTCAAATAGACTATTAGAAACTTGAGACAGTCCAAAGCTAAAACCCTTGCCCTCAAAAGGAGATAGTCCCAGGTAGGTGGGATAAACTCCCCTCTTCCCATGGAGAAGAGAACCCAAGACTCTGCTAAAACCCTTGCCCTCAAAAGGAGATAGTCCCAGGTAGGTGGGATAAACTCCCCCCTTCCCATGGAGAAGAGAACCCAAGACTCTGCTAAACCTCCCCCCAAAAATTAGAGAACATGAGACATGACCCTTATCTCTTATAATACCAAAGGGCTAACTGATCTCAGTAGGGTAAGAATTATAAAAGAGTGGATGTATCAAATGAACATCATCCAGATTTTATCTGCATGCAAGAAGTAAAAGCGGCGGGGCAAGCATTGGCTAAAAAACTTGAGGGGATCTTAAAGAAACATTCGAGGTTCAATTCTAACCATCCCCATGGAGGGAGGGGAACATCAATAGGAATAGGTGAATAGTGGATGCCCATAGTTAAACATCATGAGGTGGACACTCTTAACAGATGGGTAGCTATTCATTTAGAAGAGAATAATGTTAAATTGATTATCTCAGTCTATGCTATTGGTACCTATGCCTCCAAACCAAAATTGTGGAGCTTGATGATACATTTTGTTGATCCGGTAATTCTGGTCAGAGACTTCAATATGGTAGAGTCCCCCAAGGATAGACTGTTAGGCATTTTTTTACATGCATTCAACTACTCTACATGCATCCACCTATACATCTTGATAACTCCCCACCTTTATGCATAGCTAGAGTTTTCTATTTGTGTGGTAGCAAAACAAGGTGCATAGTAGTAGTAGGTTGCCGAGGGCATCAAGAACCTCGCTCTCTATTGTATTTTGTCTACTACAACAAGAAAGCCTCCCTCTGTATCGACAATGTCCTATCCCTCAAGTCCGTTCTGGAGAGATTTGTTGTCTATAGTGTTGAGCAACATCTGTTAACCGGCCTTGTAGTGCAGCTAAAGACAATGCATAAACCCACACATGCAAAGGTGTTGATGCGCTTAGTAAGTGTGAGTGCATGGGCAAGTGATATAAAGAGTGTGATAACCACAGGTGAAGATGTGTAACTGGTGTGAAGAGTTTCCTCCTCTTCCTCTTCAAGTACAACACTTCATTTAGCGGCGCCACCCTTCAAGAGTGAAAGAGAGAGGAAGATCTAATCCTAATGCACAATCTAACCTATTCACCTTACTAGGTCTAGCTGGTCTGGCTCTGATACCATGTTGAGAAACATGGATAGGCATATGGGGGGCTAGGGTCATTTATACATGTGGGCCCTTGGCCCTTGGGACTATAAAAGGAACATGTCTTTGTATTTGGGACTCTTTGACATATTATACATTGTTACCTTTTTTAGAGCTTATGGCCCAAGATTTCATGGCTTTCTTCATGAACCTATGGCTACTCTAAGCATTAAGGAGCAATTTGGCTGTACTCCAACCGTTAATTCTAATTATGAGGACTTTAACCAATGAGTTCTATTCTCTCACTGGATCTCTCTCTTGCATTAGCATTAGATCTTTGATCCCTTTCTTTTATTGGTATGAGAGCTTTCCCTAGATCCTTTCTTGCATTGATATGAGAGCTTTCCCTAGATCCTTTCTTGCATTGGTATCAGAGTTTTGCTTAGATCCTTTCTTAGGGAGTGCTTAATCATATTTAGATTAGGTTTTATATAGTTTTGAGATTTGCTTTGATTCTTATTGTGAGAGGATTAGCAAATTAATGTTAATCATTTTTGGTACATGCTAATTATGATTTTTAAAAACCCTAATATACTAATTAGTGATTATCTTCTTGATTAGAGTTCCTTTTACCATAATCTTTGATTAAATTTCATCATTTATAAAGCCTAATTTTTGCTCATTATTACAGCAAACCCTAGAACCATACCTTGAGGGATTACTTGTTTCAGTGAGGGATTTGTCAAAAATCTTTGGTCTTATGCAAATCTTGGTGGAAGATGATCAAGAAATGTTGTACAAGTCTTTGGAAGATCTTGGAGTGCTGATTGTAAACATTGATTAAGAAAGTGTGTAGAGTTGAAGTTATTATGCAAAATCAACCTACAACAAGGGATTAGAATGTAATAATTGAAGTAAGTGTCAATCTTTCATCCTTTCTATGGTTCTTGTTGATTTCCTTACAAAGAAGCATGCAAAAGTTGCACAAAGGACAAACATTGTTGGGGATAGCAAGTAGTTTATGTAGAGATTAAGCAAGTTTGGGTCTTAATCAAGGTGGTTAGAGGTAAAATATGTAGAAATTTGATGATTTAGTGTCATCTAAATAGTTTCTTAATCAAGAAAGTGGTTAACAACCATGGTTAGTGTTAATCAATATGATTAGTATTAATATTGGTGGTATATTAACTTATGATATTCATTGCAATGCTATAATAATGGATTAACACATATTAATAGAACATTTAAGGCTAAAAAGGACAAAATAGGTGGATCGCAAGCACATTTATTAGATTATATAGAGATTAAGCAAGCTTTGCAGTGTCAGAGTAAGTGCAAATAGAGTACGAGTGGCACACAAAGCCACAAATTTCTCACATCATAGTGATCAAACAATTTGATGATCTCAGATGGTAGACAATCTTAGCTTCCCAATAATCTGATGATTTGAGATCATAGATGACATTTCAATTATCCAATGATTGGGGCTCTCAAATCACAAACGATCCAACGATCGAGTGTATGTAAGCCAGAAATCAAGATGTGTGTGGCCGTTGTTGTAGGCAGTGTAAGTGAGAGAGCAAAAGCTCATGGACTGGTTCTTCATGTTCGACAACATTATGGATGACCCCAAGGAGATGGGATCCAACCCCATCGTTTTGGGGTCCCATTCTAGCACCAATTTGGTCATTTGCATGATGAGGGACACCATTTGTTGAGTGGCGGAGTGAGCTTTGTGAGGAGATGCCCACCGCCCCCCCATAGTAGTTCGGGCTCATTGTTAAGTTCCAAAATTACTTAGATGACAATATCGATGATAAATTCCCTTTTGCCAAGCCAGTTCGACCTAGAAACAATTGTGCTCATCCGGGTAGATATAAGCCATGCTTCGTGCTCATGGAGGATGCCCTTGGGCTGGACTTTAAGAGGAGACCCTCCATTGTCAGTGGATATATTTATTGGGACATATGAAAGCTCCCTTATGCATATTTAATTTTACAAGGGATGTAAACATTTATATACGGTTTAATAAAGCAAGCTATTTTGGTTGAAGTCAACATCTATGTGAAAAAGGACACTAGTTTGAGCCCCACAAGTTATTTCAAGCAATATAATTAGTCGGAGTGCAAGCCTTACACCATCACATGCACTCAAGACAGAGCATCATAGCGTTAGAAACAGTGCACACTTTTCAAAAGACAAGCTTGACATTAGAGTTGTGTGTGGTTGTAGTAGGTAACTTATAGTGTTTGGAGTAGTTGGCTTGTATGATGCAGCTCCAAAGGCATGCTTGTAGAAGTATAGAGCCTTCTCAGGGTAGTTTCATGGCCTATGCTACACAATGTCTTGCTATGTGTAGAAGTTTGGAGTATCAGCCAGCCTGTGCACAATTCTAAAAAGAACTACTTCATTATAGATTAAAAAACAAGTTCATAGCAGAGTATAAAAGCATACTACAAGCAATGGTAGCAACACACAAAACAACATATATAACACATATTGCCACATGTATTCACCATGGGCATGACTTATTAAGAGTTTCGAGATGGATGCATGGTCATGATCGTGCTATTGATGATGATGTGCATGGCTACATGTAATTAATGATCGTAAGCCTCTATACCCCAAGCATTTTATATTGAGAGGGTTATCTTTGAAGACCATATCTTCCCTAGACCTTGACCACCCTCACTAACAATGGGACACGCTTATGCCTCATATAAGAGAAACATGATATACAAGGATTGAGCTTGTTAAATCTCATCCCTTTATGCTCATTTGAGGCTTGAGCTTGTTAGATGTCATCCCTTTATGATTATTTGAGGATTCTTGGGTGACCATTGTACCATACTAACATGTTGTTTATCGTGGGTGAGACCACTTATCACTAATGAACCGAGTGTTATCGGTATATGTATTTGGGGCCATGCTAGTGTTATTGATATTACAAGTAATCTCCATAATACTGAGACACCCTTACATATCATATAAGAGAAACATGACACATAGGGTTTAAGCTTATTAGATTTCATCCCCCCTATGGTTACTCGGGATGCCTAGGTAACCAATATGGTATGACTTAGTGTTAAGTATTTGGGGCCATGTTGGCGCTATTAGTAATGTGGATGGTCTCCATGTTAAATACTCACCTAGTGTATTGTTAGTGTATATGTTTATGCTTATTCTACATTGTCATGTCTGGATTGATAGTGTAGATATTCTAAATATTACAACTGACATGGTTGACATTTATGAGGTAGATGATGAGCAGTGTGATGTTACTGACATGGTTAATGTTTGCAAGATATGTGATAAGCAGGGTAATGAGGTTATGAATTGATAATGGTGTGTATGTTATGGACATGGTTAATGTTTATGAGATAGGTGATGAGTAGTGCGATGGTGACAATTGAGGTTATGCATTGATGATGGTTTGTATATTATAGACATGGTTAATGTTTGTGAGATACATGATGAGTAGTGCGATGGTGATGATGACTGAGGCTATGTGTTGATGATGGTTTGTATTGTAGTGCATGAACACCCACTATAGTAACATACATAGTATTATTTTGGTGAGCTAATTTATTTTATTTTATATTATTCTACCCATTTTGTATGGTTAGGGTATTGATTCATAAGCTTACATGCTCTAGTTGTTTATTTTATGCAAAAACCTTATATGCATGGATATATGGTTATTTATGTAAAAGGGAAGCCCAGTTTTGATAAGGAAATCTATTATTGTCTCTTTGGGCTAATTTATATAATACAATTTTAAATACCTAGATGAGAAGAGGGAGCCTTTCATGTTGGGGGGGGGAGGGGGATTTTACACCCAATGCTCTTTGTCTTGTGTTTTTTGATTTGTGCTTATCTGGGGTTTTTAATTTGCTCATGTCAATTCAAGCTATGGTTATAAACATTTATGTAGTTGATTAATATCTCCTTGTCTAAGATCTTATAAAAGATATGCCTTTCTCTCCACATAAATAAGCACACATATATGTTACATCCATTTTTATGCATATTAAAAGTAGGAGACGTGGAAAGTTTTGCCTCTTCCCATCAACAAGGAATCACAATAGATCGATAATGATCTAGCAGGCCCATCACTTCTTAGAGTTTAAGAATACAAGGGAAACCATTTTGTTCAAATTTGTGAATGAGTAAAAGTTTTTTTAAAGATTTTATTGGTGAAGATTTGGTCAATGACACCCATGTTGATGAAGCCAATGCTAATGTAAATTGTATCAATAATGTAAATGTAACCCATGTCAATTTCATTCCACATATGTTAATGATAGCCTTCTATGCAACAAATAAATGTAACCTATTGTGGGGCTTGATATATCAATGGAAACTCAACTTTAACAATACACCCACCCTATTGCTATTGAAAGGATTTGCCATTGCCTAGTACACAATAAAGAAGTTTCCACCTAGAGTGATGTGACAAGGGTGCTTTCTCCATAGAGAGCATCAATTGAGAGAGTGGATCTAATTTAGGAAGCTAGGATTTCCCAATAACATATGTGCAATAGCTTGGATATAAATAACAATTCTTATTTCACCTAATAATGCTGGGCTATGTGTGAGACTACTACAATTATAGAGCATTAATTGAGAGTATGGGTATAATATAGGAAGCTAGGATATCCTAACAACACATGTGTAATGGCCCCCTTGCAATGTTGAGCTATGTGGGACTACTATAACTAAAGAGCACAATTAAGAGAGTGGGTATAATGTAGAAAGCTAGGATTGCACAATAACACGTGCAATGGCTTGGATGTAAATAACTATTATTATTTCACCTTACAATGTTGATCCATGGTTTCTTTCTACATAGAGAGTAACAATTAAGAGGATGTGTATGATGTAGGAAGCTAGGATTGCCTAATAACATGTGTGCATGGCCTAGATGTAAATAACTATTATTATTTCACCTTGCAATGTTAAGCTTGCTTTAAAAGAATTTTGTTCATGTTTTGAAGTTGCTTACATCTCTCTCTCTCTCTCTCTCTCTCTCTCTCTCTCTCTCTCTCCATTAAATCCTAATAGCAAAAAGAAAAGGAAGAAACCAATGAACCATTATAGATTAGATTATATCCTAATCTCACATGATTAATGCTATTTTAGAGCATCATTACCTTGACCCTATCCTAGGAGGCTTGGATACCAACTTGAAAATGTAGGTTAGCTAGGAAGGATCAAAGCAAATAAGCAACCTAAGGATTGGATAATTAAGTTTTTTTTTTAAAAGGAGGCCTAGTAAGATAATAAACTCAACATAAACCCCATCAGCCTATTCCCATCAAATTATCTCTTGAAATGAGACCGCCCAAGTGCATCCTTTTTATAGCTCAAAAGAGAATTAATTGCACATATACACTTCATGTGCCTACCATAACTCTTGTGACTCCTAGCTTTCGAAATGAGAGCACCCAAGTGCATCCTTTTATAGCTCAAAAGAGAATTAATTGTACACATACACTTCATGTGCCTACCACAACTCTTGTGATGACTACTAGCATTTTTCATGTGACTTCTAGTACACAACATCCATCAGTACTTGTACACAACATCTAGACTAGTACATGCCTAGCTTATGTAAACCCATGACATCATTCATGGCCCATGGAGTATATATATACCTTTTTTAAAAATTTCTCATCCATTTACACACATTTACACACAACAAAACTTAACAAGAAATCATTGAGCCAAGGATATTTAAATCTTTACATGTGTATCCAGACACAAGAACTATGCTTCTCCTAAAACACACAATGGTCATCACCACATTTTTAACCACTTGCAACACTATTAACTAAAGATAAAAGGACCAAAATAAGCAGACGATTAACTAGTGCATCCACCTTAATAAAAGAACTAGTACATATGGTTACCATCAAGAGAAGGTTGGCCTCAATTTTGAGGGGGGGGAAATGTAAGCTTTGCTCAAGAAATGGAGAAAGAGAATGCAAAAGTTGATGAGGACCTCTTAAAGGACTCCCCAAACAATACTAACTGATCTAGAAAAAGAGACCAAAATATGAGATGGAAGACCTTAAAGTAACAAAGATGGGCATATTAACCTAGGAGAGAAGAGAACAAATTAGAGGGAGAGTCAGCAACAACTAGAGAGGACCATAGACCTTATGAGAGGGTCAATGACTTGGAAAAAGATCAAGAGTTAATGGTTAGGTTTGACTTGAGGGGTAATGGGGCCTCTCCTAGAGGAACCTCCTTATGATAAAGACATGATCAAGTCAGAAGGTATACTCTCTTTTCTAATGGAAGGATAGGGAAATGAAGTAGTTGAAGGACAAATAAGTATGGGACCAAGCATACTCTTTTTTTTGGCGAGGGAAGGATATGGAAGGAAGGAAACCCTGTGATATCTAACATAGAAAACCATAGAAAAAAGGCCAAGAAACAATTGGAAACTCACATTATAGGGCGAATTAACAGCCTGCTAATTTGAATCGAAGTAAAGAAAATCTAAATACCCCAATAACATATATAGGGAGTCTATATATATCTGCTTAACACATTTGAAAAGCTGGAGGCCCCTAGCTTTGAGGCCTCCGCTCCTTCATGTGAAACAAAGGCGTTGTGTGTAGGGCCTGTCTTACCACCTAGTAACGTCAACGACAAGGGCAACCTTGATCAGGGCAAGCTTCTACCCAGAAGAAAGCATGTGCATCCCATGGCTTGACAGAGCAATTACAATTTACCACTAATAATATAGTGTAACAAGTGAAAGAATCTTTAATATTGGTCAAACTATTGGAGGAAGCAAAGGAAGAGCCAAAGAAAATGTTGACATCCAAAAATAATGATAGCAAGATTTTAAGAAACCTACTCAAAAGCTAAGCTAAAGAAAGATCTCTAAGTAGCAAAGATTAAGGCTAACTAACTCAAAGCTCAAATGGCAAACATAACTAGGGAAGCAATTACAATTTTGATTGTTTGTTATATGACTGGATTAACAAGATGAAAAGTGCCTCGAGGGAACCAAGGCCAAAGGCAAGAAGAGGATTGGATGCTACTTTAAGAGATATGAACGAAGAAGATGCTAAAGAGATAGAAGATACCAAGGCATAAACACTTCAAGTTAAAGGTGTCAAATCAACTCATAAAGGAATGTAGAAGCTTCTTATCCACCTCACCCAAATTTGTAAAATCCTTAAACATGCTACCACAAGATCCATCTACTTAATGATAACAAAGGAGGGAATATAAAGGAGCAACAAAGTCCTAGTTCAATTGATGCTATGATAAGCTTGATTAGCTAGACCAACCATGGTCACTTGCCAAAGGTGCAACTATTAGAGATGGTCAAAGGACCAAGCTGAGCATGTTACCGAGTGTAAAATTTGTTTGATGTACATAGATGTGTTCACACCAACTTAAATGTCAACAGAGTCATGACCAATGCTCTCAATTAGGAGTAAGTTATTGGAAGCGCTCATCTAAAAAAATTGGGCAATATAAGTTGAATATCCAATAAATGAGGTGGTTAATGAGTGTTCATACAAGCCCATTTAACCCTCAAATTGCTAATCGTCTATTAAAACGAGAAAGCCTTTATTTTGGGGCAATACAAATTTTAGTAGACACTCCCCAAAGGATTAAGTTTGATAGAATAAGGTGATTCAATAACAAAGAACTCTATTTTAAAGAAACAAGGATATAGAGAAAAAAAGGGTGGTTAGACACCTCTCAACTATAAATTTTGAAATCGAAGATAAGGGCAAGCCCCATTGACAAAGGTAAGTAAGTATAAATAGGAGAGGTGGGATACCTTTAAATATGAGAGGATTAAAGGTGAAAGGGATATATACCAAGAGGAGGTAGAAGAGCATAAGAGAATGCATAAAAATATCAAAGACGTAATATTTAAATTGCACAAAGATAAGCTTAGGTTGTGGCAAGGCTACCTCATCTAACAATTCTTGTTTGCTTGTATAAAGTAACTTGAAGTTGTGGTAGGGATGCATCCTACCTTAGATTACACTCTAGTTAAATCACACGTATAAATAAAACAATGTCAAGTAGATGTAGAAAATCTAAATTTGATGCCAAAGGATATGGCTAGGATATGGAAAGTGATTATAAGGCCTCCCTTGGCTTCCCTTAGATTTCATGATTCTCATGACATTTTTACAATTTTTGGATTACATATCACTATAAAGATAAATATCACCATGTGTGGGCATTAATTTCCTTAGCTAGAGTGAACATTGAGAAACTAAACACAAGAACAAAACTATAGCCATGAACTATAATTGGAAGTCCTAATCTTCCCCACCAATTTCGAAGATATATCCTTTGAAGTTATGAAAGGTAGTGAAATGTGTACTTTCTTGATGGAGACCTACAAACTTGTATGATGCATTAACAAAGGAGTATAGGTTTTAGAAAAGGAAGAAGGTTCCTAGTACATATGGTATGAAGGTCAACAAGGATAAAGTGGAGGAAAGACAATAAATAAGGAAGGATAATATATACACAAAGAAATATTTTAAACATATTAATTTGCCAATTGAAGAATAAAAAGAGGCATGTTAGTATATTTATGCATATTTAATAGCCTACCACCCATTTGTGATCGTAAAATAACCATGGAGAAACATGCTAATCATGAGGTAGTTGAAAGGGGAGAATGAACTTCATAAGAATTATTTGAACAAGACCATCTAAAGAGGGTGAGAAAAATGTTAATCGTGAGGTAGTTGAACATGGAGAATGATCTTCATAACATAAAATTGCTTCTATGCTAGTCATTAATGGGCATGTCCAGTGAGACATCAGGATTATTGAAGAAGACCCTCTCAAGAGGGTTCCTCGTGTGAAAGTACCTTATAATAAAATCCATTAAGCACTATAATAAAATGATATAAAATAGTATGAATAATTGGGATAAAGAAAACAAAAGTTAGATTGATACAAACTCAAGAATTTAAACCTAGAGTTGAAATTTAAAAAAAATACAAATCTAAAAAAAATCAAATCTTAAAAAAATATCTTATCTGAAACTATTCTTAGGCCTGATCTAGAAGCACCCAGGACCTTTGATGCAAACTAATCTTGATTATTTCTTAGAAACAATAATACATCCAATTGCAGTGTATCAAACCAAACCTCCTCAAACCCACCAAGTCTTCGATGCCAACAAATGACTAACCCTAAGTAGAGTGCTCACCAGTTAAGAAAACTAGACTCCTTCAGATCCACCTCAAGCGAGGAGTTTGGGAAGCGATCAAACCACACATGACTAGCAAAGAGCCTAATAATAACCACAATTATAGCAAACATAGATGTCTATTTTGTTGTACAACTAGGGATAAATGTTCCACAATATACACAGCACATAAGCAAGCAGGAGTTCTGCTCTCCATAGGAGACCATTATAGGAGTGCCTTTACCACGAGGAACCAAGTTCCACTTCTTCTCCATTTGGACGAGGAACATAAGCAATATACACAATAACAAGTGCACATAAGCAAGAAGAAGACCTGCTCTCCATAGGAGACCATTATAGAAGTGCCTTTACCACACAAAACCAAGTTCCAATTCTTCTCCATTTGGACGAGGAATAAGGAATGTGGAAAGGGGTAAGGAGCCAATGTTTGGGACTACCTCATCATAAAGGAATCCACAAGAGAATTCAAAGAATGTTTCCTTGAGCTTGCAGCCTCAACGCAAGGATGATAGAGGAAAAGTGCCATTAGAAACCATGTAGTCCAACCCCATAGGCCAAGAGATCCCGTACCCAGAAACAGAAGTGCATTTACCAGGCGAAAGCAAGTTCCAATTCTTCTCCATTTGGACGAGGAACAGGGGAACCTGGGAAGGGGTAAGGAGCCAATTTCTAGGACTACCTCATCACAAAGGGATCCACAAGGACATTCATAGAATGTGTCCTTAGCCACAATGAGCCTGTAGCCCTCAAGGCAAGGCTGATAGAGGACAAGTGCCATTAGAAACTACGCAGCCCACCAACCCCATAGATACCTTGAAGCAGAGGGTCTTGTGTAACCACCTCCTTACATTCCACCACCATGTGAATATGTAGAAGATGTGCTTAGAATGGTAGTTAAAATAGAGAAGGGGGTTGCAAAGCATCTAGAGGCTCAGAGTTGGGCAAAACCAAGCTAATCCACATCTCAAGGATGATGACTAAATTTGATGAAATTGGAGATCCCATCATTCAATACCTAGAGAAGTTTGATCAAATTTGTGAGGCCATGGGTCGGATTGATGATTATTGCTCATTTAGACTTTGCCTTGAATGCAAAGCAGGTCAGTGGTTTAGGTCACTAAAACCACTTAAAAAGTCCAACATGAGGTCTTAACACACACTTTAACTATGGGATTCTCGCCCAATGGAGCCATATGGATTCGCCCCATCTATAATATCAATCAAGGAGTAGGAAGAATGAATGTGGGAGTATATTGCTAGAACCAAGCATCTCCACATGAGATGCAACACTTACTAAAGATTGGATAACTTATTGACTTATACTCACATTGGTCGATTTATGATTAGTCTTAAGAGCGAGAGACTTCAAGACCATTTCTATAGGTCTAGGCACTACATTTTTTATGAGTGTTGTTCCCACCGCTAGGTAATCAACCTATAGATAGTCTCCAAGAATAGAATGTAGAAGTCATCCACCTGAACTAAGAGATTGGGGATGCATTATCAAAAGCCTCAATGACCAAGGCTATTGACTAGCTAGAGTCCTAGTCAAGGACATTAGCATAGACCAGTTGACAGAGAATATACTCAACCATTTAGGCAAGTAGTGGCATGAATAACCCTAAGTGCAACCTCAAGGCTAGCCCCAATCATCAGCAACACCTAAAGCGCATGACACCCACATCTATCCCCACCATAGAGAGATTAGGTTTGGTGTGCAATATATCACCAAAATCATACTAGCATAGAGTGTTTGATACTCAAGCCTAGACAACAACAGTAGTATTTTACTCATTGCCAAATGCCACGATAACCATGACACACAGCTCACTGTTGGTAATAGGGAAACTCAGCACCACAAACTATGCTCTGGTGCTAAAGTAGCCATTAGCCCTACTGCCCATACCAAATGCTTCTCAACAGGCACAAACTCTAGGGCTTACATATTTGAACCCCATACGGTGTATAGACTTGCCCCACCAGTGCCATACCTACCTCATGTATTACCACCCATACTAGTTCCTCTTAGAACTGCACCAATATAATAATACTGTGTTTTACTAAGTAAAGAAGACGTGATAGTGTATAAATAAAACAAAATTGGTTAGTAGAAGGGCTAGGGCTTTTTTGTGCATATATTATAGTCTTGTGCAATGTGAAATGTAATATTATAGTCTCAGGAGATCTAAGGATATGAGCACTAGCTACCACCATAGCTTTCTTGTGCACATTATAGGCTTGTTGGCACTCTTCTGTTAGCATATAGTATGATAAAGTTTTTATGGTAGCCAACATGTCCCATGAAGCATCGGACATCCTTGACGTTTATAGGGGATGGTAGCTTAAGGATGAGCCATGCCTTATTATTTGTAAAATACCATGCTCTGAGACAATGTGTTCTAAGATAACTCCATGTTTTACTCAAAATTGGCATTTCAAAGGGTTAAGAGAGTTTTAATATAACCTTCATCTCTCTCAGACATCTTTCTTGAGAAAAAGATATGTGATCTCCACTTGGAGTTAGAACAAAGATCATCTAAGAAAACCTCAAGGAATTCCTAAAGATAATCCTAATAAGATGTGCATGCAAATCTTTGAAATATTATAGGAGTATTGGTCAAGCCTAATGGCATAACCCTATAGGTATAAATTGCCCCATTATAATGCATTATAAATGTTATGTGCTAGTCCGTTGGGTCTATCACAACACTTGTAAGCTATGCACATCATCAATCTCTAAATTCTTCTAGGAGTAATGGTGGCCAAGCCAAATGGCACAACCTTGTATGTATAAGTGACCCATTCTATTATAAATTTTGTCTTGTGCTAGTCCTTTAGGTCTATCAACACTTATTTATAGCTTGAAAATCCATCAAAGAAGCCATAAGCCTCCTTGCCTATAACTCACTCAAGCACATGTACTATGAATGGTAGTGGACACATTAACCTTTTTTAGGTTAACACAAACTCATACTTTCCCTGTCTTCTTGGGCATTATCACTATGGGGGTGAGACCTATTGTGTATATTCTATCTTGTAGATGAACACGAATATGACAAGCCTATTGATCTCCTCTTTATTAGAAGACATCATGTATGTTGTTGTTTTAATATCTTTTCTCCTTCCATGATAAGAATTGTGTGCTTGATTACTTCAGGAGGTACATCATTTATATTAGCGTTCTTTTAGGTGAATTAGTCTTCTTAGAAATCATTGAGAAAATCTATGAGATATTTCTCCTCTTCAGGGGTAAGATCTTTTCTAATGAATACAAACCTCCTTGACTTTGGTTGGCCCATCATACCTATCATAAGATGTTCCAGACTTACCATTCTTTTTGGCTAGTTCTTGGGGATGTGTGTGTGTGTGTGTGTGTGTGCGTGTGATGGGAGCTTAGCAAGATGTGATGTGAACCTACCCAGACATGATGTGTGAGCCCACCAAACCCATGTGAAAGTTTACTGAATTGAAAAAGGGAAAAAAATAAAATTAAAAGAAAAAGAAAAAAAGTAGGTTTAAAAAACTTAAAAAACATTTGTTTTTGCAATTGTGAAGTACACACGTGTTTGAATCCATTCAGACTTGCTTCATAGAGCACTATTGCGATGGATTCACCACACAGAGAAGGTGGATTCATGAAAAGGTGGAAGCTTCCTCTCTTTAGGCAAAATTGATTGGCAAAATTGAGTGGGTGAGAAATAAAGGTTTTCTTTAGCCTGAAGTACTTAAACCATGTCAAACCCCACACTTTTTCATGTTAAACCATGTTAGATTCCACACTTTTCCAAAATCTAGGTAGCATCGATACCAAAATGCCTCCAACCATCAGGTCTTGGGCCAACCCCCAAACAAATCCACTCAAAGGAGCCCACCTTCTTGCAAGCTTCTTCGAAGGAAGGAAACCCACATCCTACTTATCTATAGGGAAAACCACACTAATTGAGTATACCCTCTCAAAGGAACCCACCTTGGAAGGTTTTTTATTATAGAACCAAGTTGTGGGAAAAGGTAAAGAACCAATTCAAGGGATCGTGATGTTTCAGAAGGGTAAGTAGCTAATGGGTGCTCAGGCACTGTAGGCATGCAATCTCAGAGATAGGTAGGTGCCGTGCCCATGGAAACTGCACAACCAATCCCCATGGGGAATAAAACTCCATACCCAAAGACATAGGGTTGTGCCCAACCACCATTTCCTTTTGTTCCTCCTTCTTGTGCCCAACCATAGAGGGTGGTGCCCAACCACCATTCCCTTATATTACTCCTTGGGAATAGGATGTCATTTTAAATGTGAAGGGGGGTTGCCATAACTGTAGCACGTAGAGGCGGAGATCTAGGGTAAGGCTAAGATAATCCACATCTCATGGGTTAATGATCGAATTTGATGGAGCTAGAGATCTCTTTCAATTCCTAGAGAATTTTGATCAAGTCAACCAAGCCATGGGAAGGATTGATGATCCCACCAAGATGGCATTAAACCCACTTATTAAAAAGGACAGTTAAGAGTTCTTAAGACACACCTTCATTATGGGATTTTCACCTAGTGGAGCCAATTGAAGCCCCATAGCTCAAATCTATAACCTTAAATAGGAGAAAGGAGAGATTGCCCGGGACTATATGAATAGCTCAAAGTATCTCCCATATGAGATGTAGTATCAGAGAATTTTCAAGATAGTAGACAAGTCACAAGATAGGGGATACATCATCTAAAGCCTCTATAATTAAGGGAGTGGACATGGGGACTCTAGACTCCCACCATGATAGATGCTCCTAGTGCTAAGGTAGCCATTATCCTTGCCAGTCCCATATGAGATGTAGTATCAGAGAATTTTCAAGATAGTAGACAAGTCACAAGATAGGGGATACATCATTAAGGGAGTGGACATGGGGACTCTAGACTCCCACCATGATAGATGCTCCTAGTGCTAAGGTAGCCATTATCCTTGCCAGTCCCATCGATCACTCCTCATGTGGGGCCTCACTGCATACTATCATAACCCCTTACCAAGCATTAAGATTACCAAAGTTTGCCATACCCACCTTTAGTATTAACACCCTAACTAGTTTCTCAATGTAACAATACTTGGTGACCTTGCTAAGGGCCTTTCTAAGAATCAAGAACATGAGAGCTATAGGATCCATATGAATACGATCCATATGGATATCTTGAACAGGCTCTTGCCATAGATTATACCTCCTTGCTTGAAGCCATGGTGTAACAAAGAGTGAGAGACCTCAATAATATGGTACATAGGCCATATTGTATTGCAATTATTTCAAAGCTCCACTCCATATTATGAAGTTCCCTCATAAGGACCATGCACCAAGTCCCCCAAGTGCTCTAGGCACTCAAAATCGCTCTAATGCTCCATGTACTACACACCATATTGTAGTGTCCTCACAAGGACAATGCACCAAGTCATGCATTTGATGTGCAAAGGCCCACACTATATTGTTATGCATGCAGTGTCCTCACAAGGACAATGCACCAAGTCATGCTTTTGATGTAAAGGCCCACATTCTATTGTTATGCAATATTCTCTAAAGGGACCTACACACCAGTCTCCGGAGTGCTCCAAGCTCTCTAAATCTTGTGTCTAATCACATTCCTCATGGTGGCACATGCTAAAAGTGTGGATTCCAACATGTTAAAAGTTTGGATTTAAACATGCTTGTAATAAGTATTATCGTAATTGAGTGACAATCACCCTAGTTCAACATCTTTGATGAGCCTTGATTTATTGAGTATACAAGGAGGACTTATTCATACATTTCCTCTTAATTTGTTTAGTGTATAAGGAATACTTATTCAAACATTCTCCCTTAATTTGTTAAGTGTGTAAGGAGGACTTATTCATAAAGTATCCCCTAAATGCTATCACAAGGCTCCAAGCCAATATGAGGGCAATAGCCAGGGGAACATCCAAGACTACAAAAATAAGCAAAAAGCTCAAGCTTCAAACTTGATGCAAGAAGCTAAGAAGCTAGAGGAGCAAGCTTCAAAGGCCACTGTAGCCCTTGAAAAAGGCTAAAGGACTAGAACCAAAGGGTTAAAAGAAGAAGAAGTCAAAGAGCACATGGAAATGTAACACAATCAATTGTCAAAGATTACGACATTGTGACCATTAAAAGTAGTTTAGACGAGAGCTTGAAGCTGGGATCAAGCTCAAGCTAGCTCTTTATATTAAGGAGAAGACACCCATTGAGATACACAAACCTCTCCAGGAATTTAACCCCCATTGCTTTTAACCCCCATTGCTAGATGCAGTTGACAAGGACTTAGAGGAAGGCCAAAGTTTGTCTTTAATGGGATAATATTTTCTATAAGGTGACTTAATTTCATCCTCTTCAAAGGAACTGCCTTTTAAGGGGAACCACCTCCTAGGAAAGGCTCAGTACACACATTCCCTATATGTTGGCATGTTTAAGCCCCATCTTTGAGTGAGTGTAAATATCACCTTTGAGTGAGTGCCCCACCTTTGAGTAAGTGACATTCCCTTATATGATGGCAAGTCCAAGCCCCACCCCCTTCAGAGGCATGCACCACCTCCTAGGAAAGACTCCCTAAAGGATGGTAGGTCTAAGCCCCACCCCCTTCAGAGGCACCACCTCCTAGGAAAGCCTCCCTGTAGGATGGTAGGTCTAAGCCCCACCCCCTTCAGCAGAGGCACCACCTCCTAGGAAAGACTCCCTATAGGATGGTAGGTGTAAGCCCTATCTTCCCACCTTAAGCCCCACCTTTAAGTGAGTGCGAATATCACCCATGGGACATGGAAGGCCTCATAGCATTCTTGTCCTTGGAAGTTTGAGTCTCAATACAGTTCTCTCTTATAAGGAAATTATGAACTTTGGAGAGAGTTACTGACTTGATCACAATGGGAATTTGAGAGCCCATATAGCTAAACTTGAAGAGGATGAGCCATGCTAAATTTATTAGTCTACTTTTATACCTAACCCAAGACCAAATAATTCAAAGAGGATGAGCCATGCTACATTGAGTAGTCTCCTTCTATACCTAAGAACTGCACTACTTCAAAGGAGATGAAATGAATGTCATTCTACATGTCATCATGTGTTAGGAAAGACGATCTCTTCACAATCTTGGATGGTGGTGCTAGTGTTAGTATAATTACCAAAGAACTATTAGGAGTACTAGGGAAGCTTTCCACTCATAAATACTAGTCTCGTGGTGGTCAAGATTCTTCATTACCTATAAGCACTATGCATGTATATTACAAAATGTAATTGAAAAGATTTTTACCTTAAGGTCATGCACAATACCCATTAGTCTTGCAGTTGTTCCATTAGTTGTTCTGACAATCATGTTTGTGCATTCTAAAGGTGGTCTACCCCATTTCTCCCAACAATGCTTAGTTGCAATCATAATATTAGCACCTCCATCTAGGATAGCTATGGTTTCCCAACCTTTACAAAACAACTGGCAAGGTTACATCAGCCTATCATCATAATCAGCAATTTTATTCACGGGTATGCTAGCCAACAATTACTAACCTTCTAACTTCTTGAAGAAGATACTTGGCTCTTGTTGCGCTCTTGATTCAGTGATGTTAGCCTTTACAAAACAACTAGCATCATAATCAATAATTTTATTCACAGGTACATCGACCTGCCATCATAATCAACAATTTCATTCACAGGTACATCGACCTGCCATCATAATCAACAATTTCATTCATGACTATGTTCGCCACAACAATTACTAACCTTCTAACTTCTTGAAGAAGATACTTGGCTGTTTGTTGTAGTTGATTTAGTGATGTTAGCCTTTCCTACTCTCAAATTGCTAGCTCTTTTTGTTGTGGTCACATTGATTTAGCGATGTTAGCCTTTTTGACTCTCAAATTACCTTCTAGGCTAGTCCTTAAGATCCTTCTAAAGGCTATAAAAAGGGCCAATCCAGCTAGTCCTAAAGGCTATAACTTATTTACAAAAGGGCCAATTGATAGGCATTTTAGAAGATAAGACGGCAAACAATCTAACAATATCCTGATGACGTTCCCTTGCAATCTCATATTAGAGGATATGAAGGTAAATAATCCAACAATATCCCTAGGATGCTCCCTTGCTCACTTAGTATTCAATATGCTTCATAGGTTGCTTGGTTGATATAGCTTTAGGATGTATACTGCTGTTAAGTCCTTTGCTAGCCTTAAGCCTAGCCTCAAACTTGGTATTGCAGATGCTTCATAGGTTGCTCGGTTGGTATAACTTTAGGATGTATAGTGTCAAGTCATTTGCTAGCCTTAACCCTAGCCTCAAACTTTTTCTGACAGTCATGTACCTTCCTCATGGCTTTTACCAATTGATGACTCTTCTATTGATGTGTAGGATCAAGATGTTCTCCCTTCCCATTAGTATTTTTCAGTTGAGTATCTTTTTGAGTAGTGTGGCTGCTTAGCTTGGCTTAAGTTACTCCTCTATTAGATCTCTCTCTCAGAAGAATCTCTTCATTAGATTCATTTTGCACAAGGAATCTTTCATCACCTTTACCCTTTCTTCACTCTATTGTTCTCCTCTCTGTCAGTTGTGTGTGGCCATTCCTATTTTCTTTGCTTTGCATCATCCTAGTAAGAGCATGCAAAGGTATAGCAATCACTTTTCCCTTCTTCTAGACACTAAGAACAATTTTTGTGGTAGATGGGTAAATAAAACTCATAGTGGGTGCTCTCAAGGGGAAATATTTAAAGAAATTTTCAACACCATACTTGTTATAAGTAGGAGCCAATAAAACTCATAGTTGGTGCCCTCAAGGGGAAATATTTAAAGAAATTTTCAACACCACACTTGTTTACAAAAGTAGGAACCAATGGAGCTACTATTGTTTGTGCACTTGAAAAATTTTCATTGGGCATTCTATAACTCTATGTAAAACATTACAATTATGACAATGTAGAGAAACTCTACATGTTGTTGAGTTCATTTCTCTATGTCGTCTAACTTGCACATCCACTTGAAACAGTGGAATTGGAACACCTTGATGGTCCTAATAATAACTTGCCAAAGAACTTTGTAATCATCCACATATGGTGGATTCGACTTAAGTTCCACTTCATACTCTAGATCAACATTTTTATCAATCTTGATTTAAGTAGATCTTGGTGCAAGAGGATCTGATGGCAGTATAAGTGGAGGTAAATGAATCTCAAAGGAACTCTATACACACCTCTCCTTACTACAACCATAGTTTCCATTTGATGGTAGTATAAGTGGAGGTAAATGAATCTCAAAGGAATTCTATACACACCTCTCCTTACTACAACCATAGTTTCCATTTGGGTTTGATGGCAGTATAAGTGGGGGTAAATGAATCTCAAAGGCACTCTATACACACCTCTCCTTACTACAACAATAGTTTCCATTTGGGTCTGAGTTAAATTTGTATTCTTCCCTTGCAATGCTAGTGTTAACTAAACTGAACATGCTTCCTTGCACAAGAGAAAGAGAAGAGTACGAAGACTGTGCAAGAGTCGGTTCAGGAACTAGAAATTAGCCAACCCTAACAAGGGTCAACTCCTTGATGTGAGGCCGCTAGGGGCTCACTCCACCACCACTTGTGTCACTCAAGTGGAGCTTCCACAAGCTAGGTGAGGAACAAAGGGAGAAGGAGCTATGGTGAGCTTAACTCTTACTCAATAACTTCATGTGTGTAAGAGTGAGAGAGAGCGAGAGAACAAGGAGAAGAGGCAAGCAATGAGAATCTCACCTTCATGCACACACCACAATCTGGCAAAGTAAGGATAAACATTCAAGCTTACCACTATAGCCACCACGAGAGAGAGAGAGAGAGAGACTCAATTACGATAATGGGATTATCTCTTTTCATATTTCATAAGTTAATTATATACATGAGCTCTTTTTTTACAATGGCTAGCTTCCCATTCTACAATTGGGGGCCCAAAATTGATTCTTCTAGCTCTATGTGCACATAGGCTCGTTCTCATAGCTGGCATTACACAAGTCGTAAGCTTGATCATCCCATATATCTTTTACATGAAGCTTTTACATGAAGTGCTTAGCATAGTTACATCAAAATGAGTTACATGAAGCATAACCATGCTTAAAAATAATGTTAACCAATGTGGTTGACATACCCCCTCCCTAATTCAGGTCCGTGCTCGAAGCTGGCAAGTGGAATCAGTGGTAGTAGAGGGAGTAGGTTCGGACGAAGCGTACCATGATTTCAAATAAGGGAGGATGTGGAAGGCCTTGTAGCTCATGTAGAAGGTCATCTCCATCATATCTTTGAAGGTTTGGAGACGCTGCCAGGCAGGCATCCATTGGATGCACTCGTAGTACCCGAAGAGCTGCTTCAAGGTGGGCCCTTTGTTGAGGTTGAAGGCATGGGACCTCAGCCTTGAGGTCCCTCTTGGTAGTGGAAATGCTTCTAGGAGTGTGATGATCAGGTTGAAAAATCTAATCGTGGACACAATTGTGCGATCGGGAACGTGATTATAGTAGTAGATAATGAAGGCATGCATCTTTGTGATCATGTTGGCCTCTGTGGAGGGGTTCTGAAAGTAGGTGGTGTGAGACATGGGAAGTTGAATCTGTATGTGTAGTAGATCGTTTACCAGCAAAGATTCTCGGGGAAGCCAAGTGCTACCACGTGTCGCGGATAGACTTGGTGGAGTCACACTGGTATGGGCAGAGGTCATGTGGAACGAAAAGATAGATCGTGGCATCCTCTTCAGTTTTGCTCATTCCTATACTTAAGAAGTGCCACCCAATTGACAAGGTTGGCTACAAGGGGGTGGACGGGGAATGTGAAGGGGAGCATGGGGTCGGGGAAGGAGATTTGGTTCTAGAAGAAAGTGGTGACAGGGAGGCTGATGGTTGGAGAGGCAGGGGATCTTGTTGAATTGGAGGCGGAGGAGGTTGCAAGTGGCTTTGGTAGTGTGAGCTCTGTGTGGGGCTAAGTGCTTGGGCTTCCTCATGTGTGAAAGAGAGGGCATGGTATACATGGTGGGCTTCTTCTTGAGATACTTGAAGTTGGTGTTGGAGATTGGTGATGGTGGCCAGGGCTGTGGCGAGGGTATCTTCATGATCCTCTAGGACAGTTTGCAGGCATTCATTTTGGTGAGGGTAGCTTCTTGGAGGTGCTCTTAAGTCTGTTTGCTGGTCCACTTTGGCTATAGAAGCATGGCTGGTGGTTACCTGCTCATGTTGTCGCTCCATATAATCGGTCATAGATATGATGAGCTCTCAGGCAAGGTGTGAAAAACCTTATGTAAAATTGGGGATGGTGCCATGGGTGGACCGGATGCCCTCAGAGTAGGGTAAATGGGAGTAGAAGCGCACGACGTGGATTCATCTCCATGTTTCCATGGTGTGGCATTGGGAAGATGAGGGTGAGGGTGAGGGCCCTTCATCAGGAAACATGAGAGGGGGTGAGGGCAGTTGATGGCTCCCTAAGCTTGGCATCTGTATCAGGTTCTCCTAAAAAAATTATGCAGTACGTGAAGATCTTCCTCCTCATCTGTATCAGGTTCTCCTAAAAAAATTATGCAGTACGTGAAGATCTTCCTCCTCATCTGTATCAGGTTCTCCTAAAAAAATTATGCAGTACGTGAAGATCTTTGCACCGAGCTTCATCCACTGCTTAAGCTGACAAGATGGGCATCCTCCTACTAGTGGGGATACACTTGGTGTCGTTCTGAGAGCTTGGGAAGGGCTTGGGTTCTGGGATAGGGGGTGGAATGGAGGAGGTGCCATATAGACAAATGGGCTATGCTGGTAGGTCCTCCTAGCTCGCGGCGTGATCTATAACTTTGGTGAGGAGGAATGATGCCATGAGCTTGCCCCGGCGGGGGTTTGAGCATATTACATGGAGTTCCTTACGCAAATAATTGGACCAATTAAAATATACTCCTTGGTGGATATACGGGCTAAAGTGGAGAGGTTTCATCTGTTGAATCTATTGGTCCATTGGGTGGTGAGGAGGAAAGTTAATGCTCATGCAAGCATGACTAGTTCGGGGCGGGTAATGCTCTTCTGCCATTCAACCCCATCCTTTGTAGTTGCCCCTTGGAAAGCATAGTGCACATGGCACATCACATTGCTGTATTTGACGTTGTCAGGTGTTTTTTTGAGAGGTGTTTTGGACTTGTGTACATATGGATGCATGGCATGTGTGAAGAGTTTGCCCGGGAATGCGCTGGCAGATGTATAGGGTGGACGGTTTTGTGTTGAGCTTGTTTTGCAGGCCTGTCCGGAAGTGGTCTACTGGAGGTCCATTGGGGATGTGGTATCAACTGAGTGTTTGTTTGGTTGTGTGCGGGTCCCCAAAGAAATGAGTGGGCACTGGAAGGTTATGTTGGAAGATATGGAAGGATGAGCAGTTAATAGACTAAGGGCCGGTGTTGCCTTGAGCTTTAGTGTGAAAAGCATTATGTGGCCATCTTCTAGGCCTTAGGGAAAATAAAAAAAATGATAATTAACGTGGCCACAAAAAAGCAAGACCACGTGGAGGTTTCTTGGGTTGCCAACGTGAGATCTAGAAGTTGGCGAGTGCGGGTGATGCGCAGCTGCGGACTGAAAAGGTGAAGGGCCGCCTTGTTTTGCTTTGGGGCTCGGGCGTAGCCGCCGTAGGCACACAGACAAGGGGAGGTCGCCCAAGAGAGGAGCTGCACAGCAGCGGGACAGGCTGGCGGCGTGGATGAACACGTCCCTGTTTTAGACGTGAAGCGGTGGTCGGAGCCCCCTGTGGCAATCACATGTCGTGGGTTCGTGTGAGGTTGGTGTAGCTGAAGCTAGCAGACGCGCGGAGAGCAGAGGCCGCCCTTGAGGTGACAGTGCAGGTGATTGGAGCGTGGGAGCTAGTTGGTGAAGAGGGTGATGACGTGTGGAGGCAGCCAGAGAGCTGCTGGCGTCAAAGGCAACGGGATGGTGGTCCGCTATTGAGGCTGGGGGGCTTCTCGGTTGACGTGGAGACGCAAGGTTGGCGTCAAAGGTGAGATGCTGGTGTTGACGGGAGCCTCCCTAGTAAAGAGCAGCGAAGGCTGGAGCGTGGACGGCGAACTGAGGTGGTGTGGCCTTGGTTCGGTTAGTCAGAGTGGACGCTGATTATGGGCTGGTGATACAGAGGGTGCAGCTGGATGTGCAGTTGCAGGTGAAGCTGGATGTGAGAAGACTGCTCTGGTGGGGCTGATAGCACGTCAAAGAGACATGGGTCAAGAGGAAGTGGGTTTGAAGTGGCTGGCAGAGGATCAGCACAGAGAGAGAGAGAGAGAGAGAGACAGAGAGAGAGAGAGAGAGAGAGAGAGAGAGAGAGAGAGAGAGAGAGAGAGAGAGAGAGAGAGAGAGAGAGAGAGATGATGGTGTAGTTGCTGCTGACAACACACACAGAAGTGATGGGCTGCAGAGAGTTGAGGGTTAGCTGGTGGGACGCCTTCTGAAGAGTGAGTGGCCGGGTTCTTTCTGGTGTGATTGGTACAGCATGCACGCGAGAGGTTCGCGGTGATTGGGGATGTGGTGTATCCTCGGCAGTGATGATGACAGGTCTGAGTGTTTGTAAGTGTGTGAGTAAGGCTTCTCTGTCGGGAGAAGCTTGTATGATGTGTTTTTTGGAAATATAATTGTTGGGTGTTTGTCTATGGTGCCCCTGTTTTGTGCTGTCTTTCTGGCGTGGGTGGGTGGTGAAGAGTGAGGAGTGTTCCAGCTGGGGTGGCTGGTGGTGCCCCCGTGGTGGTGCCCCCGTTCGTGTTGTTATTCCAAGTTTGGGAGGTGAAGGGCTATAGAGGCAGTGGTTCTTTCTTCTTTTTTTCACCTCACATTCTTCTGGTGCCTCCACAGAGGATAGCTCTGGTGTTGTTCTTTGCCTAGAAGGGCGTATGCCCCACTGAGGAGAGCTCAGGGATTGTTACAGGTAAACATGATGTGGTCTTATCCGGAGTTTCAAGGCAGGAAGGGTGAAGATGTGATTGACTTTTTGGAGCAGATGGAGTTGGCATGCATTAGCAATCATGTTACAGATGAAGAGCAGGTTCTGAGGCTGATAAAGATTTTCTTGAAGGGAGATGCCTGAAGCTGGTTTAAAGATTTTGAAGCACAAGATGCGGCAAGTGAGCTACATGGTGTTTTGACCTTAGAATGGTTGAAAGAAGGCCTTTTGGAGCATTTTCAGCAAGCGGAGGATTCTAGTGTGCTTTGGCAGGAGTTGAGCATCTTGAAGCAGGTCCATGGGCAATCATTGGATGATTTTGTAAAGGTATTTACATGTTTGTGGAGTAAGTGGTGTATGACATTGAAGCAGGGAGTTCCTCCTATGTTTCTGAAGAAGAGCTTGTTTATTGATGGTTTGCTACCCCATTTGAAGGTTAGGGTTGAGTTGAAGAATCCTAAGTCATTTGATGATGCAGTTAGGGTTGCTAGGGAAAAGGAAGGCAATATTTTGAAGCAGATGGAGATGGGTATTTATCCGTATGAAGGTGTTGTGTCTACAAGGGATAAGCATGTGAATTTGGTTGAGGTGGATAAGAGTCCTATGCAAAGTTTGATTAGACAGGAACCTCAAAGGCCGATATAGGTGCAAAGGGGGATGTTTTATGTGCCTTCTGATTTTTTTCCAAATTCTTTAAAGCAGGTGAAGGTGGATGAGAAGATTGATGATGCGATTGAAGCTAAGGATGTGTAGGTTGAAAAGCAAGATAAGGAGTTGCCAGTGGATTCTTCTTTGGGTTGGACATCATGGCTATTCATGATAGTGATTTGGAATGTTTTATTGAAGATCATTTGCATTTGGATCTGGATGACATGCATGCACATGGAAGCAAAGAGGATGATGCCTTGGGATTGGCTGATGATAAGAAGGAAGAGGAGCTGGATACAGGATGCTTTGAGGAAGATTCTTTGCCAGATTCTACAAGGGAGGAGGATGGGGTAGAGACTTGTGATGAAGTGAAGACGGTTTGTAATGCGGATGTGGAGAGTGTGGAGGAAGATCCTATTATTATGGATTTTCTGCGACAGCTTGATGGTGATATGGCATCTGTGATGGATGGTATGGATGTTTATCCCATTTGATGCATTATGTGCTGGGGAGTCTTTGGACGATGATACCAGGGGGGTTGGCAACATTCAGGAAGGTATGAATGTAGATTTAGCTGATGAGGAGCGTTGTGAAGTGAGTATTGTGCTTGAGGATGATATATGGGAAGTTGCTAGCCTTGATGAACAGGAGCCAGAGATGGACATGGATGCAGGTATGGTCGAGAGTGTAACTAAGGCTTCTTTGCATATTGCTGAAATGCTAAAGGCAAAGTGCGTGGATGACAAGGATTCTGAACCAGTTGAGCTGAATGGTTGTGAGGAGATGCCTAAAGTACTAGAGCTGGAAGTGATGGTGGACACTGAAAGGATCTGGATTTTTGTGTGGATAAAGGTCAAGATGCTGGAATCTGGCCTTCACAGGTGTTGATGAATGGGATGCTAAATGCTGTAATGCCACAGATTTTGAAGACAAGGAGGTTTGTTGTGGGTGAAGTGGATGGAAATGATTGTGGCCCATATGGTTGATGTTTGGTATGCAGTGATACAGCCATTGGTTTTAACAGATGTTGGGGAATGGGATGGTGAGTTGCTGTTTCCTTTTGATCCTGGTGGATAGCTATCGGACTTTATCTTTTTGCTGCTGAGCATGAATGCTCTAGCAGATGGGGGGGTTGGCAAAGTATGTCAGGCGTTTTTCTGAGAGGTGTTTTGGACTTGTGTACATATGGATGCATGGCATGTGTGAAGAGTTTGCCCGAGAATGTGCTGGCAGATGTACAGGGTGGACGGTTTTGTGTTGAGCTTGTTGCAGGCCTGTCCGGAAGTGGTCTACTGGATGTGGTATCAGCTAAGTGTTTGTTTGGTTGTGTGCGGGTCCCCAAAGAAATGAGTGGGCACTGGAAGGTTATGTTGGAAGATATGGAAGCATGAGCAGTTAATAGATTAAGGGCCGGTGTTGCCTTGAGCTTTAGTGTGAAAAGCATTATGTGGCCATCTTCTAGGCCTTAGGGAAAATAAAAAAAATGATAATTAACGTGGCCACAAAAAAGCAAGACCACGTGGAGGTTTCTTGGGCTGCCAACGTGAGATCTAGAAGCTGGCGAGTGTGGGTGATGCGCAACTACGGACTGAAAAGGTGAAGGGCTGCCTTGTTTTGCTTTGGGGCTCTTGGGCGTAGCTGCAGGCACACAGACAAGGGGAGGTCACCCAGGAGAGGAGCTGCAGCAGCGGGACAGGCTGGCGGCGTGGACGAACACGTCCACGATTTAGACGTGAAGCGGTGGTTGGAGCCCCCTGTGGCAACCACGTGTCGTGGGTTCATGTGAGGTTGGTGTAGCTGAAGCTAACAGACATGCGGAGAGCAGAGGCCGCCCTTGAGGTGACAGCGCACGTGACTGGAGCGTGGGAGCTAGCTGGTGAAGAGGGTGATGACGTGTGGAGGCAGCCAGAGATCTGCTGGCGTCAAAGGCAACGGGCTGGTGGTCCGCTATTGAGGCTGGGGGGCTTCTCGGTTGACGTGGAGACGTAAGGTTGGCGTCAAAGGTGAGATGCTGGTGTTGACGGGAGCCTCCCTAGTAAAGAGCAGCAAAGGCTGGAGCGTGGAGGACGGACTGAGGTGGTGTGGCCTTGGTTCGGTCAGTCAAAGTGGACGCTGATTATGGGCTGGTGATATAGAGGGTGCAGCTGGATGTGCAGCAGGTGAAGCTGGATGTGAGAAGACTGCTCTGGTAGGGCTGATAGCACGTCAAAGAGACAGGGGTCAAGAGGAAGTGGGTTTGAAGTGGCTGGCAGAGGATTAGCACAGAGAGAGAGAGAGAGAGAGAGAGAGAGAGAGAGAGAGAGAGAGAGAGAGAGAGAGAGAGAGAGAGAGAGAGAGAGAGAGAGAGAGAGAGAGAGAGAGAGAGAGAGAGAGAGAGAGAGAGAGAGATGATGGTGTAGCTGCTGCCGACACACACAGAAGTGATGGGCTGCAGAGAGTTGTGGTGGGGCGCCTTCTGAAGAGTGTGTGGCCGAGTTCTTTTTGGTGTGATTGGTACAGCATGCAGGCGAGAGGTTCGCGGTGATTGGGGATGTGGTGTATCCTCGGCAGGTCTGAGTGTTTGTAAGTGTGTGAGTAAGGCTTCTGTGTCGGGAGAAGCTTGTATGATGTGTTTTCTGGAAATATAATTGCTGGGTGCTTGCTTTATCTATGGTGCCCCTATTTTGTGCTGTCTTTCTGGCGTGGGTGGGTGGTGAAGAGTTCAACTAGAGGGCAAGGAGAAAAGTGAGTGAAATGGTGGGTGAGCCCTTTTAATTATAGATTTGCCAAGAAGGTACGACCATGGCTTCACAGAGGTAGGGTATGGTCATGGGCTACAACTTAATGAGCAAGTTTAGATGGATAAGTGAATGGCCGTGTCTCTTTGAAGTGAACAGCCGTGGCTAGATTAGGGAACAATCGTGGCTCTTTGAAGTGAATGGCCACGGCTAGATCAAGAAATGGTCGTGGCTCTTTGAAGTGAATGGCCTGGCTGGATGATCAGGGAATAGTTGTGGCTCTTGAAAGTGAACGGCCATGGCTCTTGAAAGTGAATGGCCATGGCTGGATCAGGGAACGGCTGTATGTTTGGACTTGGGTTTTTTTTTGGGCACCCTGTGTGACTAGGTTTTGCACCCTAAGACTCCCATTATGGGTTTTGTACTGACACCTTGCCCAATTAGTGATAGCAAGAAGATGGGTCCAATGAGGTTTAGACAAGGTCAATAGCTCATCGTGAGGCTATGGCGCTTCACAAGAGAGAGCCAGTGGAGGAGAAGGGGTGGGAGAAGTAAGAGGTTGAGTAGGGGGGTGACGAGGGAGTCGAATGATACTGGCAGGTGGGGTAGACAAGGTTGATGGGATGTTACTGGTGGAGACAGTGGTGGATGGGGGTTACATAGCCATGGCTTCTGGTTGAATTTTTGTGTTCCCTTTATCCTACACAGGGGTAGTGGTGGCAACGGCTAGGGGTTACTTTGGCCGCCCATTGAACTCGTTTGCGATGCACAAGGAGTGCAGAAAGAGGGGGTGTGGACATCGGTAGTCACAAGATTTGTTGTTGGTTGTCCTCATAGAATTTTTAGGCAGTCAGAAGAGGTTTTGGCACCAAGTAGTTGTAGGTTCGAGCACCCACCTCTAAGTAGTTGTAGGTTGAGGATAAGGTGGGTAGGGATGATTCCTTTGTGGCTACGAGGGTCTTTGTCGGATGTTCTCCCTTATTTTGTGGGTTTTTATGGCTGTCTTATATCGAGAGTCGGCCCCTAGACGAGGAATAGGAGCTTTGGGGTTTGCTGAAATTTTGGGTTTTGCCAAGGTTTGAGGGAGAGAGATTGGATCTTTGAGGGATCCATAGAGTTGTCACACCCTTATAATATCCTTGGGCAATGAGAATTTTCTTGGGCACCCAATAGTGAGGATGAGTGGGTCGGGGGCAATGAGAGTGAGCGGGTGCCTGCTGCTAGCAGTTAGTGGTGTTAGTAGAGGGAGTACTGTTAGTGGGCTCGGTTTGCCAAGGTTTGAGTTGCTGTGGAGCTTGGTGGGGATGAGGCATTTGGAGTAGATGGGGTATATTGCTAAAGTAGAGGCCTCTTTTTGGGTGGCATAGTTTTATGTTGGTCGGGAAGCATGGTGATTGTGGTTGGTGATGGAAAGTGGTCACCTTGTGGAGGGGAATTGGGTGGCTTTGGCTAGGAATGACCACACCGATGGGTTTCACACAAAAACCCATCGGTGTGGTCATTCCTAGCCACAAACGCGTAGGTTTTACTTCCTAGTCTTCTTCTTGGGCCATATTTACTATGATTTGTTTTCCCCTAAGCTTTGCTTGCCATTCCTTGGCATTGCATTGTGCCATTTCTTTCATTTATTCATGTTGATGTTTTTTTTGTTTCTTGAGGTGAATGGCTGTTAAGGTGTTTTGGGTGAGTGGGCCGTAGTACCGCTTTAATGTGCTACCATTGAAAATAACCAGCCATTTTGACACCGTGAAGGGTTTCAATGTGCATTGCACCTTGTGGGTTATTTCAGTCTCACTAGGAAAGGTCCTAGTCCTCTGTATTTGAGTTTATTTTTGTGATTTTTAGTGCTATAGAGGAGGACCATATCCCCCTCGTTCATTTCCTTGTTCTTAAGCCGGTCATCAAACCCCTACTTCCGCTGAAGTTTTTCTACAACATTCCATAAACAACCGCCGTGAGACGTGTTTCATCAAGCTTTTCAAGCTCTTAGAGCCGAGCACTCATATTCCCAGTGAGTTTTTCTTGTACGTCCACTCTCAAACTTGGCATCAAGAACTCCATAGGCATAATCGCATGAGTGCCATAGTTAAGCTGCTGAAGGGTGTCACATTAATGGCCACTTTATATGTTATATGTTGGCAACTTTTGTTCCTTGCCGGCGGCTTGCCTCTACTATTTTGGTCAGGATAGTGCATATGGTCTTATTTGTGCTCTCGGCTTGGCCATTAGCTTGGGGCTAGTAGGGTGAGGACTTCCACTGTGTGATCAAGAATTCCTATAACAAAAATTATAATGACTTCATTAATGAAGTGTGTACCATTATCACTTACCGGCTCAAGAGGGCACCGTGATCACGCACTTGCAAAGGAATTTTGCCCAGTGGACCTTGCATTGGATTTTTTGGTGGCCCTAGCCATGACCCATTTTGTGCAATAGTCCATGGGCGCTATGATGTACTGTGCTTGAGTATATCAGGAAAAGCTGGACTACTGGGTCCCTCAAAATCAATGCCCCATTTCTCAA
Source organism: Cibotium barometz (assembly GCF_041138505.1). Taxonomy (NCBI): domain Eukaryota; kingdom Viridiplantae; phylum Streptophyta; class Polypodiopsida; order Cyatheales; family Cibotiaceae; genus Cibotium; species Cibotium barometz. The sequence goes on from NC_141049.1 coordinate 24,139,072, forward strand.
ATGGTTATAAAGACATGACAAGACTGAGGGGCATTCTATCCTTATGGTGCGGAATCACTCTCATTGGCATTCATTGCATCGTTGACATGCTCTGCGGTGTCTCCAAAGATAGTATGCCACCATAGCATGGCCAGTAGGATTTTTTGAGCAAGATATGAAATAGAGCTATTGTTGAGTGTGAAATCTCTCTCTCTCTCTCTCTCTCTCTCTCTAGTCATGGAGTTTCTTGTGTGGTTTAATTCACCTTAATCTTATGCTTAATCTTGTGTCTATCACCATGATCAATCCCATAGTAGGATTGTCAACATGGTATCAGAGCTAGGGTGGGCTCTTGATCATGGTATCAGAGCTAGGGTGGGCTCTTGATCATGGTGCTTATGTATGTATATTAGTTCATGTTTTCATTTGATTAAGCATATTTTCTATTTTAGCATTTCTATTATGAGAAAATTATGCACACTCATCATTATGGATTGCATTTGGAGTCTTAGAAGCTGCTCATAGATATTTGGAGATTACGGTGCTAGCATGGAAGCATGAAGATTTCAACAATATGAAGACTATGACGTCTTCATCAACATCAAAGAAGCCACCCAAGAGAGTTGTAAATGGGGGTTTTTGCAAAATGGAGAGCCTTCTAATCATCAAAGAAGGCAAAATATGGATTTTTAGCAAGTATGAGGGCTATGAAGTCTTCGGTGTCAACAAGGAAGCTGCCAACAAGAAGATTACCAAAGAAGGTATTTTGTGATTATTTGCCTCATTAGTTTTTGGTTTGAGCATGGAAGAATTCTCAATGTAAAGAAGGGTTGTTGATTTATGGGATGAGAGGATCCCATGGTTCTTTGCATATGGGCAAAGAGTGTAAGAGGTACAATGCTTGTCTAAGAAGGGACAAGCAGTTATGGGCTTGGAAGAAGTCCATGGTTGAGAACATTAGAAGAGTGATGCTCATGGTTTTGCTCATGGAAGATGGGCAACGTTTGGTGGAAGCCTTTGGAGCTTTCATGTTGGTTTGCACCTTGGTTTCTTGTGAGAAACCACTTTGAAGAAGCGCCCTTGAAGATGGTGTGTGAGGATGAAGCATACACATTGTGGAGCTCAATTTGGGAGCTCATCCTAGCAATATCTTGGACATTATGGAATCTCATGAAGGAGGATTGGTTAGAGGCAAAGATTGTGCAATCAAGAAGCAATGATGCACTTGTGGAGCATGCTATGGTAGAAGGCATGCAATTTGGAGCTTATTAAGGAGCTCAAATTCACCATCTTGATGGTGATTGAGAACTTCAAGTTAGATGTTTGCTTTGTTGAGGCAAAAAAGGTGCATGCTCAAAGAATAGGAGCCTCAATAGCCAGCTATGGCAATAAGGAGACTTGAGAAGAGGCCCGACTACTACAATAGAGAAGACGATGCAACAATAGCTTATCATAGGTGGCTATGGAAACTGCAAGGAAGAAATGCAGGTTAGTATAAAGATGAGAGTTCAAAGTGTTTATGGAAGCTCCAAAAGGGGAGCAGTTGGTTTGTGAAGAAGCCATGATGAGCTTACAACAAAGACTATAAGTAGCATGAGTAATGTGCTCATAGAGCATTAGCAGAGAAGGTTCTTGAGAGCAAATAGAGGAAATGGCTATGGATGGCATAAAGAAGCTATACTGCAGCAACACAAGAGCAGCAAGAAAAAGAAGAGGCATCCAACTCAATCACAGAAGTGGGCATGCTACCAATAGGTGGTCAAATCATTGCCTACAACAATGCGAATAGCTCCACATAATGGTATGCGAAGGATTGAGGCCCTTCATATTAGTAGAGCAACCACGGCGGCAACATGGTCGCTACCAACAAACAATAGTAGCATAGAAGGTATAGCAAAAGGCGTAGGGCTGCTAAAGAGTAGCCTCGATGCTAGTCTATAGAAATTGCAAGCTCTTGGCTATGGTGTCTCAAAGCACAAAAGTAGCAGAGAAGGCCGTGAGGAAGAAGAAGACCTTATAGTCGGCTGCAAACAAATGCATTATCACTTGGCACATGGGCCATGGGTTTGTAGGAGACTTGTAGAAGAAAGCGTAAAGATTGTCAGTGCATCTTGCAGAGAAAGAGACGTGGAGATTCAAGCAATTTGAAAAGCTATTCTTTAAAGCTTTTAATTTTAAAATGAAAGTTGACCTAAGGCTCATTCACACAAGTTTAAAAGCTTGTTCATATGCTTTTCAAATAGCATTTTGAAAATTCATTCGCACACACATATTTTTTGGTCAAAAGCTTTTGAGAAACCTTTTTTTTATGGAGTAAAGAAAAATCTTGTATGTGTTCACATGAGCGAGCTCCCTACCCAGCTTCAACAAAAAAGAAGCTGTAAAAAATTATTCACCCGTGTACTGATGGGTAACTGTACTCGAGCCTGCATGGTCAAAATGAGGAATGTTTTTGTTTCACCCATCATGGTATGAGGGTTCTCTGCCCAGGCTCACCTAGAAGCTCAAAAGTGATTTGTATGCATGTGTGATTCTCGATACACTTTGAGATGGTTGTGAGAGTAGCTGGCTCTTGCAAGTGGTGGTGTGCATGGGTTGGTGCCTTTCTCAAACACTGTGGTTATTCAAAAAGGATGGGGGTGGATTCGCTCAAGTAGGTGGTGCTCAAACTAACTTCGTGTCTAGGTTGGCTAGGCACATGCACACACACTTGTTGAACACTTGAGGGGGAGAGTTGAGATTGGCAATGCCAAATTGTTAGGGGTGATAGGTAAGTTGGTCATTTTGATTGGAGATATTGTATGCACACACCCAAGTTTACATTGAGGAGGGATGCTGAAATGTGCAATGTAAAATGTGTGAGAGTTAATCTTGGGCTTGAGTGTGTGAATGCACCCTAAAGATACAAGATATTGTGGTAAGATAAGAATGCCATATATGATATTTTATGGTGTGTGAGTGTTGATCAAAAGAGTGGAAAAGAATGTGCCACATGGATGCACACATGTAAAGTGAGATGAGGGCTATCTATATTAGAAGCCTCATTGTATGGTTCATTAAGGATATGCAATAGAGCTATTGTTGAGTATGCAATATATATATATATATAGTCATGGAGTTTCTTGTGTGGTTTAATCCATCTTAATCTTATGCTTAATCTTGTGTCTATCACCATGATAAATCCCATATATATATATATATATATATATATATATATATATATATATAGGTCATTCAAGAAAGAATTGGAGAATTGTGAAAGAGAAGATTAATGAGAGTGTGTTTTTTGCAGGATCTTGGAGGAGGAAGCTACTCAGCTCTACCGAGGATCATAAATTGATCTTATTCTTGGTAGTATACCCCGTTGCAAATCTCCTTATAGGATAAATAAAATTGAGCAAATAGAGATTCAAGCTCAAATAAGGTATTTTTAAGCTAGAAAACTCATTAGACATAGTAGCTCACCATACGAAGTGCCTGTACTTCTAGTAAAAAGAAGAACAGCACCTATCGTATGTGTATAGACTATCGAGCCCTTAACAAGATCACTATGAAAAATAGATATCCAATCTCTAGAGTTAACGACTTTTTAGATAGGCTAAGGGTTTCTAAGGTTTTTAGTAAGATTGACCTCAAATTTGGCTACCACCAAGTGAGAATGGTGGAAGAGGATGTATACAAAATTGCTTTTCATACACAGACATGACATTATCTGTTTTAGTGATGCCCTTAAAACTAACTAATGCTCTAGTGACATTTAGTCGTATGATAAGCTGTATCTTCCTCAAACATAAAAAAAATTATGGTTTTTTTCTTTGATGACATTTTAGTTTTTAGCAAAAGACATAGAAGAACATAAGAAACACCTCAAGATAGTATTTAATCTTTTAAAGAAGAATGAACTCTATCTCAATCTTGAGAAGAGTAGTTTTCCCAATCAAAGATTGAGTACCTTGGCCATACAGTTTCATCTGAAGGAATCCGTCTTAACTCAAAGAAGATAGAAAGAATAATCATGTAGCCTAGACCTAAAGGAATTCATGAATTACGATCATTTCTAGGATTATGTAGCTGCTATAGAAGATTTGTAAGAAATTTTGCTTATAAAGCACATTACCTAACAGAACTCCTAAAGAAAGCTAAAACTTTCAATGGACTGAAAAAAAAATCAAGCTTTAAAAGAAGTTTTTACACATGTACCAGTTTTACAACTACTAGATTTTACTCGACCATTCTTTGTAGTTGTTACTAATAGCATGTAAGATGAAGTCCAAGTGATGTACTTATGGATATATTATGAGAGTAGTCATTGTAATAGCATTAGTCCTCTTATGAGCCTAAAGTGCCTAGTGGCCGGCCATAGTTTTAAGTGAGTGTGAACACTTATGGCCATGTATATAAGTGAATTTCTCTAATAATACAACATACTCTTCCATTGTGCAATTGAGTCTTGCTCTTGCTAATCCTCTTGCTAATCTCTCTCCCTAATGCATGCTAGTGAGTGTGTGTGAGTGAAGTGAGGTGAGAGGAGGGATGAGTACCCGTAGTGCAACGCGACGGAGTGACAACACTCGCGGGAGGTGCGGTGGAATTGCTTCTCAAGGAGTTATAGAGCTTAGAGATCTTAAGGGTTACAAGCTCAGCCATTGGGAAGATTCTCACGACGACAGTTGCGGTTCACCAGGTAATCTCTTGTTGGATGTGTTTCAAGGGGGGTTAGGGTGAGCCATAACGAAAACCAATGAATAATGCAAAATTGAAAAAGACAATATTGCACACAATTTTAGGCAAAAGATAATTTTATTTTCTGAAAAAAATTACATCATACATCACATACTATTTCCTAAAAACAACAAACAATTTAAAATTTGACAAGGCAAATAATAAAAATGACAAGGTGAATTATAGTTAAGAGAAGATTTTATTCCATAAAGGTTGTTATACATACTGTTTACTAAAGACAACATGAAAGCCTCACGTAACTATATAAGGGTTCCTACAACTAAGTACTTGTAAGGACTACAGCCTTAAATACTGTTTACTATAAAGATAACCTCACATAATACATAAGGATTCCTACAACTAAGTACTTGTAAGGGCTACAGCCTTATTTACTAAGAGAACCTGACATAACTACGTAAGGGTTCCTACACCTATGTGCTTGTACAGGCTACTCTATTCTTCAACTCCTCTCTTGAAGGGGCTCCTCCTTTTCGTTAGCAATGTAGCCGTAACTCTGCCAAGTGCCAATGGCAATCCCAATCTTCATATTCCACACATATAGATCTCTAAAATTGATGGCCTCATTTTCTAGAAGCTTGCTTTAAAGATTACAGGCCTCTATTATAATTTTGAGATTTCTTACACATCTCCACCCAATTTCTTGCACAAATCCTTGCAAACAGCTTCAAGAGTATCCTTCAGGAGTAGAGTTGGGGATATTTGATAAACACATGATGAGATCGACAAAGATAGAAAATGAGGGAGAAGGTGAGGGTGAGAATGAGGGTAGGTGAGGTAGAGAATGATGGTGAGGGAGAGTGAAGTAAAAAAGGATAAATAGTGAGGGAGAGAATTATAGTGAGAGAAAGAGGGAGGCAATGAGATACGGGAGTGAGGCGGCTTAGAGTAAGAGCCAAGCGGTCATATATGTAGATACAACATGCTAAAAGCAAAAAGTGATTTGCATGGATATTTCCTAAATTTAGAAAAGTAATAGCATGGATAAGTGGTTTGTGTAGGAAAAGTAATTGCATGAATAAATGCTATATTTAAGAAAATCAATTCCATTAATTGAGTATATAAAACGATGTTGACATCAACATTGTGAAGACCTTAAAATAAAAAATGAAAATATTTTAACCATCTACATACAACAACCATATTGATTGTCGTACATAAAAAAAATATATCGAAAAGTATCATAGAGAGTTGATAGAACCATGATATAAAGGACATTTTATTATCGCATAATGAAGAACATTTTCAAAACAATAGTACAACGTCATTTTTGTAGAGGTCCTTCTTAGATTGTTCTCCTACTCTGCTGAACATTCTCATTAGGTTCTCCTTTTTTAAAGTGGGTTGATATATAAACATATTATGGTTTGTATCTAACCCAAAAATACACAAATAAACAAAATAAAGGTGCTTGCATGCACACTATGGTCTACTGGCCCCTATCCTGATTTGAAAATTGGGACATGTGCATGATGGATTCTTTCCCATAGTCACCCTATATTTTTCACTATGTAGTAGTGATTCCTCGGTCTCAATTGCAAACACTTCCATCTGCCTGGCCTTAAATGACCAAATGTTTGAAGATTGTAGCTATGTTTGAAATTGCCGAATCTATTCTCTTGGTCGCTATATCCGATATGCCACTTCTATCCTTTGTTGACAAATGGGCTACATCACTTGTTTTTTGGTGTGGTCCCTTTTGTAACACAAATCCACGAGCCTCCAATGCTCGGATCTCATCCACAGTAATGTTTGTACCTTGTCCAACTAGCCATATAATCGGGGGTCTAGTAGGTGATTGATAGATAGTATTACATAATCTCCAAATATGATTCATGATGTTGTTATACAAAACCACACTGACACCTTTGGCTCCCTGACCACTCTCTTATACCATAGAAAAAAGATGGAGCTGGAACACCTTGCCCGTAGTTCTTGATGCTCTTCTTACACTTGCCATCTTGGCTACCTAATCATCCTTGGCAAGTGACCTTGCTATGTAGAGGTGTTTGACATATAGCCCACATTAAATTGTGTATATCATTTTCCACAATTTCATGCACCTTTGCTTCAGTTGCAAATCCCTTTGCATCGTGCTCACCACCTTGTGTAGTTGTAGGAATAGGGTTGTTGCAAGATCAGGGTATCCAGTTTTATCCAGTTTATGCTGGACTGGGACAATGCTTGGAGAGAAAATTTTGGGAGGCAAGGTACTTAAAATGAGATCAAGCAAATAATAGAAAATACGCTTGTCGTTAAATTAACCCAATATAACTTAAATTAATATAAATTAGTCTAATTAATTAAAATTAATCAAAAATATGATGAAATGATAAAATAATGATCTTTTCATACTTAGAGTGATCCAATTTATTTTTCCATAGATGCACCATTACAAGTACACTAGTCCCTATAGGTTTTAGATGATTCACATCAAAAATGTAATTTTACTAATTAGATTATTAATATTTACAGGCCTTCTGATAGTGTGGAAGAATTTTGAAAAAGAGATCGTTAAAAATCCAACCATTGGATTTGCAATTTTTACTAACCACCACATTCTACTAATGTCTCAATATCTACCTACTCTTTTGATCTACAAGATTGAGAATTTTGAGTGGTAGCTATTGTGGGTACAAAAAGTGGCGTATATTATAACACTTTAAAGACCTTGAAATATTTAAAAAAAATAGACAAATATCTTAAAATTTTCTCAAAAAATCAAGTTAAGCTCCATATTATGTGAAGATCTAAGGTACAAAGTGGGAATCTTATATGAGTTTATATGTAAAAGATATTAGCATTTTATGGAATCAGTTCAAATTTGGGACAGGGTGTATACATTGACTTTGTACCTAAGGAAATGAGGACTTTTGACTATCTAATGCTTAATAAAATTATGCAACTATATTTTCAATTTTGAATATGATGTTCCAACAAAAGAACTTGAAACGAAATTCCTTCATTTACTAGGAGATATTAGCCACTAAAGGTAAACAAATGCCTGTTTTTTTACTGTTTATAGGGTGCCTGAGTGGACAAAACTGGGCACCCTGATCTTGCAACCACCCAATAGTGGATGGAAAGTTTAATCTCCTACCTTGTTTCTTGCGTGGCTGGTTTTCCGTGACATACTCCGGACGATGTGATGAGTTGTCATCCTTAAGGTTTATAACTGTGGGTTTTCAATGCCAGCTAACTATAATGTTATCACCAATATAGTTTGGTTGCACATGCATTGGTGTGCCACTCACTGCTTCCCCCACCCATCTGCTATAGTGTTGGTTGTTGATGGGCTTGGAGCTTTTGATGATCTAGCCTTCTCCATCAACTTTGTTATTGTAGGACATACTCCTGTTATTTATCTTGCATGAATGCATGCTTCTTTGTGAATTGCAAGAAGGCATTAGCGAGATCTGAAACATCAGCATCATATAAAGAGATGTTTCTCTTGAAACCCTCTCCTACTAACCAACTTGTATGTTTAGTTTTTGCTAGATTGGTGGTTGGCATGTGTGACAAAGTGGTGTTGTCCACAGTTTATAACATGAGATTAAGTTAACTGATGAGAATCCAAGTTGTAAGCTCCAACGACATTCTATAATAAAATATTAACTTAATAATTGAGAATCCAAATGCAAGCTATGTGTTTACAAAACTAAGAAATAAATACTTTCCCTTACAAGGTGCTTCCTCCAAAGGGGATATCTAGTATGCCATTAACTAAGCCAACAATCCATGGTTGGTAGGTTTGCATCAGCAGCAACAACAGTAGTGACTTTACCAGCCAACAATCCATGGCTGGTAAGTTTGCATCAGCACAGCAGTGACTTTACCATTCATTCACCACACGATCTAATGTGTCTATATTTCGAAAGTGCCTCTTCTTCACTCAATGTACAATGCCACTGATGGCATAGACACTTGTGCTCTTCTTGAAAATTCCTAAATACATATTGAATTGTATGGATGTTCAAGCTTTTTCCCAATGAAAAAGACATAACCACTCATGACTTTCCAATATAATCTGGTTTGGGAAAGCCTTTGTGCACAAGATGCACCGATATAATCTGGTTTGGGAAAGCCTTTGTGCACCACAATATTGTTAATCATCTCCCAAAATAGAACTTATGCCATTGTGTCTTCTTCTTTCATTTTGTAAGAAGCAATTGTCATAAGCTCTTGCAAGATGCATGCCAGCATAAAAGAGTTGTAAAATAGATGTTTGTAAAGAAGTTGAAATTTTTTAGAAATTTTACAAGACCAAATTGTACCTTGGATCATATATAGATGTAGCTATTAATCCATCCATGCACATGATTGATGTGATCAAAACAAACCTAATCCCTTCTCAAATCATTGTTTCCTATTTGACGCATATGATTCACTAAGTCTAAACCCGATGTGGGTACTATGGGGTTGACTTTTTAAACACGTAACACCACTACGGCTCATCCCATAGGAAAACGACTACCATGGAAGAACTAAAAGCGCATTGTCTCTTCAAATCTAGGATACTGGATTCTACACCTTGCATTGTACTATTGATTCTACACCTTGCATTGTACTATTGATTCTAGAAGCACGTTCCCTCTACACGTACCATCCTGTTAAATCTACAAGAGAAATTGGACAACTTAACAATCTATGTAAAATTAAGTTGATAAGAAGAATAAAAAAATTAACGTCAATATGGAGTTAAAATTACCTTTATAGGGGATGCATGTGTTCCAATAATATTGATAGCTCCACGTTGCTAATATTTGATCCATCCTTTGTATGCTTCCTACTAACAACTGCATCCAATACAAGTTGTTTGGTAATATCGATTTGTATCTTCCTTGGACCACTTGTAGCCACCTCTGAAACTGCCTCTTGCACAAATTCTCTTATCTTTTACAATGCTTGCCTTGATGTGCCACTTTGTACATCATGCAAATGTTCAACTTGATGTATCATCAATTTGGTCATATGTGGGTTATCAGTCATACAATAGTACATTGTAGCACCACACATGCTTGTGCATACAGGTCTGATCTTGCAGTAGAAACAAGCTAGAGAGGCATATCCATCCGATGTTAAGTGCAGCGAGGTAATATCATTCTACAAAGAACACCTGCATGAGATTCCTCAGATAACTCTTCTGATAGGGTGTGTTGATGGGAGAATCTTCTATTCTAAGATCAATAATGACTTGCTTTGGTGTTGTTGTAGTGTTGCTTGACTATCCTATTATTGGAACAATAAGATATTTTTTTATATCTTTATCAAAGATGTAACATGGTTTCTCTCTAGCGGGTCTAGCTGATTGGATAGATATAAGATGATCTACAGCATTATCTTATGGTTTGATTACAAAAACCTTCAATCCAGAATGAGTAGATAGCATTCCATCATAATCATTAGGTTTAGTAATATAAAAACGTCCTTATATAGTCTTAACAAACTTCCTACAAAAATGTACAAGGATGTTTTTATATTACTAAACCTTCTACAAAAATGTGAAATGTTGTGTTCTCCATGTCAATAAACAAAAACACAGACTAAAAGAAGATAGAAGAGAAAAAGTCCTCTATTTGTAAAGTACTATATGTCTCACAAAAAATAACTCAATAACTCACAAATCCACAACAAACTAATAAAAAAGAATTTTAATTTTAAACACTAAATCTATACATATTAAAATAAATATAAAAAATACATACAATTTTCATAAAAATTTATTATTTCTGATAATCATAAAAACATTCTTCAATCATTATAAATAGTGTCATTAATACATAAAATCTAAAATTCGATTTCAATGAGCATATTTGATAATAAATGTTTACATATCTAACTCCATATATAAATTATTTTAATTATAAATATTATTATTATATTTCTTTATATTTTATTAAAATAACTTTAATTGCTAGAATTTTAATTTAAATAATTAAGATCATTTAAATTACTCTTAAAGAAATCTTACTAAAATTAAGATTACTCTTAATAAAAACCACTTTTAAATTAAGGTCGCCTTTTGTAAGGAGGACGACCTTAGTAAGGTTGCCCTTACTAAGGGCGTCGCCCAAAGTGAGGGTGACCTTACTAAGGGCGTTGCCCTTAAACTAATCCTTACTAAGGGCGACACTCACTAAGGGCCACCCTTAGTGAGGGGGTCACCCCCCTCACTGTTGAGAGGTAGCGATTTGTGGTTGTGCAATGCTACATTGATGGGTGATGGGTGAGTTGTGGAACACCTCCATTAAGAGGGGGTGTTGAGAGATGTAATTGTGGTGTTGTGTTATGTGGGAAAGCACCCTAGAGGTGCAAGATATTGTGGCAAGATAAGAATGCCATATGTAATATTATATGGTGTGTGAGTGTTGACCAAAAGAGTGGAAAAGGGAGTTCCACATGGATGATGACATGTAAAATGGGATAAGGCTAGAAAGCCTATATCATTGTATGGTTCATTGTGAATGCAATAAGAAAATAGAGATCTTGTGGAGTGTGCAATCTCTCTCTCTCTCTCTCTCTCTCTAGTCATGGAGTTTTTAGTGTGGTTTAATCTACCTTAATTATGTTGCTTAATCTATGTCTATCACCATGACCAATCCCATTTTTGGATTGTTAACATGGTATCAGAGCTTGGGTGGGCTCTTGGTCATGGTGATTATTTATGTATAGTTTTTCTTGGTTATGAGTTCTTTGATTAAGCATTATTTTCAGTTATTATGAAAAAAAAACTATGCACACTCATATTATCATTTGGATTTGCATTTGTGAAGATTTGAGAGGAGATTTGCAACAAGGAGGTTGCATAGAAGCTGCCCAAGAGAGTTGCAAATGGGAGTTTTGTAACATGAAGAGCGTGCTCATCATCAAAGAAGTTGAAAATGGAGATTTCAGCAAGTGTGAAGACTATGGAGTCTTCAGTGTCATCAAAGGAGAAGCTACCAAGGAGATTTGTGAAGGTATTTTGGTGTTTTTACCTCTAATTTGGTATTTGAGCATGGAAGAATGTTTATATTTGAGAAGGGTTGCTATGTGTGGGATTTGTGGATCCCATGGTTCTTTGCATTTGGGCAAAGAGTGTAAGAGGTGCAATGCCTGTCTAAGAAGGGACAAGCAGTTATGGGCTTGGAAGAAGTCCATGGTTGAGCACATTGGAAAGGGAAGATGCTCATTGGTATGCTCATCAAGTATGGGCAATGTTGGGAAAGCAATTGGGGCTTTCAAAAGGTTTGCACCTTGGTTTCTTGAGAGAAACCAAAATGGAAAAGCACCCTTGAATGGATGCATGCATTGAAGGAAAAGCATGCTGATTTGGAGGCCATGAAGGCCATGTTAATGGTCATGGAAGACCTCAACTTGGAGGTCTTGGAGAGGCAAAGTAGCAATGGGAGATGCTATGGAGTTTTGAAGCTATTGAGAGAGGTGAAGGGTAGCATGAATAAGGCAAGCTTATAGTAAAACGGCTCTAGAAGGAATGCGTAAAGTTTAGCAGAGAGGAGCAGCAGGGAGCCTAGAGGTAAAGAGGTTGAAGAAAGTGGAGAGCATAGGGAAGATCTACAACGTGAGGGTAAGAGCTATTAGCACCGCATTGCATGTAAACTCGATTATCGATACCGTGCATGGAGTTTCTTTGTTGTCTGGGTTATGTTGGTGTGTCAATTAAAGATGTCAAAGTGGGAGACGTATTGCTTTCTTTTCCTCTTGAAGATGGTGATGACTCCACATTAAATCAAAGAAAAGGCTACATCATTGTATAGCCAGCAAGAGATTGCGTAAGCGTTTTTATATCTGTTATTTCCTTGGTAAATTTTTTTGTTTAGTTTAAATTAATTTATCTTTCATATGTCCTTGTATTTAGATTGACCCACACTCAATGGAAACTTAACATGTAATTGAATCTCCAAAGCATGGACGACACTTAAAGAGAACTGCTACAGCCAAGGAGTAACAAGCATGAAGAAGAGGAGGAAAACAATGCAAGAAGAAGAAGATGACAATTCGATACCTCCACAAAGAAATCCAAGTCAATCTTCTAAGTCTACAAAAAAGGTACTTCTTTGAAATCCATGAAAGAAAAAAAGTAAGTAGAAGAGGTGGAAGAGGGAACTAAAAAAGAAGGCGAGAATGAAGACCACTACATGGTCACACATGCAACTCGTTTTTGTGACTAGAACTCCTTCAGGATAATCTAAACAGAGTAAAGGTAATTGTTATCCACTTTTTAAGTAATCTTACATAAGGTCTTATTATGAGTGGCAAGCACAACCTCTGTGTGTACATTATAGGTGAAGAGATCCACTCCTTTGTTACCTATTCCCTTATGAAAACTTGTGCCAACCCCTCTATAAGAAGAGTGCAATTTAGGTACAAGAAGGTGGCAAGGGAACTCTATGCAAATGGCTATGTTGTTGATTGATGTACGTTCATTTTCTCTATCTCCTCATCCCACAATCCTATTAGGTAAATATTGCAGGATGATATCAATAGATGGGATGACATATGGAGAATGAAAAACGAGGAGTTCGAGAATGTGATCAAAGCACAGAGTGGGCATCTTTGACCAAGAAGATGTTTTATGTGTGGGATGGCAATCATCACATTGTGGCATGGATGGAGGAAATTAGTAAATGTGATTGATCTTAAATTGCTAACTTTTTGAATGCAGTGTTAAGTCTTTAAAATAGCAATGGACTAATTAGGTTTGCACTAAATGTAGCATTCAAGAATGTTGTATTAAGACATCTATCTGTTGATACTATCCATATTAAATTTAATGAGGATAGCAAGGGGAAGGTCCTCATAGTCATAGCTCGCTTAAACAAGTAAGGGAACGTATACATTTACAAGAATATATGTCTTAAATCTCTTTGACTTAGGATGGTCCAAGTGTAGTATGTTTTATCTTTTGTCATAATGTCTTAAATCTCTTTGACTTAGCATGTTTCAAGTTCAATATGTTTTATCTTTCGTCATAACTCATTGTTTGCCATAGGATGAATGAAGTGGGCTATGTTTTGTCATCTCTTGTGGACAAAGTGTGCCTCATTAGGGCACTCGGATTAGCAAATAAAGAAAAAATTATGAAGCACACAAGAGTGATGAACAAGGCATGGATAGAGAAGCATGCCTTGATGTTAAAAAAAAGGTTCACCCACCTTGGTACAATTGTGAACTTTTAGAACTATCCCAAAAAGTATTTCAAGTACAATCTCCTATATCTTCTAACATTTTTAATATATGAAACACTAATGTAGTAACCTGTGAAATATAGGATGAGTACCTTGCCTGAGAGATTAACCCCCTAGTAGATACCTTGCATGAAAATGAGTTTGAAGAAAAATGGAGAACTTCATTTTATAAAGATGAGAAAAGTGGATGGAGGCATGCTACTAGATGGTTGGTTGTGAAAGAAAAACCTGCACAAGGAAAAGGTTTCTTTCAGTAAGAAAACCTACACTATTTCCTCTTAGTCTTTTTGGTAGGCAATGACATATTTTGATTCTAATGTTGTTGTTTGATTTTGGTGTTGTGTGTTACAGTCGACTAGTGTAAGTGAGTTGGGATGAAAAACCATATTAATTGATAGAGGATAGGTTGTATAGCTTGGCATCTAGCACATTACTAAATGACCAAAAAGCTATGATTTTTAGATATTTTGCTTGATGGAGATTCGCAGAGGTTGAAGGACTTACAAATCCCAAAGAGTAAGTAATAATTATTTTCCTATTTTCTTGATACATACAAATCTTTGTATCTTTTATTAATAACAATTTCAATGGCAATGCAACAGATGCAAGTTTATTTAGAGATTGGCTATTATGGCTCACCCTAACTCTCCTTGAAACACATCCAAAAAGAGATTACCTACTAGTGAACCGCAACTGTCGTGATGAGGATCTTTTCAATGGTTGTGGTCTCCAAGCTCTACAACTCCTTGAGAAGCAATTCCACCGTACTTCCTGTGAGCGTTGTCACACCGTCACGTTACACTATGGGTCCTTGTTCCTCCTCACATCTCACTTCACTCACACACACTCACTAGCATGCATTAAGGAGATAGATTAGCAAGAGCAAGACTCAATTGCACAATAGGAGAGTCTCCTATATTATGAGAGAAATTTACTTACATACATGGCCATAAGTGTTCACACTCACTTAAATTGTGGCCGATCGGGCACTTTAGGCTCATAAGAGGCCTAATGCTATTACAATAACTACTCTCATAATATATCCATGAAGTACATCACTTAGGACTTCATCCTAACTTGCTACCCCATGCTCTTGAAGCAGGAATCGCCATAAATACTCCATCATCACATCATTTATGGTGCCCGTCCAAGTTGTGGCTTTGGATACTATTGCTTCATATCTTGAATGTATGACCCTTTGGTGTATCTACCGCGACTCCTTGATATTAGATAATGGCGGTAGATCTTGTTAACCCTAGAATTGGGTTAACATCCTCCCCTTCCAGATGGTGATCGCGTCCTCATGATCGTGTTGAAGACCTTTGTGTGGGGAGAATGAACAATTTTTGTCGATGGCTTTGATGTTGAGTGATGTTCAATGGTCTTTGTTCCTCTAGAAGGCATAAGAAAAGCTAGTTAATGAATGAAGAGGTTAGCGGTGTATTGGGAATTCCTAACGAGGTGGGGGGTGGGGTTTTTTGTTTTGCGAATGATTGCATTTTTATATTTGTGTGAGCCCCCCCTTTTTTTTGCTCAATTTGTTTTTGGCATTCATCGGCAAGGTTACATGTGATTTTTGTTTATGGTGGGGACACTAAGAGATATTAATAATGGGAGAGAAGAGAGGGAAGGATCTGGAGGAACGTAGACTTAATCATCAGAACAAGATGGTGATTCTCAGTTCCTCATTTGATTCATTGAAGCGACCATCATCATTTGAAGTAATTGGCCTTTGATGATGTCCCTTTGTGTGGTAGGATTCTTGTCAAATGTTGTTGAGAAGGACTTGTTCCTTCTTTCTTCTGTCCATGTGCTTTTTATTTTATTTAATGTATATTTAAGTGCTCTTATGAAGCAGATATATGTGGAGTACAAGAATTGAGTCATATAGACTCTTATTGAACTGCTCTGTGTGAAATTAGCCACTTGTTGGTGAGAGGATTGAAAGAATTACGTGGACTTGCGAGGCTAATATATAGATATCTTCACTAAGGATTGAGATCATCATTGATTTGTGAACGTGGTAGTGTCATTTGGAGAGGTTGGTAATTTGAAGGGAAATTCCAAGTGATGGGTTGTACCATTGACCAAGCTTTTGCCCACCATGGCATCCCCATCTAGGGATATACCTAGAAGTTGTCGATGGTGAGGCTTTGGTGCAAATGTTCTCTAGTGCATGAGTATGGATATATACTCATGGAGCAGCTGCTGCTGCTACATTAATTTAGCCAAAAGAATAGTAAGAAATAAGTTTAAATGTACAATGGCTTAATCCGATGAGGCGTAAATCATGAAAGTTCAGGTTCTTAAGCCGTGAAACTATAATTCATGAGAAACCTGAACTCGTGAGATTGCAGGTTTTTTTAGCCGTAAAGGGATATTCCGTGAGATGGCCTAATCCCCGTGAAAGTTAATCCCGTGAAAGTGCAGAGGCTATGAGATGAAATTTCGTGAAGTGTAATTCCATGAGATGGAGTTCCGTGAAAGTTTAGGCTGTGAGATGTGAAGTGTAGTTCTATGAAGTATAGTTCTGTGATATTTAATTCTGTGAATTTTGTAGGTCGTGAACTGAGAGGCAATTCCGTTAAAAGGAATTCCGTGAGATTGCAGGTTTTGACCTCGATAGTTTTTTGCTTTTAGTTGATTTTATGGGCCGTCTTGACTTGTGCCGAGCAATAGCTTCTTGTGCACTAATTTCTCACATCTAGAGGGGCGACAAGAGCATTGTTATTTTTTCCTTGATACGCTCATAAGTCTCTGTTGCAAACGTGGGTATTGATTCTTGAATTTGTTGCGCAAATGTTGTCGAGGCAGTAGGTAAGACTACTGATTGTTTGCTTGAACACACAAGCTCTTGTGTTGGTGCTGAATGCACGAGAGTGGGTATTGATTCTTGAATTTTTTGCTCAAATGTTGTCGAGGCAGTAGGTAAGACTACTGATTGTTTGCTTGAACACACAAGCTCTTGTGTTGGTGCTGAATGCACGAGAGTGGTTGAGTTTACTTGTTGTTGCTTGGGCCTCCATTCTTGTAAAACTTTAGGTGAAACTATTGAGGTTGAAGTCGGGGGTGAGGCTTTCGTTACATCGTTTAATTTTGGCAACCATATGATGGGATTACCATCATAGTATCCATGTTGTTGAAGCACATGCACATGCACCCATCTTTGATGAACATTATAAACTGGTGGTGGCCGATGTGCTTGGTGTGTGCTGAGGCTTCCTTCTTTGTGCAAGCTTAGGGTATTTTGTGATGTGCTTGGGGACCCAAGATTTAGTATTTCTTTAGTAGTATTCTTGTGTTTGCAGTAGTGTTTTTGGTACCCACAATTGTTGACTTGTTGACTTGGTGGAGTTCTTTGAGGAACTTGCATAGGCTTTTGTGGACGGTGTTGTGGAGTACTTTTCTTTTTCCTTGGCCCCTGAGTGCTACATTGAGGAAGAGGCTTTGAATGTCGAGGCACCCAAATTTGATTGGCACTTTCATAGTAGCCTTGAGCTACAAGTAGCTGCTTTTCCACCCACATTTTGATACCATTAAGATACCTTGATTGTGGTTGTCTTGGTGGAGTTTTCTTTTGGGTTAATGTGGAAGGTATGGGGCCCTCTTTGACTTTGGTTTTGGCACAAAGGCTACAAGGTTGAGACTCATGGGCATTGTTGACGCGATGATGAGGCTAGAATCTCTTGTGGAGTGGCTGTTGATGGACGAGGCCTTTGAGAATGTGGTTGTCTCCTTTGGTGAGGTTTGTTGATGAAGATGCATAGGCTCTGAGGCCTTCCCTTTGAGTTCCTTGTTAGAGATAGACGGTTGGGCCGTGGGAACTTCTTCAGGAATAGCCGTTGATTGCGAGGTTTTGGCATCGAACTTCATAGGTGAGGATGGGGTTGAAGGAGTAGATGCTCTAACAGAGTCGGTTGTTGACGCAGATGGTAGGTCATTATGTAGAGGGGATTTTGCGAAAGAGGCTTGTATCCTTTTGCGTTCAGCATCATAGATATCCATTAAAGTTGGATCCTCTTCCTTGCAGTATGGTATTGTCAACTTTTTGTCATTGACCATCATGACGACTCTATCACTAGCAAAGCACAGTGGTGCTTGGGTAGCAATAGTCCATTTATGTCCCAAGATCAAATCTACTTCCAACACATACTCAACCACAAAAAAACTTGCAAGTGAGGGGGTTAGTTTTAATATACATTGTATGTTCAAAGTACCCCAAACATGGCATATTCAAGTCTTGTGTAAAGGTAATCCTTTGAGGATGTGCCGTGAGTGTTGGTTGACCTAATAAATCCCATAGCTTGAGGGTCATGAGATTGTGTTCTCATGTTGGATAAAGATGTGCTTGAGCTATGGTGATTTTATTTGAAATTTCCAATCCAACCAAAATCCTAGGGATCTTTTCAGTAAGATATATTGGAAGTTCCAACTCTTGCAAGGTCTCTTCCTCCTGTAATAGCAATTTTACATTGCTTGCAGGAGTGTTCAAGGTGACTGTTTGCATGGATTCATCTATTGAATACAACGATTCACCTATCCAAGTTCCACCAAGGACAACATCATACTCAAGGGAATCTAGGGTAACATGGAATGTAAATTCCATATCGCATCGATTGTTTGAGTAGTGTATCTGAAGTAACCTAGAACTCCAATGTTTTGTCCATTGGCTCCTCTTGAAAGACTATTGTCTGTAGGGATGAGTTTAGGTTTTCCCAATGACACCCAAGTGTTTATTGTCACGATGTTATGACTAGCTCGAGGGCTAATCAATGTGCATTTATGCTTATCATCATTGCATGTAGGGAAATCCAACCATACCATGATAGAATCTTTCAAAGGAGCCATGGATGTTTCAGTTTTTGTTTCGACTTCAGATCCTATTTCTGTTTCATACTCCCATTCACTTTCATCCTCATTTTGGCACTCAGGTTTTTTGAGAGTACCCAATGTGTACACTGGCACACTTGGCCCTCTGACAGTTCTTAATGAGGTATGTTTGGAAACTTGCGAATCCTCACAATCCTGTTCTATGGAGTTCTTTATGTCTTGGTATAACTCATGTTGAGCCGTTAAAGGTACAAGTGCGGATGTTATGCTGGCTTCACCATGAGAGAAGAGCATTCCTCCAAATGAGATTTTGAGAGATTGTTTTAATCTTGTAAGGGAATTATTGAATTCCTCACGTGCTTTCACAAGCATATAGTTTGTGCAATCTGTCTCAAATGATTCTTCTGTAGAGAGTATATCTTTCTCTTGAAAGGGAAAGCAGTACTTCTCTGGGCTTTGTTTTTTGGTTGCTTTTTTAGGATTGGCATTATGAGGCTCAATCACAACCGGTGACCTTGTAAGACATTCAACCAAGCTAAGCATGCTCTCTTGAGCTTGCTTTTTATGTTCTGCATATGTCATGTTCTCATTATTATCCATTTGGTGTGGTTGGGTGGGTTCTAGTTTCTTGATTGGTCTATGTGTGGTGCACTGAGTGAAGGGTAAGAACTTGTTTCATCCTCACTTAGTGACGTACTAGAACTTGTTTCATTTCTTGAGTTTCTTTGGATTGTCAGTTTTTCATCATGTTTATCCATGCGATGAGATCAAATTTTCTTTTGGGCTTTTGTACCCTGTGTCGCACATATGGGTTTTGTGGTTTGTGTGGTGGTTTTTGAGGTGGATGCTTCTGCATCATGTATAACTTTTGGCTCTTTTGAGATTATGTCCTCTACAGGCTCCTTTTCCTTGCCCTTTAATTCAACCTTAGTTTTGATATTTTGTTGTTCCTTATTTTTCTTGGTTTTAGAAGGTTTTATTTTCTGTTCTGGGTATTGTTTTAAAACATGTTCTTCTACCCATGTTGAGGTATTGTTTTTCGCATTCCCTTTGACTATTTCTCATGCCTTGGCTTGTAAACATGTAAGCACATTCAAGGGTACTGTAGACAATTGCCCGTTTTGTACACTTAAGATGTTAAGAGTTGTATTCTGTGGCATTGAAGCAACTCGTCTTGGACAATCTTGAAACATGTGATTAATGCCACATCGTTCACACATGGGTCGCAAAGTGTCGTGACTATGGGCATGGAAGTATTCCAAACTATGCAGTCTACCACCTTGTGAGGTCCACGATAATAGAAACACTTAAGTGTTTCTATTAACTACTTCCTGAGCAGTTTCTACCCTTTGGACTGTTTCTGTTTGGTGCATGAGAGATGGAGGTTGTAAGATCCCTGTCCTCACCGCGCAACAAATTCAGGGGTGCTAGCAGCGAAAGTAGCACTTCTTGCACGGGGTAGGGTCCCACACTCGGGGCCTCGCCCCCACGGATATCCAGACAAGAGACTAATCCATCGGTTTTTCCAAAACCGAACCCGGAAAAACTTTCTTTGCCCGGAAAGCACGGGCGATTCCACCAGGATAACTTTTCCCTAACGTAGTCAAGTCTTAACTAACTGAGCTCATCTAACCGAACCCGTAAGTCCCATAGTAAGATCAGGGAAAAAGACTGTACTTGGATCATAGAGACCAACGCTTTTTTCCTCATTGAGAGGCACAGCCGTTGATTCTTTTCCATAGAATATTTTTTGTCCGGAATTTACTTCATCTATCAAAC
This sequence comes from Cibotium barometz, assembly GCF_041138505.1. NCBI lineage: Eukaryota > Viridiplantae > Streptophyta > Polypodiopsida > Cyatheales > Cibotiaceae > Cibotium > Cibotium barometz. The sequence continues at coordinate 24,159,588 of NC_141049.1, forward strand.
TAAACAGAAATTGAGTCTCGATTTACGGATCCATCAGTCTAGCCTAACCCCATCCAGTCCCACGGGTTAGCCAACCCCCCAACCACTGTAGTGATGGGAACCAATTAGAAATTTGGTTAGGTTTTGTCCCGGGTACCAGGGAAAAGAGTTCCCAGGTCCCCTAGCCGGATGTTCATGCAAACATAAAACTAGTCACACCACTTACACACCCAATATGAAATTGCCTTTTTCTCGACATCAACTATCTTTAAAACAATCCTTTAATGAAACCATTGTGTCACTGATCATAATCCTCAAAATCTCTGGTTGAATCCTTATTTCCACAACCTTTCCTTCATCGGTGTACTTATGGCATCATTGGCAACCAGAACGCTCACCACTTGTTCACACAGGGACCTTTTCGATAGTTCCTCGCTCATAGTAACCGGCAATATATTCACATAACAAAATGGAATCTCTGTGGAAGATCAGCAAGATCAACCAACAGATCCATATAAAAGAGTCATAGACTCATCCATTGAGGACCAGCAAGGTCAATCAACCAGATCCATGCCTGGTTTCAGAAAACAACTCTTACTCCTTGATTCAATATCTTCCACGACGCATGTGTGGGTATCTTCGGTGACCTAGAGCCCGAGCACCGTATGGTCAGCACCCTGTAGGATCCTTCGCAGGTCACCTGGCGCTTCACTCATAGGCCGCTTCCTTGGTCCTTCATCCATCGTACCGGAAGCTCACCGTTTAAATCAAACCGAGGCTGGTCAAGACCTCCGCCGACCATGCTACGCGAGACGTCCTCTGTTGACTCTCCGTCAGCTGTTGGCAACTTTATCACTTAGGTCTCCACGACCTTAATCACAAGACGGTCAAAATACTTCCCCAACATTCTTGACATAAAACAGTCATTTACAAACAGGTCACAAATACAGTTTCTATAATGAACTCTCGTCTTTCCACATTATCCCTCATCAATCCACATTACTTATTCCACATTCCATTCATATGTGTACTCATTGTCATCCAATCACATCATTTTCTATCTCATCACCTCCGATTCATTCACATCACATATCATTTATTCACATCCTAATTCACATGTCATCACATCTCATCCATTCACTCATATCGACGTCACATCATTTCACATACACATTCGCATTCATTATTCTACATACACATCCACATTCGTACATCCACATCCATACATCCACTTCCACATCCGCATTTATACATACACATCCATATCCACATCCATACATCCACATCCATATTTATACATCCACATCCATACATCCATTTTCACATCCACATCCACATCCATCCATCCATTTTCACATCCACATTCATACATCCACATCCCCATTTACATTCATACATCCACATCCACATTCACATCCACATACACATCTACATTCATACATCCACACATCCCCATTCACATTCATACATCCACATCCACATCCACATCCACATCCACATCCACATCCACATTCATACATTCGCACATCCCTTTCACATTCATACACCATCCATCCATTCATAGAATGTAAGAGAATTCTAATTTTTTTGATATAAAGATTCTTTACGCATCTAATTAGGCATAAAGACAACTTTAGTAGGAATAACACTTTTATAAAAATCCTTTTATGTATCTATTTATGCATAAATTCAATTTTAAGGAAAATAACACTTTCGAATTGAAAATAAACCTTTTATGCATTTTACTATGCATAAATTCCATTTTAATGAGAATAACACTTTCAAAATAAAAATAAATCTTTTATGTATCTATCTATGCATAAATTCAATTTCAATGAAAATAATACTTTCCAAATAAAAATAAATCTTTTATGCATCTTTTTATGCATAAAATCAAAATTGATAAGAATAACTCTTTTGGATTAAAAGTAAAATTCTTTATGCATCTATTTATGCATAAAATCAAAATTGATGAAATTAACTCTTTTGAATCGAAAATAAAATTCTTTATGCATCTTTCTATGCATAAAATCAAAATTGATGAAAATAACTCTTTTGAATCGAAAATAAAATTCTTTATGCATATTTCTATGCATAAAATCAAAATTGATAAGAATAACTCTTTTGGATTAAAAGTAAAATTCTTTATGCATCTATTTATGCATAAAATAAAAATTAATGAAAATAACTCTTTTGAATCGAAAATAAAATTCTTTATGCATCTTTCTATGCATAAAATAAAAATTGATGAAAATAACTCTATTGAATCGAAAATAAAATTCTTTATGCATCTTTCCATGCATGAATCCAATTTAGTAGGAATTACACTTTTAGAATAAAAGAATTTCTCTTATGCATCTTCCCATGCATAAAAACTAAATCCAATGAAAAATAATTCTTTGAAAATAAAAACTTTCTTTTATACATCTATTTATGCATAAATTTAATTCTGATGAAAGTCACACTTTTATAATAAAATAATTTCTTTTATGCATCTAATTCATGCATAAAATCTATTTATGATGAAATTCACTCTTTTAATATATAAAAAATCTTTTATGCATATGTTTATACATACAAATCATTTATGAGATGAAAATCACTCTTCTAATATAAAAAAAATCTTTTATGCATATGTTTATGCATACAAATCATTTATGATGAAAATCACTCTTTTAATATAAAAGAATTTGTTTTATGCATCTATTTATGCATAAAAATCCTTTATGATTAAAATAACACTTTTATAATCAAAATAACAATTTCAATATGCTTTCTTCTATGCATAGAATTTAATTTTAAAGAAAGTGACACTTTTTTAATAAAATATTTTTAGTATGCATTTTTCTATACCTAGGATGAAAAATAACACTTTAAGAATACATATACGATGGGAATTACTCTTTTTAAATAAAAAAAGTAAAACTTAAATTTTATAATTTTAGAAAATTTTGCCATAACCTCCTTTGTATGGCTGACCATTTTTCAATTTTTAACTCCCTAAAATTAATTAGAAATTCACCAAGAGTATTTAAATCATTCTAATGTAAACATTTTCTACTTTATCAAAGAGAAACATTATGAAAAACTTGATTTTATCCATTAATCATTCATCTAGGATAAGAATGGTTGGATTTACTAAAGAAGAGAGGGGAATGCTTTTTTTCAATGAGGCATAACATCATATTCAATTTAGAGAAGACAAAAATAATAAAAAACAATAAAATGAATAGAAAAGAGAAGAATCTCCAACTTACGAAGGAATTTGAGAGCTTTCCTTTGGCTTGATGGTTTGAGGGTTCTATTCTTGTTTGAAACAAGAGTGGCCACCAATCTTTAGAAGAGGGAAGGTCAAAAAAACTAATGAATTATGAGTAAATTCACAGTTTTCTGGCTCTTGGGAGAAGCAGGGTAACAATGCAAAAACACTATTAAGCTTCAACAAAGGAGAAGGCTTCTATTTATAGGAAAAAGTAAGCTTCTAACCAAGCCAACTGATTCTAGAATTTTCCAGATCAGTTTGGTCAATTTTTGACCATTTTTGGGTCAGTTTAGTCCACTTTTTGGATCTAGTTGAAACAGGAGAGAGGAGAGATAAAAATATCTCATTATTTGGGAGTTTAAAACTCTCCCACACATGTGAAATAGGCGCCTCCTTCATGAGGGGAATTCCCCCATACTGAGGTGTCAAAAATGCATCATTTCATCTAAATATCTCTCTCTTTTTAACTATTAACCTTGTCCTTAGTCAACTCTTCATCTTATGTGAGTATTTACTTATTTTTGGGGGATTTTCCTTTTATTCTTCTATTTATCTCCTCCCTACATTTGGATGAATCTTATTGGTCCATAGGAACCTTAATTTTAAAAATTTTGAAAATCTGGACCCCTAGGATAATGCCTCTTGAACAGATTATACTTAATTTCTAATGCACCTTCTGAAAATCTTTTTGAACTTCTGTTTTAGGGGAACTTATTTTAATAAGATGAGATATTTTTCTATCCAAAAATATTTAAAAATTGAATTACCACTCTCTAGAATATTTTCTCTCTCTGGTAGAAACAAGATCTTTTATATTTCTGAAGAGGGATTTGACTACAGGGGAAGATACTGGACATCCTGAGAGGCTGGGGAGGAATCTTACATTCTACCCCACTTAAAAAACGCGAGATGTCCTCATCTCGCAGGTGGAGTATGATCTCTTTCATCTTCTTCTTCTTCTTCAATCACTTCCAGCGTTACTGCCTTGGAAGTGGAGGGCCGATTTGGGAACAACTCTCTTTGACTTTCCCTATTCTGAGGTGGAGATCTTGCATTACTTTGGATTGAAACTGCAGGTTGGATAGAGGGTCTACCTCTGGGATTTCCCTGATTTTGGCGGATAGAACCCTGATTACTCTGGAAGGAAGGGGCTGGAGTCTGGAATCTTGATCCCTGATTTCCCTGCCTTGAAAACCTGGATCCAAAAGGAGTTGGGCAATCCATACTGTGATGTCCAAATCCTTGACAATTATAGCATTTCACTCTCTTGTTCACGGGTGGAACTTCTAAAGTTGAAATCCAGGGGATTGAGTTTCGGGAAAAGGACATTTCTTCCATTCTGAAACTTCCCATATCCTGGGTTTGACCCTGATATCTCTTAGGCAGAGGAAGGTTGGAATCATCTTCTGGGAATAAAAACCTTTTGAAAGGTGATGGTGCTGGCTTTGGCGGGACTTTGACATCAAAGGCTTTGGCAAAATCCTTCGCCACCCGAACTCCTTCAGCCATGGAAACAGGCTTGGCATTCTTCACCAAGATATTCAAAGGTTCGTTCAGTCTCCCCGAATGAACCTGGCCATCAGTTGTTCTTCATCCAGTGGAGGCAAGTATCTGAGGAGGAGGGCGAATGCTTGGTGATATGCTTCAATAGTTCTACTCCCCTGGGTTAACTCTAAGAATTCGTTCATCTTTGTTTCTAAAAAGCCGGGAGGACGGAACCCTCGTCCTTAGGTAAATTTTGAGATTAGTCCAGGTTTGGGTATTTCGGTCGAGACGGTTTGTCTCGCAGTGGTTTCTCCATGCCACTCTAGCTGTCTCCACTATCTTCAGCCTTGCAAGAGCCATTTTGCTCTTTTCATTGTACCCGATGACATCGAAGTATTCTTCTATTGATTCGATCCACTTCTCCACAGCCTCGCCCAAGTTTTCCCCTTCACCCTTGAAAGGTCTAGGCTGCGAAATATGAAGAGTTTTACGAACATCTAGGTCGAGCTCTTCTTCATCGAGTTGGGGGTTAACATTTCTACCATGACGACCTCGATCCATGTTCCTATCAATACGAAAATTCTTGTTAAGTCTCTTTATTTATGATTCAATCCGATTTTTGATTCAACTGATTCCGGGGTTCTCTAAATAGGTCGGGTCTCCACAGAATCAAGGGATAAAGATACTCATATAGAATGCATTATCAATTAATAATTCATTCAGAATATGTCATTCATATCTTTAACACAATAATGGTCCATCAGACTAATTTTTTCCATTTGAACAGTCCTCCATGGGGATTTCAATTTTTTAGATTTTTAATTTATCATCCCTTAACTTGATCCACTGATCAAAAGTTAACAGTAGTAATCTGCCAGCACAATCCACTAATCTAATAGTGATTTGCTGAAGTCATTAATGTCATTCCAGTTATGAACATCATCACAGGGACTCATCCCATTCATCCTCATTGTGGTTTTGCTCAGCTTATTACATTTCAACTAAATTTCAAGAATCATCATTTTTCAATCAGAATCCAAATCAACTCATCAGTTCACAACCAGAATTCAAAAATCATATCAACCACATTTGAATTCATCATCTGGATAGCATTAATGCATATAATTTCAAGTCTTAGATTTACTCGTATATATTGCCAGTAAAGAGCTGCAGTTATACCCTCAGTATATACGAGTAGTCATGGTCCTTGGAATTATAAGGTAAAGACCATCATGTCTAGGCCTCAAGCAAGTCAGGGATTCCATACAATTGCGGTACCTCCATCTGAAGACCCAATTACCAATTTACGAATTTCAGTTTGAATATCAAATTGTATGAATTTTATCACACAATTTCAACCTTTTAGTACTTCTTGATAATTTTTTGACATATTTGGCTTCTCGGTTGATCTCCATGCTCTGATACCAACTGTGAGATCCCTGTCCTCACTGCGCAACAAATTCAGGGGTGCTAGCAGCGGAAGTAGCACTTCTTGCAGTGGAAGTAGCCCATATTGAGGTGTCAAAAATGCATCATTTCATCTAAATATCTCTCTTTTTAAACTATTAACCTCTTGAACAGATTATACTTAATTTCTAATGCACCTTCTGAAAATCTTTTTGAACTTCTGTTTCAGGGGAACTTATTTTAATAAGATGAGATATTTTTCTATCCAAAAATATTTAAAAATTAAATTACCACTCTCTAGAACATTTTCTCTCTCTAGGCCAAAACTGGTAGAAACAAGATCTTTTATATTTCTGAAGAGGGATTTGACTACAAGGGAAGATATTGGACATCCTGAGAGGCTGGGGAGGAATCTTACATTCTACCCCACTTAAAAAACGCGAGATGTCCTCATCTCGCAGGTGGAGTATGATCTCTTTCATCTTCTTCTTCTTCTTCCATCACTTCCAACGTTACTGCCTTAGAAGTGGAGGGCCGATTTGGGAATAACTCTCTTTGACTTCCCCTATTCTGAGGTGGAGATCTTGCATTACTTTGGATTGAAACTGCAGGTTGGATAGAGGGTCTACATCTGGGATTTCCCTGATTTTGGCGGATAGAACCCTGATTACTCTGGAAGGAAGGGGCTGGAGTCTGGAATCTTGATCCCTGATTTCCTTACCTTGAAAACCTGGATCCAAAAGAAGTTGGGCAATCCATACTGCGATGTCCAAATCCTTGACAGTTATAGCATTTCACTCTCTTGTTCATGGGTGGAACTTTTGAAATTGAAATCTAGGGGATTGAGTTTCAGGAAAAGGACATTTCTTCCATTCTGAAACTTCCCATATCCTGGGTTTGACCCTGATATCTCTTAGGCGGAGGAAGGTTGGAATCATCTTCTGGGAATAAAAACCTTTTGAAAGGTGATGATGTTGGCTTTGGCGGGAATTTGATATCAAAGGCTTTGGCGAAATCCTTCGCCACCCGAACTCCTTTCATCCAGTGGAGGCGAGTATTTGAGGAGGAGGGCGAATGCTTGGTGATATGCTTCAATAGTTCTACTTCCCTGGGTTAACTCTAAGAATTCATTCATCTTTGTTTCTAAAAAGCCGGGAGGATGGAACCTCGTTCTTAGGTAAATTTTGAGATTAGTCCAAGTTTGGGTATTTCGGTCGAGACGGTTTGTCTCGTAGTGGTTTCTCCATGCCACTCTAGCTGTCTCCACTATCTTCAGCCTTGCAAGAGCCATTTTGCTCTTTTCATTGTACTCGGTGACATCGAAGTATTCTTTTATTGATTCGATCCACTTCTCCACAGCCTCGCCCAAGTTTTCCCCTTCACCCTTGAAAGGTCTAGGCTGCGAAATAAGAAGAGTTTTACGAACATCTAGGTCGAGCTCTTCTTCATCGAGTTGGGGGTTAACATTTCTACCATGACGACCTCGATCCATGTTCCTATCAATACGAAAATTCTTGTTAAGTCTCTTTATTTATGATTCAATCCGATTTTTGATTCAACTGATTTCGGGGTTCTCTAAATAGGTCGGCTCCCCACAGAATCAAGGGATAAAGATCCTCATATAGAACGCATTATCAATTAATAATTCATTCAGAATATCTCATTCATATCTTTAACACAATAATGGTCCATCAGACTAATTTTTTCCATCTGAGCAGTCCTCCATGGGGATTTCAATTTTTTAGATTTTTTATCAACCAATATGAAATTGCCTTTTTCTCAGCATCAACTATCTTTAAAATAATCCTTTAATGAAACCATTGTGTCACTGATCATAATCCTCAAAATCTCTGGTTGAATCCTTATTTACATAATCATTCCTTCATCGGTGTACTTATGGCATCATTGGCAACCAGAACGCTCACCACCTGTTCACACAGGGGCCTTTTTGATAGTTCCTAGCTCATAGTAACTGGTAATATATTCACATAACAAAATGGAATCTCCATGGAAGATCAGCAAGATCAACCAACAGATCCATATAAAAGAGTCATGGACTCATCCGTTGAGGACCAGCAAGGTCAATCAACCAGATCCATGCCCGGTTTCAGAAAACAACTCTTACTCCTTGATTCAATATCTTCCACGATGCACGTGTGGGTATCTTCGGTGACCCAAAGCCCGAGCACTGTATGGTCAGCACCCTCTAGGATCCTTCGCAGGTCACCTAGCGCTTCACTCATAGGCCGCTTCCTTGGTCCCTCATCCACCGTACCGGAAGCTCACCATTTAAATCGAACCGAGGCTTGTCAAGACCTCGGCCGACCATGCTACGCGAGACGTCCTCCGTTGACTCTCCGTCAGCTATTGCAACTTTATCAGTTAGGTCTCCACGACCTTAGTCACAAGACGGTCAAAATGCTTCCCCAACATTCTTGACATAAAACAATCATTTACAAATAGGTCACAAATACAGTTTCTATAATGAACTCTCGTCTTTCCACATTATCCCTCATCAGTTTTATGCTTAAATTAAAATATTTTTTTAAGCATATCTCCCCCCCTCCCAAAGAATGGTCATTCCTATGACCTATTCTATATTCAATTAATGCATCTCATGGAGAAACTCTTTATTCACAAATCAAACTCTAGGCTTGTGAAGCTAGAGGTTTAAGACAATGGTTTTTATACTTATATGCTTGAAAAATATGGTAATATTATGGAAAAAAATCCATAAATTGGATTTAATGCTAAAAGATAGTTATACTATCATAATTTTTTTACTATGTCTTATTCTTTTCATAAAAATTAAAAATTACCAATAATAGCAGCGGAGCTATGGTAAATTTTTTAAGAAATTGATGCATAATTCATTCTTATGCATAACATGAAAAGAGGACTTCCTATCATATTCTAGGATTGAATATCCTAGGTTAAAAGAATGGTTTTTGTTTCAATGATGGAAAACTAATTTTTAAGTTTATGTGCAATTAAATAATTAAGAAATAAGAAAATTATGATAATTATATTTAAATGGAAAAAGATAAATTCCTATGACATTTGTAATTCAATCATTTAGATGGGAAAAGAGAAATTCCTAGCATATTGGAATTATTGGATATTTTATTTAAATTCAAAGATGAATTTTAGATAAATTTTTTTTATCTATGAGAAATATTTAAATGGTAGAAGAGGAATTCATATGACATTTGGAATTCAATCATCTAGATGGGAAAAGAGAAATTCCTAGCATATTGGAATTATTGGATATTTTATTTAAATTCAAAGATGAATTTTAGATAAATTTATTTTATCTATGAGAAATATTTAAATGGTAAAAGAGGAATTCATATGACATTTGGAATTCAATCATCTAGATGGGAAAAGAGAAATTCCTAGCATATTGGAATTAATGGATATTTTATTTAAATTCAAAGATGAAATTAATGGATATTTTATTTAAATGGATATTTTATTTAAATGGACATTTTATTTTATCTATGAGGAATATTTAAAATGATAAAAGAGGAATTCCTATGACATTTGAAATTCGATCATTTAGATGGGAAAAGAGAAATTCCTAGCATATTGAATTAATGGGTATTTTCTTTTAGATGAATTTATTTTATGAGAAATATTTGATGATAAAAGAGGAATTACCATGACATTGGAATGCAGATAATTAAATGTAAAAAGAGGAATTCCCATGGTAATTGAGATCCATGAAATCAAATAGGAAGAAGAGAAATTTTTCGTATAATTCAATTTATGATTATTCATCAAAAGTGAAAATATGGGTAGAATTGATTTTTGTAAATCCCATGAATTCTTTTATTCAAAAGAGGAATATTGAATATAATTCAATTGGGGAATTGAGAAGGAATATGGAAATAGTCGTCGAGAAAAAGAACCTTTATCTAGGCCAAGCAATTGGCAGAAATTTAGAAAAAGTCCCATTATCGATAGTATCAAAGTAGTAAAAACTACTATATGGGCATAAGATGTGGAACGGATGTGATAAGATGTAAATGGGATGAGATAAGATGTAAATGGGATGTGAATGGATGTGATAAGATGTAAATGGGACGTGATAGGATGTGATAAGATGTAAATGGGATGTGATAGGATGTGAATGGATGAGATAAGATGTAAATGGGATGCGATAGGATGTGAATGGATGTGAATGGAAGTGATAAGATGTAAATAGGATGTGATGTAATGAAAATGGATGTGGATGCGAATGATGAGATGAGAATAAGATGAAAGGATATATAAAAGCATGAGATGGGAAGTACATGGATGTGGATGTGGATGTGTATGTGAAAGAATGGATGTGGATGAATGAATGTGGATGTGTATGTGAAAGAATGGATGTGGATGTGTATGTGAAAGAATGGAAGTACATGTGTATGTGAAAGAATGGATGTGGATGAATGAGATGAGATGTGTATGAATGAGACATGATGTGGATGAATGAGATGAGATGTGTATGAATGAGACATGATGTGGATGTGATGTAATGTGGATGAGATGAATGAGATATGATGTGGATAGGTGTGATGTGATGTAATGTGGATAGAATGTATGTGATGGGATGGTGATGAGGATGAATGTGCTGGATATGAATGAATGTGATGTGATGGATGTAAATGAATGTGATGGACGTGAATAGATGTGATGTGATGTGAATCGGGATGTGAATGAATGAGATGTGATGTCATATGTGAATGAATAATATGGGATGTGAATGGATGAGATGTGATGTGACGTGAATCGGGATGTGAATGAATGAGATGTGATGTGAAATGGATGTGATGTAAATTGCGATAGATGTGAATGGATGATATGTGATGTGAATGAATGTGATGTGAAACGGGATAGATGTGAATGAATATGATGTGATGAGAGGTGGATATGGGTAGATGCGAGTGGATGAGATGATCTGATGATGATAAATGAGGAAAGATGTGATGAGATGGAAAATGATGTGATTGGATGAGAATGGGAATACATATGAAATGGATGTGGATTAAGTAATGTGGATTGATGTGGAACAATGTGGAAAGACGAGAGTTCGTTTTATAGAGTGTATTTATGACCTGTTTTTAAATGACTGTTTTATGTCAAGAATGCTGGGGAAGCATTTTGACCGTCTTGTGAATGAGGCCGTGGAGACCTAATTGATAAAGTTGCAACGGCTGACGGAGAGTCAACGGAGGACGTCTTGCATAGCAAGGTCGGTCGAGGTCTTGACCAGCCTCAGTTTGATTTAAATGGTAAGCTTCCGATACAGTGGATGAGGAAGCAAGGAAGCGGCCTATGAGTGAAGCGCTAGGTGACCTGTGGAAGGATCCGAGAGGGTGCTGACCATACGGTGCTCGGGCTCTGGGTCATCGAAGATACCCACACATGCATCGCGGAAGATATTGGAACAAGGAGTAAGAGTTGTTTTCTGAAACCGGACATAGATCTGGTTGATTGACCTTGCTGGTCCTCAACGGATGAGTCCATGGCTCTTTTATATGGATATCTTGGTTGATCTTGCTGATCTTCAACAGAGATTCCATTTTGATTTTTATAAGTGTATATTGTCGGGTACTATGAGCTAGGAACTATCGAAAAGGCCCCTGATAGTGGTGAGCGATTCAATCAGATATTTTGGAGGATTATGATCAATTGCACTATGGATTCATTAAATGATTGTTTAAAGACAGCTGAATCTATGAAAAAGGCAATTTCATATTGGGTGTGTAAGTGGTGTGACTCATTTTAAGTTTGCATGAATATCCGGCTAGGGGGCCTAGGAACTCTTTTCCCTGATACTCGGGACAAAACCTAACCAAATTCCTAATTGGATCCTCACTACAGTGGTTGGGCGGTTGGCTAACCCATGGGACTAGATGGGGTTAGGCTGGACTGATTGATCCTATATAGATGAAGTAAATCCCGGATAGTCCTTGTTCTATGGAAAAAAATCAACGGCTGTGCTTTCGATGAGGAAAAAAGCGTCGGTCTCTATGATCCAAGTGCAAGTTTCTTCCCTGATTTGACCAAGTGACTTATAGGTTCGGTCGGATCAGTTTGGTCAGTGATGACCTTGACTACATTAGAGTAAAAATATCTTAGAGAGGAATCTCCCGTGCTTTCTGGGCGAGGGAAGTTTTTCCGGGTTCGGTTTTGGAAGAACCGAGGGATTAGTCTCTTGTCCAGATTATCCGTGGACGAGGCCTCGAGTGAGGGACCCTGCCCCGTGCAAGAAGGGCTACTCCCGTTGCTAGCACCCCCAAATTCGTTGCGCGGAGAGGGTAGGGATCTTTCATGAAAGGTGGTTTCATGACAAGGAGTTTCGTGAACTGAAGTTCCATGAAAGGTGGTTACGTGAAAAGGAGTTCCGTGAAACATAATCCCATGAGAAGTGTTTTTGTTAACTGAAGTTTCGTGAAAGGTTGTTTCGTGAACTGAAGTTACGTGAAAGGTGGTTTCATGAGATGAGGTTCCATGAAAGCAGGTTCTGTGAGACTACAGTGGTTTCGTGAAAGGGAGTTTCATGAAACGTAATCCCGTGAGATGTAGTTTGGTGAAATCAAGTTCTGTGAGACTACAATGGTTTTGTGAAAGGGAGTTCCATGAAACGGAATCCCGTGAGATGTAGTTTCATGAAATCAAGTTCCATGAGACTAGAGTGGTTTCGTTGGGAGTTAGACAGTGGCCACTAAGCGGGGTTTGGGAATCCACACTGTCCTATTGCCTTGGTAGTATTCCTGTGCCTGTAGTAAATCCTTTCGAACCCACTGCTTATGAATGCCTTGTGGGATGTTGGTATGTACTGCCAACTTGCTTGTGAAGTCCAAGTGTGATTTTTGGCTCCTTTGTGAATCTTTCTTACTATCTTCGTATTATCCTTCTTCTCCTCGTTGTGGGGTTGGTTTATTGAGTTGAACCTTGGGCACCCATTTCTGTTTCCCTTGTGACTTTGGATATTGTTTGTGTAGGGTTTGTGGAATTGATGCTTTTTCTGTTTTATGAGTTGATGTCACCATGCTCGGTGGTGCTACCTCCTCACTCATGGCCTATTTCCTTGTGTTTGTCAGGGTCTATAAGGGTATGGACATGACATTGTCGCCTTTGTTCAACAATGCTGTCCTCTTCTCCCATTGGATATTACATGGTGCAAATCCAAGATCGTCCTAGGATCATCTTTCCCAATCAAGGAATTATTTTTGATGGAAATGTTCACACTTAAAAATCCCGCATCTCTCGTAGTAGTTATCAAGTGCACAGTGCATACTTGTGCATTACTGGGTTCAAGGTGTGGTCTATCTTCTAAGACTACCCATGTATCATACGAGATCAAGTTATGACTTGATCCCGTAGTGCAATGATCGTTGCATGGCCTTTAGCTGTAGAGAGTTCCACCTTGAGTCATGCTGGCTCAATGTTCGGTTCCTCTTCGTTCTCGAGAGAGTCAAGGAAGCCATGTTGACATGTAACATCTGCTTCTAGAGTAACTGTTTAGCTTTGGCCTCCCTTGCCTTAGCCTCTTCTTGAGCTTGCTAGATTTTTTCCTTTGCGAGTTGTTTTTGTTGTTTTAAGAGATGTTCTTGCAAGAGCATCTCTTGGGTCAGTGGTCCATAATATTTTTTGAGATTGCTTCCATTGATGTAACCCTCCATCTGTATGCCGTCAGCTGTCTCAATTCTAACCGACCCCTGAGGTGTGATCTCAGACACCCGGAAGGGTTCTAGGCCTCTGTGTTTGAGTTTCTTTTTCCTAGTGCTCCCCACACCATACATGAGGACAAGGTCCCCCATTTCCAGTTCTTTTTATTTCAATTTTTTTTTGAACTAATGCTTCCTGTGTAGTTTCTCGACCACGAGTCCATGCAATGCTGTTAGAATGATCTCATCAAGCTTCTCGAAGTCGATTAGCCTTTCATCTAATGCATTCTCCATCAGATGTTCTTGCACTGCAATCCTTAAGCTCAAAACTAGGTATTCCATAGGCATTACTGCCTCAACACCATAAGCTAGACGGAAGGGAGTGTATCTTGTCGCTACCTTATAAGATGTTCGATATGCCCATAGGGCTGCTGTCAGCTTATGTTCCCAGTTTGTTCGACTTGCTTCCAAGGTTTTTATCAAGATAGTACACAAAATTTTGTTTGTACTCTTTGCTTGACCATTAGCCTGTGGTTAATAAGGTGATGATTTTCGATGGACCAATAAGAATCCAGTAAGTAAATGATCGATCACCTCATTAATAAAATGTGAGCCGCGATCACTAACTAATTCTAATGGGCAGCCGAACCTCGAAATAATTTGATCGTATAAGAATTGTGCTGTTGTTCGTGCATGAGATCTCTTCGAGGCTCTGGCTTGTGCCCATTTTGTGAAATAGTCCGTGGCCACCACGATCACATATATCGAGCTTGTGATGGATGTGCCGCTGGACTAATAGGTCCAACAAAATCTACTCCCCATTTTTTGAAAGGTTGTCTTACAATAATAGGGGTATATAATTCGGGTCTATGGCTAGGTCTGACCAACTCCTCATTTCTTGGCTCATTATTAGTGGCTTAAGCCCGTGGCTTCAGCCCACCTTGTAGGTACCCTAGGTAAATTGTCCTCCTTGTTTTGTGTTTGAAGGCCTTCATCCACCCTTGATTCCTCGTTGATGGGTTCCAGAGTTGGTATTGCTCCTTTTGTTATGCCCATCCACATGCTATCAGTGGCATTTCTAGACGTTTCTAGTTTTTGCCACGTGATTGAAATGGATTTATAGTCTCCATTTCCCTCTATTCCGCTCGTCGACCTTGCCATGCGAGACGTCCTTCATTGACTCTCTGTCAGTTGCAACCTTTTCACTTGGGTCTTCACGACCTTATTCGACAAGATAGTCAAAATGCATTCTTCACGACCTTATTCGACAAGATAGTCAAAATGCATTCTTAACATAAAACAATCTTTAAAAATAGGTCTCAATTACAGTTTCCAACAAACTCCAATCTTTCCATGTCATTTCTCATCATTCCACATTCTTTTACATCAATTCACATCGCATCATTCCACATCCATTTACATTGTTCTACATCCATTCACATCATCCTACATCCATTCACATCATCCTACATCCATTCACATTATATCACATCCATTCACATCATCCTACATCCATTCACATCATTCCTATATCCATTCTCATCCATTCACATCATTTCTACATCCATTCACATTCATTTGCATCCATTCACATTCATTCGCATCATTCCTACATCCATTCACATTCATTCGCATCCATTCACATTCATTTACATCATTCCTACATCCATTCACATTCATTCGCATCATTCCTACATCCATTCACATTCATTCGCATCCATTCACATTCATTCGCATCATTCGCATCCATTCACATTCGTTCGCATCATTCCTACATCCATTCACATTCATTCGCATCATTCCTACATCCATTCACATCATTCCTACATCCATTCTCATCTATTCACATCATTCCTACATCCACTCACATCCATTCACATCCATTTATCTAAATGAATTATTTTCATAATTCTCATAAATTGAATGATTCTATGATATTTGTGCATAACCTTCTTTATTTTTTTGACTATTGAATAATGCTCAAAATTTCACTTTTAGCATAAAATTTATTTATGCATGTACATATATAAAGATAAATATAACAAAAATTTCTCTTTTCTCTATTTAAACAATTATGCATAAATACTATAAAAGTATTTTCCATAAATATGACAAAAATCATTCTTTTAGCATAAAAATATCTATGCCTAGAATATGATGGGAATTCCTCTTTTTGTATTAACAAAATTATGCATCAAATTAAATTCATTTTTTAAAAAAATTACCATAGTTTTGCTGCATTTTTAAAAAATGTTCAATTTTCTAACTTTAAATGAATATTCATAATTGAAATATGATAAGAACTCCGCTTTTAAACTAAAATTTATTTATGCATACATAACATAATTATAAGCATAATTATAATTAAATCTCTTGATTATTCATTAATATCCTTTCCTTATTTCCAAAAATGTTAGCATAACCCTCTTTCAACTTAAAATGAATTAATATGATTTTTCTTAATCATAAACAAGCTTAAAGAAATTAATCATCATTTTTAACAACTAGATTAAAATCATAAAAATACCTAATCTTTTTCTCTATCTTGTCAAGCCTAGAGTTTTGTTTAAGATAACAAGTTTATCATTAAGAACCATCCTTCTAATAAGGGTCTAACAATAAAGATGATTAATCTTTCCAAAAAGAGAGTTTTACTAATAAAAATACTATAATTAAGCATAAAGATTAGTATTAACCCATCTAAACATTATGAATCATTAGAAAGCTTGATTTAAAGAAAAAAAACCTTTTAATTGAAAGCTTCCCAAGCATTAGAGGGGTTGGGAAGGAGATAACCATTGAGAAAGATAGAAAAACCATTGGATTAAGACTTACCTTTGATTTTGGCTTGATTCTTTAAAGAAAGAAGTGAAGCCCACAAAGCAAGCTTTAGCCACCAAGTTGGGGAGGGTAATCTCCAAGAGAGGATGGAGAATTGTGAAGCTCCAAAGCTTCCCAAAGTAGAGGCAAAATAGAGGGATAATAGAATTACACTAAAATGAAGATAATACTGGCATGTAATTACTCAAAGATGAAAATACAAAGGAATGAGGGTCTATCTAAAGATGAGGGAGGCCACTAACCAAGTCCAACTGGGATCTAGAGGCTTCCAGCTTCAGTTTTATCCATTTTAGACAAGTTTTGGACCAGTTTAGCTCACTTTTTGTTCCAGTTTGCAAGAGGAGAGAGGAGGGATAAAAACATCTCAAATTTTTTTTGAATTAAAAATGCAAGTTAATGATGAAAAAAAGGCACCTCCTTCATGAGCCCTTTCCCTCCTTATTGAGGTGTCAAATTTTGATTTTTTTTACTAATAAATCTTAATTTTTAACTAATAAACCCAGTACGTGGTCGAGTCTCCATCTTATGTGAGCATTTACTCATTTTTGGGGGATTTTCTTTTATTCTTTGTATTTTTGTCATCCCAGCACTTAAATTAATCCTATTGGCCCTTTGGAACCTTATTTGGACCTTAATCAAAATGTGGACCCTTAGGCTATACACATATTCAATTAATTTCTAATGCACATTGGAAAATTCTTTTTGAACTTCTGTTTCAGGGGAATTCATCTTAGATATAAGGAGAAACTTTGTATCCAAAAATATCTCAATTTTGATTATCTTTCTCTAGAGCATTTTCTCTCTCTAGGCAAGGGAAAATAATATTTTCGTTCTGAATTAAGGGGCGATTACAGAAACTGAAGGGGAGGTTCTTACATCTTTACATCTCAAAAGCTAGAGGGAGGAATCTTACATAGATACAAATTTTCAGGACCTTTATGACACTTTGAGAAGAATTCTACTTCTCAAAAACACAAGAGCTAGAGCAAACCATAGACTTGGAACAAATTAAAAGCATAAATAAAATAAAATAAACAAGAGAACTTTAAAATAAGAGAGAGATTACCATTGACACAAGATTGGATAAGTGTGGCCCGTCGTACCACTCACCCATATTTATATGTATTGCTTTCCAAAAAGACAACTCCCAAAAAAACTAAAGAGCTTTTGAGTTTTTGAGCGTAAAAAGCTCTTCCAAAAATATAGCAAGCTACAATTATCGTCTTGTGCCTACAATCTCCCTTGGATGTGAATGTGGCCCATCGTACCACTCACCCATATTTATATGTATTAAAAGCTTTCTTTTCAAAAAGACAACTCCAAAATAAGCTAAAGATATTTTAAGCTTTTGAGCCTAAAAAGCTCTTCCAAAAATATAGCAAGATACAATTATCAAGTCTAGGGCAGGCTTCAAAAAGTATAAATAGTAATTGGTATGTACAAAGGTTTGAGGCCTTAGCCTTCCAAAAATATTAATGCCAAAATATGTAACTATAATAGGTGTTCACATATCTTCCAAAATATCTCATTGTGGTCCAACAAATGTTCCACCCGTGACTAATAAAATAGTCTGTCACTAAATAATTACCTACATCCAAAATAGTATTATTCAGCGCACAAAGCAGATTGAACACATTAATCGGTGACTATATTATCCCAATGTGCACACAACTAATTTAACACATTAATCCTAAAAAATGACATAAATATAAGGTGCATCTAAAAATAAAATATCCTTGATAAAAGTATTCCCATAGAGGTTATGACTAACATTCCCTCTTACTTAGGTTGCAATTGACCTCAATTGCATGGATGGTATGAGTGGGGATGATGAATATGCCAATTGCAGGGTAGCTCCAACTTATATGATTATTATTTATCTTTGCCAATTGTAGGGTATGAGTGGATGGTATGAGTGGATGATGAAAATGCCAATTGCAGGGTAGCTCCAACTTATATGATTATTATTTATCTTTGCAATAATCTTGAAAGGTCGATAAAATATAAGAGCTAAATTTACCACAAGGTTGGTCTCTACGGACTTAAGTCTCCTTTTCTCAATGCAAAGAAATACATAGTCGCCTTTGTTGAAGATGACATGTTTACGTTTATGATTTGCATACTTTATGTACTTCTCTTGAGATTTTTGAATGTTCAATTTAACTAACTCATGAATTTCATCAAAGTCTCTAACAAAGGAATCTATAGTCTTAATAGAATGTGAAAGCCGAGTCACAAGAGTCAGCAAAGCCTTATCATAGACTATCTCAAATAGTGCTTTCTTAGTAGCAGTGCTGAGAATAGTTATTATATACAAATTTCAAAATGCGCAAATACAGGGTTAGGGTGAACCATAACATCAAGTTGAGATGCAAAGAATGGTGATAGCACACCAAGAGCAATGGCACAAGTCACCCACAGTAGTTACAAGACAATCAAAGGATGGCTGTGTCAAAAGATTTCAAAGAATCACAGAAGCTCAAGAAAGAGAGGCTACCGCCCACCGTGCCCAGGAGGAAGCAATGTGGCGCTTCTAGGAATTGGATGCGGCAAGGATGGTCCGCGAAACCACCATATCAAACCTCCTCAGCACCAATGACTACCGTCTACAAGAGCTGGAATGCCAATTGGCAATACAAGACCGAAGTCAACGGCAAGAGCCTACTGATTATATGCGCCTACTCCTTGAGCAAGCCTCAAAGATAGGTCAGTTGGCCAGTAACCCCTCGGGCCCCTCCTCAAACTCTTACTCTATTTTTATCTACACTAACCTCTCCTTACTTCAATATGATATAAATCTGTCTAAGGACCTAGGCCTAGGTGAACTAATTCTCAATAAGCAGAATACTGAGCGTGATGTTGATCCCACTATTATAATGGGAATTTTACGAGGAGATATAGTATTAACTAATCCACAGGATATCTACTTTTATCCATTACACCCTATTGTGTTAAACCTTCGTAGTTGGTGTCGGGTACTACAAAACTCTGAAATTTTAGACAACAGTGTCGACAAATTAGACCTGTTTGTTCCAAATGATATTCCCGAGACACCGACCAACTACGAGGTGGTAGCACAAAGTTAAAAACGGATTATAAGCCATGGGTGGCTCAAAGTCTACAATACTCACCAACATTTAAACTTATGTGAGTCTTCTTTATATCACCCTTTTGGAATTTTGAAACTATACTCTAATATGTACAAACAAATACTCTAATATGTACAAACATTTAAACTTATGTGAGTCTTCTTTATATCACCCTTTTGGAATTCTGAAACTATACTCTAATATGTATAAACACTTAGAATTCATGTTAACCAGTGTACTTTACACTTTTGATGCCACCCATATTGAATATCCTAACATAAATCTTGAAGATATCCCTGACCTTCAAGATTTTATGAAATCTCACAAACCTAGCCACCCACCCCCCAGCTCAAGTCATGGTCAGGAAGAGGCACCATCTTCATCTTCCATCTCCACTTACCCTGTATATTCTAATGTTGCTAGTAAACTACTTAATCCCTATCCTAATGCCCCACCTACTAACAAGTCTCAGGTTGATTGCATCTTTTCTACTCTCACTCCTCAACAGATAGAATTTCGCACTAACCCTCTCGCCCCTAAGGAGATACTAGCACCTCACCCATCTCCCCAATGACAACCTCAGGAGGTACGCTATACTGTTCCCCAAGACAATCTTAAAGCTTTTACTGATGATACACTTTTGGAGTCATTGTCTGGTGCAGAATATAAAGGCTTCATTCGAGCGAGTAATCCACTATTAAAGCCGAAGCTGATGCTCAAGGTGTTAATGCAAATAACACCATTTGAGCCAACTCGAAGAATTCTCTCTGAGGCCTTCTCCGAGGTCACACTGACAAAACAACCTTATGTACCATACCCTCTATGAGCACCTCGCCTAGATTTAGAAGAACTACTCCCTTTAGCTGGAGAGGGTACATTGTGGTCTAATGTGGCATGGCACACAAAATTAGCCAATCCACAATTGGCTGACCTGCTGGGAGATCCGAATTGTTACCTTCACGATCAGTTATTTCTTTCATAGGTGGAGAAAAGCTCACCCAGTATGCACACGAGGGGGCTATGCCACTATCATCACAGATGATGGACATCCCAGATTAGAAGATTTTGGAATACAACTAGACTGGAGAAAAGAATTCTTAACAATTCTAGAATACAGCCAAGTCTATATGTGCGCGCCACCAACTCAGCTAGTTGACCCATTATACATGCCACTAAAGAGAAGATGGACTCCACTAGAGTTTCAGGAGGCCAAGCCGTGCGACCCTCATGTCTGTTACAATTTCCTAGTCTTCATGTGAGCAACCTTTACAGACATACGGGAGCAAAGAAAATAGATGCTAACTTGGATACAGGCATGGCGCCATATCCCAGACCTAGCAATCGTCGTGGACCAGTGTTATATTTTTAAAATTGCTCATGGCCCTGATTGATCAACCCAAATAGACCTATGATGGATATAAAGCTGAACAACTGCAATTCGACATGAATCAAGGCCCATCTCTGATAGGGGTATGATGCTGTATTATCATCGTCTGCGGTGTCTTCCTGCATACATGCATGTCACATTTGAAGACATGGTGGACACAGGGTTCTGGCGTTCACACTAGCATTCAAAAGAACCCTCAAAAAACTTTAGTCACACCGAAACTTCTACCGTCATGAGTTCGGTGACCAGGTCTTGCGACCTCGGTAACAGGTTCTGAGAACAAAACCTACATCAAGTAGGGAGGATGTTAATCCCATTTTGGATTAACAAGTATGCTCCTCCAATTGAGGACATTAATAAGTGTCATGTGAAAAGGCACTATAAAAGTTGTACATTATAAGATATTGGCCACCCAAGGCCTTAGTTAAGTAAGTTTTGGGCGCCCAAGTGTGAATATGGGCCAATTGTATATAAGACATTTTCTTAATAAAAAGACACAATCCCCCTTTGTGCTATTGATGTTGTGCTATTGATGAGAGCTCTTCTTTGTGTCTTGAGAGATATTGAGAGAGAGCATTCTAGCATTTGTGCCTCTTCTATGCTTGTATGACTCATGCTTGTGTGGGAGAGTGAGAGAGAGTGATTGCCTGTGAGCGACTCTACGGTGACAGCGTGGAGGTGGAGCTTGACAAGTGAGCTTGGAGGCCTCAAGGGACTCAAGTTCTAAGCATTGGTAAGTGCCCCATGACAGTTGTGATCTATTGCTCTTCCCTTAGGTGAATGCATTGAGTTCCCTCTTGGAGGTGTGGTAGCCCATAACATTGTGTGCGTGTGTGTATTTATATAGGCACAACAAACAATCCTTTTAAAAAAATCTCAATATAAACATTTATATATTCATTAAAGCCCGTATCAGACACCCATATTCGAACTATATATGAAGCTTTAGCTTTGCACGGCTTAAGCAATAAGAATAATGCTTCTAATTTACACGAAGTCATGTGTGTGTGTGTGTGTACACACACACATATATATACATACATATATATACACACACACACACACACACACACACAATATGTATGTAAATTATGTGTGTGTGTGCATACGTATGTGTGTGTGTTTATGTATAGTTTAGCATAAACAAAATGGCTAAGCATGCTTACAACTTCTTATACAAGGATTTTTTGCTTGGCTTGAGAGCTTTTTCAAACAAAGCACTCATTCTCATTACGTACTTTTGTTGCTTTCTCTATCGAGTTTATAAGTAATAAACATTTGAGTTAAAAAAACTGAGAAAGTAAAAGCTGTAATGATCAGTGCCACTTTGCTAAAGCCTATCCTATAATTTTTCACTTATTTGAGCATGTATCAAGAGTTAAGCATGAATCTTAACATACGATGTGAGAGTTTTCCTCATCTTAAAATTTAGTTTGCATGCACTATCGAAGATTAGGTCTTGGGTTCAACCCATCATTTGTAAGTGTAGGTGCGTGTTTTGTTAATTGGTGCTCCCCCCAATTTCCTTAAGGATACACAAATCATAACTACGTAAAGCTATACAAATAAAAAGGGAACCTTGAATTCAAAAGAACACAAATATATAAACCAAAGGCAAATAATTAGAATTTTTTACTCTACCATTATGGTTTTCTATACTTACATGCTGAAAAGCAATAATATACTATTAAACTCTTCATGTAGTGAGATCCCCACCTTGGTATAACCGTCATGTAGTTTTATTAAAAATATATTTGACTTATGTTGATTAGATGTATGATTATAAGATTATCACTGCCTTTGGGTAGCTAGGTTCATTTAGTGGCTTTTACTTGATACAATCATGTTTTCTTTTTTTCACCAAATAACATGGAATTAAACTTTTGATATATAGGTCTACGTGTAACCCTCTCAAAATACAAAAAATTCAAATGTTCAACTATACTTTTTTAAGGTATTCATCAATATTAAATGTTAGAGATACACTAAATTAGGTATACATTTTAAATGTTCAACTATACTTTTTAAAGGTATTCATCAATATTAAACATTAGAAATACACTAAATTGGGTTTTTTTAATTACATTAGTGGGAGTCCCACAAGCAGAAATATTGTCTACTAATCAGTAGGGAGTTGATATGGGGGGCTTTACATGTGCACCTAGTAAAAGCAATAGTCAACATTGCTAGTGGGCTTAAGTGAAGGTTGTAACATCTTGGGCCTATTGAGTGTATGTCTTAGTTTAGGACCATAGCACTTCAGATAATATAACTAACCTACCATTATGGCTATCATGGATAGCAGTTTAACTATATTTAAAGATATTGTATTTCAAACTTTGTTTGTTTGTTTGTTTTTGTTTTTTTGGCTTAGCCTTTGGCTAGGAAAAGTTTGAAATATCTTAAGCTTGTTCACATGCAAAGGCTAGTTAGAATCTAGAAGCCAAGTCACGGGCCATCTCCCACATTGACCAAGCTTGTCTTGAAAAGTGGAGACAAGCTCACTTTTTGTGTACGTGTAAGGTTTACATTTGTTCATTTCATTTTACAAGCCCAAATGCCACTTTGAAGGTGCAGTAACTGCAAACACCTTTAATTTTGAGTGAACCAAAAATACCTCTTGTGGATACCTTGGTTTCCTCTCCCATGAGAAGGCCCCTGTATGTCTTTCCTTTTACCAAGGCATGCTAATCCATTGAAGGATGATTTTTGATGAGTTGGTTCACCTTTCAACCTATTTTTTCACTCTTTACTCTTCTTTTTTTTTGAGGGAGGCTACTAAAAAAAGGTGGTTGTTTTTTAGCCTAAAAACAGGCATGATGCCTCTCAAAAAGCAATCAACTTTGGGAGGAGACATGGCATGAACATGTCACATGTATCACATATAGATAGTATACTTACATGACCATACACATGGATGAACATGCAAAACGTGGGTTCTTGTGAAAGTGATAACTTGGGTTGGGCGTTTCCAACCAGGGTTCAAACCTCAAAGGACATTAACTTTCTGACTACACAGACTTTGTGACATCTGACTTGAGTAGATCTGAATCAATGGAGGTGGTGATTGGGCTTTGTATTTGATAAATCGTTATGTACTTAATAATTTACTAACTGAATATATATAATATATGGTTAGTAAGAATGTAGTATATTAGGTGTTTGCATCTTGTCTGTGCTTTATCTAGGTTAATGCGTGGTGACGGTCTCTTGTGGGATTTTGTCTGATCAGCAATCTAGCACGAGATCGAAGGCAAGGTATTTCTTCTCATGAAAACTTGAGCCATTATTTTCTTCTTGAAGAGTCTTGCAGTAAATTGAAGTGCCTGTTTTGAAGAATAAGTAGGGCTACAAAGCAGGTCTGGATCTACCGATTTATCGAAGAGAAGTGGCTTGTTAGGTTTTCTTGCTAAACGGCTGGTAATGCCTTGCTAAAACAGCTGGTGGGTTATTAGGGTTTTGCCAAAGTAGCTGGTGGGTTGTTAGGGTTTTGCTGTTTAGCTGGTGGGTCTCGATAAACTGCTGTAGAGTTACTAGGGTTTTGCTATTAACAGCTGCTGTAGAGTTACTAGGGTTTAGGCCCATTGTTCCAAAATCACAGTGAAATTTTACCATTTTTCCTTCTAATTCCAGCCAAATTTTCAAAAAGTACAGCGAATTTCCACACCATCGTCGGCCAAATCTTTGTAAATGGCAAGCAAAGCTAATTTTCGAACTGCAGTAGCCCCACTTGTGTTGGGGTATGCTCTCTGTTCTAGCCTGCTTGCAGTCATCAACAAGTATGCCATCACAAAGTTTATGTACCCTGGCCTTCTCACTGCATTACAGTATGCCACCAGTGCTGTAGGAGTGTGGGTCCTTGGTCGACTAGGGTTTCTGCACCATGACCCCTTCACATGGCGCACTGCCAAAACGTTCTTGCCTGCTGCATCAGTATTTTACCTTGCCATCTTTACCAACACCAACCTCCTCAAGCATGCCAACGTTGACACCTTCATCATATTCCGATCCTCCACCCCGCTCCTTGTTGCCATTGCTGATACCGCATTCCGAAAACAGCCCTGGCCCTCAAAATACACTTTCTTGGCCCTCCTCCTGATTTTAGCTGGGGCAGTGGGCTATGTCATATCAGACTCAGCTTTCAGCCTTACCGCCTACTCATGGGCCCTGGCTTACCTCATCACCATCACTACTGAGATGGTATACATCAAACACATCGTCTCGAACATGGGGTTGAACACATGGGGCTTCGTTTTGTACAACAACTTCATTTCTCTATTGATATCCCCGGCATTCTGCATCCTTACAGGTGAGATCAACGAGGTTTTTGATGCTTTCAGTAAGCCCGGAAGCATGTTGAACTTTGAGACTGTCTTTCCAGTTACTCTATCCTGCATTTTTGGCCTGGCCATAAGCTTCTTTGGATTTGCTGCTCGAAAAGCTATTTCTGCGACTGCATTCACTGTGACCGGTGTTGTCAACAAGTTTCTCACTGTCATCATCAATGTGTTTATATGGGACAAGCATGCAAGTGCTATGGGGCTCTTTTATCTAATCGTCACTCTTATTGGAGGAGTTTTATACCAGCAATCAACCACAAAGGCGCCTGCTCCCCCTGCAGAAGCCAGTCTGAAAGAGGATGCTGAACTTGCCGAAAAAGATGCATCAAGAGGAGACACCTCACAAGTGGATAAAGAAAGTGACCTGGTATAAAGGACACCAAAGTGATATATGCCAGTGGATGGTCATGAGGTTTTCAATGTGAGTAACAAAGTGGACTTTTTCCTGAATCCCCATCTTTTTCTGTTTCAATGTTGCCAGTTTCACTGACTTACTGCAAGACAATACCAACTTTTGTTCGTCAAAAGTTTTTGGGTCAACTTTAGTCCATGGTAGTGGATCATTTTATTTCTTGTTGGTATCAGATTCTTGCCTTGCCTGTACTTGCTTGCAAGGCTAAAAGAATTTAATTCACATACTGCTATGAGCAGGTTTTTAAGAATGATTTTGCTCATAGATGATGATTAAATTATCATATGCGGCTATTTGTTTTTGTACTTATAGTATCGTTCTAGCATGCAGAAACCTGTTATCTTTAAAGTACATTTGTGCTTCTGGATAAGTTTAAGGAATTCATTAAATATTGAAACCCACCCTACAGGTGAGGTACTGAGTTTTGAACCACTACAGCTGGAAAAAAAGGTTGGGTTTAAGCAATAAGGAGCATTTTGGATGGGATGTGAGTGGGGATGTCACAGCATGTAGTCTATGTTATTCATGTTGAAGATTTGTAAGTGGACTCTCATGCTGTTATGATTGCACTTCTGATTTTGTTGAGTTTGGGAAGTAACCTGAACCTTCCACTGGTATGTTATATATGTCGGTTAATGGGATTGCTATTACAAATTTACAAAGTTGTCATGCAAATGGAATGACAAGAGGTAAGAGAAACAGGGTAGCTGTTGGCTTAAGTAGCAAACAGAGGATTGTCAGTGCTTGGATGGCAGTGGAAAGACCTGATTCATCAAGTGCATTATTTAAATTCTTTTTATGATGCTGATCATTTTTCACCACAAAGGTAGTGCATTCAGCTCCTTAAGCCAGCTGAATATTGCTTAGAGGGGGATTTATCATACTAAGATGGTGTTTTCTTTAGGGTGCAAAAGTAATACATGATTCTATCATGATAGCTTGTCAGTATGGTCAATCATGTCTGAAAGACAAGTTTTATTGGGCTGTTTTAGTTGTTGGATCTTCTTGTAATGTGTGTGTGTGTGTGTGTGTGTGTGTGCACGAGAGAGAGAGAGAGAGATTAACATCTACAAAAGGCCCAAAGGGTCAATGAGATCAATAGGCTATACAATACTGCCATGGGAAATACTAAGACATGGAAAGCAAAGAACTGAAGGAAAAAACAACTGCTGCCCATGCCTGTGGTATAAGCCCATGCCTGCCCATGCCTGTGGTATAAGCACATGGCTCAGGGGAAGCCTCACAAGGATCAGCTGTGAATGGTTATACCATCCTCGGCCAGTACAGGGCTGATGGCTGTCTGTGATGGGAGTCTGCCATGGCGTAGGAAAGCATCCTAGATGTGCATTCGGCAGGGGTGGAGATTTTATTAACGACTAGAGACTCAATGATCTACGAGGCCAGAAGTGTTGCTGAAGTTTCATGTGTAAACTGTGAAAAGTGACAAATGAAGAGAGAGAGGTTAAATATGTAGGGATGCTTATAGCCAACTCTTGCTCAGAAGTACAGCATGCCCTTTTGAGAGAGAGAGAGAGAGAGAGAGAGAGAGAGAGAGAGAGACCAACCTCATTTTATGGCTCACTATTTAGGCTTAATGAGGTGCATGGCATGACAAACGTTCCTTAGTGGGCCTATGTATGAGGTACAAGGGATTTGAAGCTTTAGAAATCATGTGCTTAAAACAAAAAATTTCACTGGAAACTTGACATATATGTCATAGAATTGAGAGAGACGAAATTTTGTGGTAACTCTTTCTTGAAGCTTGCACAGCATGGTGAAGTAGATTGTCTTATTGCTTCAAAGTGAAGTCTTGCAGAAGTGGTTACCCGAATGTCAGGCTTCATGTGCATCAAACCGTCTTACATGCCAATCAAGAGAATATGGTTGAAAAAAGAACTGAAGGCACTGCAAGAAAGGGGCTCTCATCATGTGTTTTTACAACAACTCATTTTTAATCCCTCAAAAGTTTTCAAGTGTGAAAAATGGAAGGGACCACATGCAGAGTCTTTAAGCTGATAATATCGCTTGTGGGTGGGTGCATGTTAAGATGGACCATGTTTGCATGTTAAGATGGATCACTGTTTATGCTGGTTTGTAATGCTTTATAAGCATACTTCAAGCATACATGCAAAAGCACTCTTTTACTTTTCAAGAGAATATTATTATTCCAATTTCATAAAGTTGGTGGAGACTTGTGTTGCCACTTCAAAATCATGAATACATCCCTATCACTTAAACAAAACAACACAACATTTGCATCATCCACTTGCATATCAACAGAGGCTTTCTTCCCTTCCACTAAGCTCCGCACCGTGATACGAGAGTAGCAAGAAGATGCCTAGAGCAGCAGCAACAAGAGGGAAAGAGACTAAAAGCACCGCTACCTTAGCCCAATGATAGATAAGCTCTCTCCATGTTTATGCCTCTTCTTCTTCTTTTTCTATCTATGTGTGTGTCTATGCCTCTTCTCCTCCTCCTATTTATGTGTGTCTAGGGCCTCTTTTTATTTGCATTTTTTGCGTGTTTCTATTTGAACACTATTGTAGCTCACAAATATTTGTTATTGCGCATGTGTGTCTTGGGCCTCTTCTTCTTCTTTGCATTTTTTGTGTTACACTATTGTTGCTAGCAAATATCTGTTATTGAAAATGTTCTTATTGAACTTGTTATTAAAACATGATAATTTATGGTGATTTTGCAATGCATTTGAATTTTCACTTCTTTGATTGTGTGGGTGATTGTGCATACACCTCTATCTCTCTGAATTTTGATTTATTAGACATGTGCCCTCTTCTTCTTTGTATTCTTCTCTTTGTGTGTGGGTGATTGTGCATGCACCTCTTCTTCTTCTTCTTCTTCTTTGTGTGTGGGTGATTATGCATGCGCTCTTGTCTCTCTAAATTTTCATTTATTAGACATGTGCCCTCTTCTTCTTCCTCTATTAGACATGTGCCCTCTTCTTCTTCCTCCTCTTATCTTTTTCTTCTTCTATCTGTGTGTGTCTATCAGAAAGACAAGCACACAACAACATGGCTTTACATTTGTATCTTTCTTAGGGAGGAAGAGGTGGTACATCCTTGTAAGGGGGTGGTAGCCTATATGGGTCTGCATTGGTGCATATGAGGCATCCCCTGAGCATGCACGGGATGTTTTTGGCAACTAAAAAGGTGAAGCTTGTTGCAGCCATCACAGATCGTGAAATAGCAGCCATAGCCTTATCGTCGTAGTGAGGGTGTGTCCTGGGAGTGTTATGGGCACCATGGTTGAGAACCTTTGCAAAGGCTCAGAATGAGTTAAAGGTAGCAAAGGAGGATTTTCTAGATGAGGATACTATACAGAAGCTGCAAGAAAAAACAGCAGGCTCCTGCACAACCACTTTGTAGCTCCTAGGCCACGAACAAGATACGACTGGTTTAGAGAAGATTTGTGGCTAGTTCATAGGTAAATGTGGTTGGATTAATTGTAGTACTTATTCTTTTACTCTAGATTTTTCACTCAGACCAACATTATCTGAGGCC
The DNA here is from genome assembly GCF_041138505.1 of Cibotium barometz. Lineage (NCBI taxonomy): Eukaryota > Viridiplantae > Streptophyta > Polypodiopsida > Cyatheales > Cibotiaceae > Cibotium > Cibotium barometz. Next base: position 24,188,966 of record NC_141049.1, read on the forward strand.
TTGGGTGATTGGCAATAAGAATTGAAGTGAACAGCAAATATGGTGCCAGCAAGCCAAACTGCAGGTTCAATGGTGCATTGTGTGTGAGCATGAGAGAGAGAGAGAGAGAGACTTATGGTGCTTCGGTTTTTGACATGTCAATGGGAAGGTGCCAACAGGAATGAAAATGGTAGAGCAACTCCAGACACGCAACCATCCATGAAAGGAGATAATGCAAGTGGAGTCGATGGTGACCATGACGACCCGGCACCCGCAAGCAGAGGGCGCGAAGATTTGTAGGGAATCTCAAGGACTTGGAGACATCAAAGAACTTATTGTCACTCTTTCAAGAGTGTGAGACCACCCGTGCTCCTCATTCTCAACTTGGGGAGGCAAGCAAGGAGGTAGACCGCATGGCTCGCCTAGAGGGCTTAGAATGTGCAAAGATGGAGTTGCAACGTGAAAGCACACAAGCGATATGTGGGCTCTTACTCGCATTGCTGATTCTGTGGGTGCCATGATCTTTAGCTATAACAATGAGTAGTGTTCTTTCTTTCATTTTACCTTGCAAAATTTGTTCATTGATTATGATTCTCTGTCTCTCTCTGCGGCTGTCTGTTTGTCTCTGTCTCTGTCTCAATTTGTCTCAATCTGTCTGTTTGTCTCTGTCTCTTTCTCAATTTGTCTCAATTTGCCCGTGTTTTCAAACTATGTAATGCCATGTCTTTAAGAAAATGAAGTTGGGTTGCCTAAGGTCTCTCTCCCTCTCTCCCCATGTAATGCCATGTCTTTGAGGAAATGAAGTATTAATCTCTCTCTCTCTCTCTCTCTCTCATAGTGAAAGAGCCTCCTTCCTTTCATCTTCCTTCACACGATATGAGATAGGTTTCCGAACATTATTGAACAAGTCTCTTTAATTGTTGTTGTGTTTGGTTTTATGGGAGCTAATACAACTAGTCATGATAATGATGTATGCAACAATTACGAATTTTTGATATTACACAAATTGAGACAGAGAGAGACAAACAGACAGCCTGAGAGAGAGAGAGAATCATAATCAATGAAAAATTCATTCAAACAACCTATAAGATTGGTGTGACAACATTTATCGGTTTGACAAATGCGTAGTTGAATTGATACAACAAAGGCGGCATACTAAATTCTTTACATAAGACTTGCCTTTATGTACTCAAACAAGGCATGCCTGGTTGAAGTGATTCCAGGATCACGACGTTTCTCTCGAGATCGAAGAGGATTACTCACTATAGGCAATGACTCTTCCAGAACAAAATCTATGCATATGTTGTGGAGGACACAAGCACACCATGATGTCTCAAAATTTCATATCAGAGTCCACCACACCCTGCAAGCAAATAGAGTAATTATAGTAGCGAGCGATCAAACCAGTGTGAATGTGAGCTTCCCCCATGCTAGTTAAAGTAGCGAGCAATCAAACCAGTGTGACTGTGAGCTTCCCCACATGGGAGGTCCATGTTGATTTGTGTGACGTCAATGGCACCGCAACAATTTGGGAATCCTTGTTTGATCTCGAATCCTTCTTTGACGTCCTTCATTTCATTAGCATTGAGTGGCCAATGCACAAACCTATTTTGATGCTTTAGAATTACACGAATGAAGTGGCGAAAAACTCTACCAATGGTAGACTTCCCCACACTATAAAGAGTCGCAATGTGGGGAATAGGGCCGCCAATGCCCAAACGATGCAAAGACATTGCCACCTTTTTCTCCGCTGACAACTCCCTCGTCGAAACAGCAACCGCACAATTTGTGCTGGAATGACTTTTTCTGCCGGATCATCCCACACTAATTCACACACAAAGTTGAAGCAAGCACGTGGGAGACATAGATGTTCCTCAAATCTCACATCATCTTAGCGAAAGAATATGTCCCAATAGTCTATATTTCGGGGCTTCACATACCATACACCATGTGCATGTTAGAAATATAAGCCCAACTTGTCCCTTAGCCATAAATCAAATGTGCATAAGATAAAATGTTAGCCTAAGCTAAAATCGAAGTGTGTAGCATCACTCCACATGTCCATCCACATGTCAAGGGGCATCCCTACATCAAAGGAGTCATGGAGCATCTTTAGGAGAAGCATCAAGCTCATCTACATCATCAGTGATGTCATCCAAGATTGGATCCAAAGGCTATATAAGCCCATGTAGCACATTTGGTAATGAAGCAATGCAGTGATTTCTCATATTATGAATGGCTCAAATAATAGTTACTTAGCATATTTATTAAGTTATTAATCACCCACTCTTAGTGGAGCCAAAATAGGCTTTTCTAAAACAGCATCTACCTGTTGGAAGCTTCCACCGCCTTCTACAGCAACATCTTGGCACAATTTCTTCACAAGGAACCTTCCTCTACTCAAGGCGCAAGTCGCCATCACATCAATTGTTTGATTTTGCTACTGTTCGACCCGGCACGACCGTTTCCCCTAAATCGTCACACTGTTTCTCAGTGGCGGCTGCTCTGCAAAGCTTTGTTCTTTCTCCACAAAAGCAATTGGTTCAATTCCTCTGAGCTATAAGCAAGGTGCTCTACCTTCCCCTAAAAGGGCTTGCCAAATGGTGTAGCTAATCTCCAATGCCAAGTCAATTTGTAGACAGAGGTTCTGTTGCAGATTTTCTACATAAGCATTTTTTTAATGCTTGGTGGTAATGATCTTGCTTAATCCTTTTTTTAATGTTCTCATGCACTAAAGACTAATCCTCTACTTTGATTAAGCATTATCACATCTCATTATCCACATAGATGATATATGTTTATGTGGTTATGAAGCTTGAATGCCACCTCTTGTAAAGGGATTATAGACACTGCCCTTAGTCTATCTTCTCTTCGGTGGGGTAAGACCTCCCTATCTATGGCATCCACATCTATTATGGCTTCTAATTATAAGTGTCTAGAAATTTGCAAACAAAGGATTGCTTCAGCAACAACCCTTGTGTGCAATGTGAAAAGACAAATCATTCATCATAAAGGTGCTATCTCAAGGACAAGAAGAAAGATAAGGTCAGCATTGTTAAAGAAAATCGCTTTGTAGAAGTCTCTAGTTTTGTTGGACCTAGAGATGATGATGATTCCTATGCTTTGTAAAAAGGTTGTCATCGTTCACTCTTGTATGGTCAAAAAGCCTTAGTTGTTTTCTTTCCCTTGTTGTTTGTAAAGAGTACTCAAACCTTGTTATTATATGGTTGAGACTCTAATGTATCAAGGGGGGTGTTGTTAGGCTCAAAAATTTTACTAGAGTGCCAAGTTTAGCTTAAGGGGGGTGTTAGAAATATAAGCCCAACTTGTCCCTTAGCCATAAATCAAATGTGCATAGGATAAAATGTTAGCCTAAGCTAAAATCAAAGTGTGCAGCATCACTCCACATGTCAACGGGCATCCTTGCATCAAAGGAGTCGTGGAGCATCTTTAGGAGAAGCATCTAGCTCATCTACATCATCAGTGATGTCATCTAGGATTGGATTCAAAGGCTATATAAGCCCATGTAGCACTCACATTTGGTAATGAAGCAATGCAGTGATTTCTCATATTATGAATGGCTCAAATCGCTTCCCACCTTGATTTCCTTCAATGCGGAGTCCTTGAGGTTGTGGTCCCTTGTTGACGTTGCCAACATCACCATTACTAGCTCACTAGTTACTAGCAATTGTCTTACAATCATAGCACAACTACTACTTACTAGCAATTGTCTTACTCCTGACAAGCATGGCACAACTACTACTAAGCACTAGCTTGATAGTTAGTCATAGCACTACTACTAGCTAGCACTAGCACTACTACTAGCTAGCACTAGCACTGCTACTTACAAGTACTATTAGCCAAATAGTTTTAACAATAGCACTACTACTTACAAAAATTACCTTCTTATGTCTAAAAAGCAGTAGCACAACTAGTACTAACTAGCTAGTTAGTCGTACCACCAATGTTAAGTAGCTAGTTAGTCGTACCACTATTACTAATTAACTAGTATGAGCTAGCACTAACACTACTACTTGCTAGTAGTAAGGCTAATTACTAGTAGTAGCCTTACTACTAGCACTGTTACTTGCTATTAGTAAGGATATTTACTAGTAGTAGCCTTACTACTAGCACTATTACTTGCTATTAATAAGGATATTTACAAGCAGTAGCCTTACTACTAGCACTGCTAATTGCTATTAGTAAGGATATTTACTAGTAGTAGCTAGCACTAGCACTGCTACTTGCTAGTAGTAAGGCTAATTACTAGTAGTAGCCTTACTACTAGCACTATTACTTGCTAGTAGTAAGGATATTTACTAGTAGTAGCTAGCACTAGCACTGCTACTTGGTAGTAGTAAGGCTAATTACTAGTAGTAGCCTTACTACTAGCATTGTTACTTGCTATTAGTAAGGATATTTACTAGTAGTAGCTAGCACTAGCACTGCTACTTGTTGCCAGTCGTCTCGTCGTAAGGCTACTTACTAATAGTACCATTGCTACTTACTAATAGTACCATTGTTACTTACTATTAGTAAGTATATTTACTAGTAAGGCTACTTACTAGTAGTAGGCTTGCTAGTAACAAGAAGAGGCACTACTACTACTACTACTACTTAGCACTAGCTACCTAGTTGGTCTTAGAACCACTACTAACTACTAGCAATACTAGCATTGTTACAAGTAGTTACCTTACTACTAGCATTGCTACTTGCTATATTAGTAAGGCTTACTAGTAACAAGAAGAGGCACCACTACTACTACTACTTAGCACTAGCTAGCTAGTTGGTCTTAGAACCACTACTAACTACTAGCAATACTAGCATTCTTACTACAGCTACCTTACTACTAGCACTACTACTTGCTATTAGTAAGGATATTCTACTAGCGGTCTTACTAGTAGTTCCCTTACTACTAGCATTGTTAAATATGTTACATTATGTTTGAAAAGAATCTTATGCTAAATACTAAGAGAAATCCTTTATGAAAAATAAATGCGAGTCACGATTAACAAATTATTAGGATCATGAGATGAAATGATTTATAAGTTTGGGATGATTCATAATCTTAAGAAAAAGAGGTAATGCTTTAATTCTAAGAAAAAGGGATTTAGCTTCTTGATTTATAAGCTCTATTTTCATCATGTTTCTTGGTTACTTTAAGAGAAGTTCAAGACTCATAACCTCTTTAATGAGAGGTTTGAAGCTTCATGGTTGATTCATGTCAAGTTTAAAGCTTCATTATATTGATTCATGGTTGAAACTCAATGGTTAATTCATGCCATGTTTAAAGCCTCAATATGTTGATTCTTTATATTAATGAGAGGTTTGAAGCTTAATGGTTGATTCACGCCATGTTTAACGCTTCATTATGTTGATTCTTTATTAATGAGAGGTTTGAAGCTTAATGGTTGATTCATGCCATGTTTAAAGCTTCATTATGTTGATTCATGCAATGTTTAAAACTTCATGAGATTTTGATTATGGTGGTTGATGCTTGACTTAAATGGTTTTCTATAGCATATAGGGGTATCTATATGTGAGCTCAATACACTCTCATAAGGTGATTAGAAAATCTCCAAAAATGATTGAGTGTTTCTATTTCTTTTTCATAAATATATGTAAATGATTAGACTTATATAAGTGTGTGTGTGTGTACACATTTATGTATGTTTACACACACACACACACACACATTTATGTATGTTTACACACACACACACACACACACACACACACACACACACACACACACACACACACACATATGTAGATGTGGCACATGCCATGTGTAATGCCCGAGCATGGGAATTACACGTGGCATGTGCCACATGTGGCACGCCACGTGCACTACAAAAATGTTGTAGTACACGTGGCGTGCCACATGTAATGTTTGTGTTTGGGCATTACATGTGGCACACGCCACATGTAACGCCTCGACGTGGCATGCCACATGTAATGCCCAAGCATGGACATTATCTGTGGTATGCAACGTGGACATTTACACCTGGCACTAGTATGTGTGTGCTAGGTGTAACGCCCGAATGCGGGTATTACACATGGCACCAGTACTTATGCACCATGTGTATTGCCCACGTGGTCAGGCAATACACATGGATTACAGGAAATACACATGGCAATCCATGTGTAATGCCACATTGAGGCATTACATGTGGCAATGCCATGTGTATTACCCGAATTCGAGCAATACACGTGATAATGATGTGGTGTTGCTACGTGTATTGCCTACACGTGAAATACACGTGGTATGCCACATGTATTGCCCGTGTGCAGGTCATACATATGGCAGCACCACGTGTATTGCTGCCCGAGTTTGGGAAATACATGTGTGGCGCCTACCACCGTGTGGCAGGTGCCATCATCTAACGGCTCACTCAGCTCACCATGCCCTCTTACAAACAGCACCCTGCCCCTTGTGCTCTCTCGCATTCAGTCACTCGTTATCCTACATTGTTTCTCCCTCAAATGCCCTCTCTCCCTCAAACACCCTCTATCCTACGTCCTCTCCCTCAAATGCCCTCTCTCCCGTGCTCTCTCACAATCTCAAACCCTCCTCTCCCCTCTCACCCTCTCAAACCCTCGTCTCCCCTCTCACCCTCTCAAACCCTCCTCTCCCCTCTCACCCTCTCTAACATAATCGCCACCCTCCCTCCCCTCCCTCCCTCTCCCCCTCTCTCCCTCTCCCTCTTTCTACTCTCTCCCTCTTACCCTCTAAAATACTCTAGATCCCCTCAATCTTTTCATCACAAACTGTCATGTCCCCGAACATAATGCCCTCTTGAATGCGTTTACAATCTAAGGGCTTCACCAAAAATCCAAACGAGATTGCATTACCATAAGATGTGAACATGTCGCAAGTTACCACATCAAGTGAGGTGACCAATACATATGGATTGCAATTGGGTGCAAGGCTTGCTCCTACAACGTCTAACAATAATCGTGTTGCCAGAAGTGGTGCCACGATTGCCGACGAAGAAGAGGGATCCACAAAGGAGAGTTTTGGCCAAGTGGTTGATTGACACATATCCATGAATTAGGTGGAGGATCACTTGGTTGATAATCAACATCACCTTCCTCTATGTCACCTCCTTACAAACCCTATAATCTACACAAATGAGGATTGCATAGAAGAGTTAATTAAAATCATGAAAGAGATCACATACCAAATGACAATGGCAGCATTCATTGTCTCCAAGATTTTCCCTGGCCAAGAGCCCCTTCCATTCGGCTGTTGACCATGGCACTCCTCTCTCAATTGGTGTTCAAGGTATTTACGTACCTATAAACACGCTACAATAAAGTCATCAAAGATGTTTCTAAAATAGAAATGCATTGCAGTTTGAGTTCGATGCCATATACCAAGCGAAGGTAAGTAGCTTGTTTGAGCGAGGGAGTAGAGAATACAATCAGAATGCAGAAATGTTTGATAATATTTATAAAGACACCTTGAAGGAGACGGAGGCGCTATTTACAGAGAGGACCAAGAGATGGTACAAATTTCCAACCCTCACCACCCTACGGCGCAAAGACTATTTGAAAAAGGTGATCTCTTACTACCAAGGTTGGGGTGAAAAGGAATCTAGATTCAGTACTCCCAAGCTAGCACAGATTGCTTGTGCACATACTCCAAATGCAAAGTAAGATCACACATTTTCTCTTGACACTTTAAAGTTTTTTTTATTTGTAGCTGGACACATAAAGTTGGTTCACAATGCAAGAAATGTAGGCTCATTGACATATTGTGGCAGGTGATAAGTTTGCCAATGAGAGACGTCCAGATTCCTTCTTTTGATAGAGCATTCTTCATGTGGATACATTGTCATATGTACTGGTTCCACCAAGTACACACTACAGCTCTATGCAAAGTTGGAGGAGAACTCACCTACCATAGTCAACATGCACAAGAGAGCCACACTCAACTCTGGGGTGGGTATCGTGAATGCCCTGAAACCTTTTAGGAAGATGCACTTTGCAAAGGCGTTCCTAAGGTGGAAAGGGCAAATGTGTGCCACCTTGGATCCTAACCAGTAAACAACCACACTTGCCATGCACGGCACAACGCCTCTTATACAGGTATGTTGTAGCATAATCATTAATATGTGTCTCATTTTATTGTTAGTCTTGTATTTAAAGAGTATTCAAATGTTTTTGTGTATTAGGTGGTGGAGAAATTGTGTGTGTAATCGGGTATGTATTCCCAAGCACCCTTCAAATGCATGGGTGTAGCCCGAGAGAGAAGAGACATGATTGTGCCCCCAAGGACTAGATTGATGAGCTATGGGGAAAGGAAACATGGACATCGTGCCCATGGTGGATAGACTACCCCAAGGGAGAGTTTCCTCTTAGGGAGGTTGAGCAGTTTTCAGAGTAAGTATCATTGTGTAGGGTGCCATGTTTGTATGAACTATAAAGTTCGTATAGGGATTTTATAGTTGTTGTATGGGTTGGATGCAGGCTCAAAGAAGGGCAAGAAGCTGTTATATGGTGGATAGACTACCCCGAGGGAGAATTTCCTCTTAGTGAGGTTGAGCATTTTCAGAGTAAGTATCATTGTGTAGGGTGCCAAGTTCGTATAGGGATTTTATAGTTGTTATATGGGTTGGACGCAGGTTCAAAGAAGGCAAGAAGCTGGCCACTGAGTAGCAACCCAAGGAAGAGGGCAAGAAGCTGGGCATGCACGCGTCTCCATCATCCACAACCAAAACAACAATGCCCAAAAAAAGGGTCAGAGCTAGAGTGGGAAGGGGAAGACAATGATGAGGATCCTAAGGAGAGTGCTCTTGAGGATGATAAGAGCATTGGTCAATAGAAGTCCCATGCGCAAGGGGAAGACAATGATGAGGATCCTAAGGAGAGTGCTCTTGAGGATGATAAGAGCATTGGTCAATAGAAGTCCCATGCGCACGGGGTGATAGCATATAAATCTGAGTGGTGAGAGCGAAGAGCATGGGTCGAAGAGTCCAAAGGATGACAACAGACCTATTGGGATTCAGTAAGTGAACTCAACATCTTTGTGTTTTAGCATAACAATTTTGATTATTTGAACATTGGGAAAACATGTGATTGGTCTTGTTAAGAGAGGAAGACTTCTATTTAGAAGTAGTGGACCCTCTCCACTTAGGTCTCAACTCCAACATTGATCACCTCCGTCTCACACTTTTGGGAAAGAGAAAACATAAGTATGATCTCTTAGCCATGCCAGTCACTCTTATATAGTTTGCAAAGAACTTATATGTTATACTATTCCAAGATTCTTGCACTCTTACAACGATTCATGGGATTGTTGACGAGGTCAAGAACCATGGATGCTTATGATAGCCTTGGAGGCCTCAACTTGGTGTGGACAGATTTTTCGACAAATGTTGCTTTCTCCCAAGACCGAGCATGTGGTTCCTTGACGAAATGTATTTAGGGAGGTGCTTATGGAGTTAGCCTTCGTGCTCATTTGCAGAGTTTCTACATGCCAACAATACTATGGTTTGTACTCTACGTTACTACAGAGCACTTGGAGGTTGCAATACATAAAGCAGAAACTTGCAACTTAACATTATGTAGGACTTTGTTCTTAAGCATCCAGCAATACATGTATCTCATGCCAGAATATGGACGAGAAGAGGTGAGTGAAAGAGTGGATTGTACTCAATTTATATTTTAAGTGAACAACCATGATTTTCCTAACGTACTTACATGTGTGTGCATGTAGGTCACTGTTTTGGTCATCACCATCTTTACGCACCCCCATCACAATATGTCTAGTTGATCGAAGTATGACAGGCAGGGAGGTGAGGTAGCTTCCAATCAACCAGGTTTTGAGGTGGATGACGATATCTTCATAGAGCCTAAACCGCGAGAGGGAACCCACCCATACATGTCAGATGTAGATGGGAATCCCATTCGATATGTTGTTGAGCATAGTAAGGCTTTTGTAAGGTAAGTAGAGCTTCGTCTATGACACTCACTTCATTACAATTTGTTTCAAAATGTGTAATCGTTCTATATTCATTATCTTTTTTATTATTATTTATTCGTATATATATGTTAATGAAAGAAGCGTGTACGACAAGTGGTTACTTGGGACGTTCACTAATTGAGGGGATGCAATTCTAGATTGCTTTGCTAGAACTGGAATCCTTGCTCTAAAGAGTGCAAGGGACTACATCAGCATTGTATCAACGTGGAGTGGGACGAGGCGTGCTCTAAAGTGTGCAAGGGACTACATTGTATCAGCAGGCTGAAGTGGAACAAGGTGTGCTTTAGCTCTTGTATACGATCACTTTTGCACTTTCCTGGAGACTTAGGGCAATAGTATTTCAAGGGTGACATCAGTGATTATGCTTGATGGGAACAATAGAGGGACTTGGAAACCTCATCTCCACATGCTCCTCACCAGCCTCCTCCACTCACCCCATTACCCATGAGCCCAACAAGATCAAGTGCCTCGTCATGGCCACCCAGTGTTCCAAGGGAGGTCCCATTTCGACCTGTTATGCTACTACATATGTCTCCCTTGGCTCCTTATACAATGGCTCCTCATATGTCTCCCTTGGCTCCCTTGGCTCCTCATACAATGCCCTCATCATGGGCACAACGTCTCAAACTTGTGAGGCCACTATTCCCACCTGCACATGCACCGTTTGTTGGTAGAGCTCCCCAAATGCATCACCTTCCTTCTTCCATCAGCATAGCAACCGCGGCACCCTTTTTGATGTACTCCATCTGTTGTAATGCCAAAAAAATATTGATTTACACATTATTGTGATGCACTTTTGTACACTTAAATTTTATCTATGACATTGTTTTTTGATTTTGTTGTAACATTTTAGATAAATGAATTAACAACAATAGAGAGAGACAGAGCAAGATGGAGAGAGATAGAGAGGGAGGGAGAGTTTGAGTGAAAGAGTTTGTATGCCATAAGTCACATGCATAGACATTTGATATTTTTATATTCTTTTCTCCAAGTTTTTTTAATATTAAATTTTTGAGACCTTATAAATAGCATAAAGATTGCCATGTTCCACTACTTTTATTTGAGGGATACATCCCACCCCACCCATCCCTTACTTCTTTATATTGTCATAGGCTGGGCATAAACTCTATTATCATGGGTTCATCCCACCAATCCCTCTAATAATACAACGTTTGTAAGCATCTTAATTAAATCTCTTGTATCTTTCATGCACCTCAAAGAAAAAGAACCAAGATCGGATGCTCTTTTGGAGGCATGGACAACAACGTCCGAAGTGCAGGAGCTCTATAAGAAGCTCATAAAATGGACATGGTGGTAGACCTTGCATAGACAAGAACATGTTAGAGGTGAAAGCAACAAAACCCATTGGGATGTGGAGAGGCTTTGGCATCATTGAAGAGGCAAAAGAGGCTCCTCTTCGAGGAGAAGTTACCACCTTCATTGCAAAGTTGGGGTAGTCGGAGAATTCCAAGATGATAGTTGAGGTACCATATTCTTTCATGTATTGTTGTGTTCAACATCTCATAGTTGTTTGTCATAATATGCTGTAGTCTTGTAATTTTCATTTGGAATATAATGGAAGTTTCATCTCTCTATGGTGTCTTTGTAAAAAAGTAGCAATGATAGTAGCCCATGGAAGTAAACGAGATTGTGAACACACATGCTTTCATGTATCATTGCTTGTGTTCAACATCTCACTGAGGTGTTGTCATAATATGATGTATTCTTGTAATTTTACTTTGGAATATAATGGAAGTTTCATCTATGGTGTCTTTATAAAAAAAAGTAGCAATGATAGTAGCCCATGGTGTCTTATGCTCGACATCTTGTAGGTGGTGGTGGTTATAATATGCACAAGTCTTGGAATATATTGGACAATATTTGAAGTTTCATCTTTGTATGTTGTCTTTTAAAAAAAATCATGCTATGAAATTAGAGTACATTGAGAGAAGAGAGGAAGTGAGAGAGCAAAATAGCAGAGAGAGAAAGAGTAGAGAGAGAGAGAGAGAGAGAGAGAGAGAGAGAGAGAGAGAGAGAGAGAGAGAGAGAGAAACCGCTCACCTTAAAACCAAAAAGCGCTCACCAAAAAATGCTCACCAAATAAATACACCCTTCATGCATAGATCGTCGATGAATATCTCTAGGATCTTCTAAAGGAGATCCTTGAAGGCTATACACATTAAATATTGGAAGGTTGCGGGGGCATTGGTCGAGTTGAATGGCATGATGTGATACATGTAGGCTCCCCAGTCCATTCCATATCAAACACCAACTTGCATTAGTCAAGCCGAATGGCATGATGTAATATGCATAGGCTCCCCATTCTGTATAGCAAACGCCATCTTGTATTGGTCGGCTGGGTCAGTCTCATCACTTGGTTGTAGCCAGAGAATCCATCCAAGAAGTTGTAAGCTTTTACTCATCAGCAACTCTTTCTACATATAGTCTATGTAGGGCAAGGGGTAGTGATTATGAACTCTAGTAGCATTAACCTTTTTAAGGTCAACACACACTCTAAGCTTTCCATTCCTTTTAGAAACGATCACCATTGGTGACACACACTCGATGTGCTCGACCTCGTACACAAATTCCATGAGTTTATCTAGCTCTTCTTTGACCATTTGACCATATTTGTTGGGATTCATGTGGTAGGCTCTCTATTTGGATGGTATTGTGCCTTTATGTAGAGGTATAGTGGGTTTCACCACTTTCGGAGCACACATTCTAAAATTCTTTGAGCAAGGCAATCAATTCTCCTTATTGCTCTTGGATGGTTTCACCCCATCCAACACCTGGTGATTATGCTAACACAACACCACCATCCAAGATTGTAGAGACCGTAAGCCCCTTCCCTTGTACATGATAGGTAACATGGCATTCATTTCATCGCTTTCAAAATAGTGTCCTAGCTTGTTTAGGGTACCTTTGGCTATCCTTTGGTTTGAGCTATGGAGGGTGCATGCTCAATGGGGCATGGTTCATCCTCCTCCTCCTTCGATTCATGTTTAGTTGTATGGGCTCTTAAATTCCCATTCATCTAGTCTAATAAGTCTCTCGAAAGTTGAGAATTTCCTTGTAAAAGAGAACTTTACTGGAACTTGGACCTTCGAGGACAAAAAAATTGAGGCATGCTATGTCCCCCCGTGCTATATCCGTATCCCATGGGGCGGGCAAGGCAACCATGCATGGGGCTGGTATAAAAGGTATGGGGTGAGTGGAGATATTCACAATCACTAGACTTATATTTACCTGAGGTTGGCTAGGACTTGCTAATGTGTAAGGTATGTGCACTAATCCTTCCCTAGGAGGTAGTGCCCCTGAAGGGGTTGAAGGGGACCAAATGAAGTCACCACCTATCACATTAGAGAGAATATTATGGTGACTATGATAACCCATGGAGGAAGGCTAGATTCAACCCCTAGGTGAGTCCTTCTTCACTACATCTAGGAATGCGAAATCTAGTCGGATCGGTTTCAAAGAAGGGAGAGGCTCCAAAATTGGCTCTTTTCACAAACTCTTGAGAATGGTTATACGGTCTCGGTCAAGGCCTTTTGGCTAGCAATGAGGTTCCCTCACATTAGATCTAAGCTTGGCTATGGAATGGGGTTAGGGATTAGCTCATGCAGGGTCAATGGTTTGTACTCCATGCTCAAGTACTAGCTTTAGTTCAGCCTATAACTTCCTCATAAGCTCTTGAGTACGGACGGCGAGGGGTCGCCGGCGTCCGGAGAGTGCGGAGGTGGAGGCCGACACGGTCCTATCATCTGAACTGCTTTTAATAGTCATGACGTTGTTGCCCCCTTGACAATTGATCGTGTGTTTCATTTTTGCGAGCTCTTCGAGGCCTTCTTCTTTTGGACTTTTGGGTCTGGTTCATTAGGCTTTTTAGGGGCTGTTGCACCCTTTTGGGTCTTGCACTTTTAGCTCTTAGGCTATTGTCTTCGAAGTCGAAGCTTGAGCTTTCTGCTTCTTGGTTGCCTTGGATGTTTCCTTGCCGCCCTAAACTTGGTCAAGAGCCTTATGACAACATTAAGGGAGGCTATATGAATAAGACCTTGACTTGGTCTAGAGCCTTGTGATAACATTAAGCCCTCCCTATACACTTATTAACAAGTTAAGGCTCATCAAAGTGAGTGATGCTCTAGCCACTAAAGTGATTGTCACTCTTTTGGGACAATCCTTAAAAGCATGTTTGAATCCACACTTGTAACATTTGCCTCCATATAAGAAATGACATTGGGGTTTGGAAACTAGATTCGATGATGGAGTTGGGGCACTAGGTGCGATGGTTCTATGAGGACACTCAGCAACAAAGTGAAGGCCCTTGCTACACGATGAAGGCCCTTGTTGCAATGAGAAGAGGTGGCCCACATGCCATATGGTTGATGTACATCTCTCTTTATTGCACCATGGCTTTGAACTGGGAGGTATAGTCAATGACAAGGGGTTGCTTTGGATATCCATATGAATCATATTGCTCATATGACTCATAGCTCTCCTATTTTGGTCTCCTCCCCATTGCTGGTGTGGCAAAGTCACCAAGCCTTATAATATAAGAAGTATTACTCATTACCTTTTGATCTTAATGAAGTTCAACTTCACAATCATTGTATGAAAAGGATCTCAACATGTACATGCCATGCATATACCTCTAATGGAGATAGCTACTAATGGAGACCGATTGACTTGATGTTGCACTATGCAAAAAGGATCTCAACAAGAACATGTTGGACCATTTGTCATGCATACCTTATAGAGATTGATCACATGTACATGCTAACCACTTATTGTTGTGGCAACTTGACGCTACATTATACCTCATCTTTGAATAAGGGGAAGAATTTCCTCATTTTTTACCAAAAAACGTCACCCTTGCAACACGGATTATACCTTATCCTTGAATCGGGAGAATACATTCCTCATTTTTTGGCAAATGGCCTACCCCTAGAATAGGGATCGTGCAAGATGCCTTATCAAGAAGGTAGAAGCATGAATAGGTGGCCTACTTTTTGTGGTTTAAAGCTGAAGGTTGTAGGGTAGAATAGGTCTATCTAGTTAAGTTTGTTGAAAAAGCATTTTATATGTTAAAGGTTGTAGATAGTATATGTCTATCTAGGTGGTAGGTCTATCTAGTTAAGTTTGTTGCAACTGCTTCGTCGCCCTCATTAGTTCCTTGGCCTATGTCTATGTGCCTACCCCCTCCTTGATTGAGTGTGTTATTCCTACCTCCCTGTAGTATCCAGCTAGCAAGCTCCCATAGAGAACTTGGGCACCCTAGGTAAGCTGCCATAGAGGACCCAAGCACCCAACAACATGTAAGCATTCTCAAAGCCCTGCATGTTGCATGCTCTCTCTCTCTCTCTCTCTCTCTCTCTCTCTCTCTATATATATATATATATATATATATATATATATAATCCCTTATCTGTAGATTTTGCATATTTATAATTAACCCTTTTTCACTATAAATCTGTAACTTTTTTTCAAAATCCTATTAATGTCACCCTCACAAAAAATTAAATAAAAATTATCCTTCTATTGAATATAGATGATAGCTTACATACTTTATAAGTGAACCCTCGAGCCTACCAATAAGAGCTTCCAAAATCCATCTACTACCACATGGAACAATGGGAAGAACTCTTTTCCCACACAAGCCTCTTCCATACCTAAAGCAATGTATGGGACTAGATAGCCAAGGGTAGGAAACTCTCATGCTCAAATCGATGCCTAAAGAAGCCCTTCTCTCATGATAAGAATCCCAACTCCCAATAAGTTAAGGCAATTGGATGCTTCAGAGACTCAAGTGTTGAGGAGAAAAGGGCTATGTTTTACGTGTGTGGAGAGGTGGACTAAAGAGCATGTATGCAAAGGTAAGAAAGCTAATATGAGCATGATTGTCATGGATAAGGATGACATAGCTAGAAATGACGATGTGATAGAGGATAATTATGTGGGCTACCATGAGGAGGTGGTGCAAGAGTCTCCTTCTATGGAGAACAATGAGTTTCCATTTGATCCGAGTGGAAAATCAACCCGTGTATGTTCTATATCGCATGAATTGCTTACAAGATGCAAGGAAGCCACTACCTTGAGGCTTCAAGGCACTATCAATGGAAGGGTGCTCTTATTTTGGTAGATTAGGGAGCACACATAGCTTTATCAACTCAAAATCCATTTAAAATCTGAGATTATAGCCCATTGAGCTTCCACATGCATTAAGAGTTCAAGTGGCAAATGGGAAGAATAAAGTTGCATGTATTGTCCTCCTACTTCCATAGTTCTCTCTCCCCAATACTCTATGCAATCTAAACTCATCATGTTGACATCAGGGCAGCTCATTGATTCAATATTGGGATATGATTGGTTGAGCACTTTGGGTAAGTTCTCATTGAACTTATCTCACATGTACATGAGGTTTATGCATGTTGTTGATAGCTTGTAACACTCAATGGCATTAGTTTTTCAAAGCCCTCTCTCATGACTTTCAAGTAATTAAAGAGGGAATGAAGAATATGAGCTCCATTTATGTGTGCAATTTATTAATTATGCTGAAAATCAAGGTGGACAACCCCTTGATAAAGAGATGGCTCAAATTTTGGAGTATAGGGATGTATTTTAATCCCCTAAGTGTTTGTCTCCCAAGAGGATATCGACCATGCAATTGATCTTAACCCAAATGCTAAACTAGTCATCAAACCACCCTATTGGCTTTCCAAGTTTGAGAGAGAGGAGGTTTCCAAGCAAGTCCAAGGATGTATGGAGATGGGGTTTGTGCAACCAAATTAATCTCCATTTGCCTCTCCCATGCTATTGGTGAAGAAGAAGGATGGCACATATACAAAGTGCATTGATTATCGGGATCTCAACAAGATTACAATAAAAACCTCTATCCCATACCTAGAATTGATGATCTACTTAACAAGCTCAAGGGAGCTAAGTTCTTTCCCAAGATAAATCTCAAATCCGGATTGTATCACCAAATAAGGATGAGGGATGGGGATGAGTTCAAGATAGCATTTCGTATCGATAGATCGTATCGATAGAGTACTTTTCCATTTCATGGTTATGCCCTTTGGGTTGTCAAATGTTCCTACCACATTCCAAGCACTCATGAATAATGTGCTTCAGTGCTTTCTCTACAAATGGTGACATCCTCATCTATAGTAAGAGCAAAGAGGAGCATTTGTTGCATGTGAGGCAATTGGTGGATGCCTTGAGAGAGCATAAATTGTATGCCAAAGAAAGCAAATGTTCTTTCATAGATCATGAGGTAGAGTATTTGGGGCACATTGTGAGTCATGAGGGCATCAAGGTGGATCCAAAGAAGATGCAATATGTCAAAGAATGGCCTACTCCAGTCAACAATACTTAATTGAAAGGATTCTTGGGGCTTTCTTCCTTCTATAGGAGGTTTATTGAGCATTATGCATCTATTGATGCTCCTCTCACTAATAGGCTTAAGAAATAGGTTTTCTTTTGGGATGCAATAGTGGAGAAGATATTCTAAGAACTCAAGGAAATCCTCACTTCATCCCATATCTTGGTATGCCTTGATTTTTCCCTACCCTTTACCATAAGGATGGATGCATGTGGTAGTGGTATTGGGGTTGTTTTGTACCAAGTGCTTGGTGTGATTGTATAATGTAAGAGTAGAAAGCTCACTGACAAAGACAAGTCTCTACATGTGTATGAGCAAGAGATGTTGGCAATCATACATGCAATCAAGAGGTATGTGGGACGAGATCTTCAAGTGGTAGATGAGTTACCTTCTTTGGATGACGAGGGAGAAATTCATGTAGGCTCTTGCCTCACCAATTCGGGAGTAGGAAGGCCAAAGCTGAATCAAGTGCACTAGCAAAGCCGGTGACGACGATGGCATCAAAGCTTTTGATGGGCTTTGCCTTTGCTCACCAAGGTAAGCCAAATTCCTTAAACTGCACTTGTCAATATGTAAGTAACATTGTCTATCAATTGGTATAGGAACAGATACTTGGGAATGAATAGAAAACTCAAATTTAAAAAATCAAAACAAAACAATAAACACAAAAACAAAAAATACATACACACATGCACACCTAGCCACACATTACACACCCACACATGCAGACCCCGATTATATTTTCTAATCGACCCTTGGGCCCTTTACACTAATCCCTCCCACCCCCACCCCCACCCCTTTCCCTTTCTTTTTTTAATATATCAGCACAATCCCCTCTCCCTTATTTTAATCAAACCCCCCTGTAAACTTCCATTAAGACCCCCTTTTTTTCTACCCTTCAACATGACTATGTTGGCCAACTCTTACCACGTGAGCTAAGCCTCGAAGGCCCTCAACCACATGGCCCACATAGAACCATATGCCATATAGTGGCATCAGACCAACAACTACTGGGGGTGGATGCCTCGAGAGGGCTTCGATGCTTACCACTCTAAGCAAAAATGTATATATATATATATATATTAGGAAACGTGTATTAGATCTAATAAATTAATGCATTAGTTTTATGAGCTAGGGATTGTTGAAGAGAATTCGTCTAAATCCTTAGAAAGAGAACCTTTCATAAATTTTCACTAATTTTGTTACATTTCATATCAAGGCAATCTCTCTCCATTTCAACCCAACCTTTATGTTCACTCTCTGTTAAATGCTCACTCTATATCATCTTTGTTGGATGGTACTCCCAATTTATTTTTGGGTATTTGAATTAACGACGCATTCATTGTAAGATCATATAATCATTACAACTTGGCTTTGACAATTAGACTAGATTTCAACACAAACTTTCCCCCTTGTTCAATAGCATGGGAGTGCAATAAACACGGCCAACTCATCATTAACAAAGGTTGTGTGCTAAACTTTAAATATTTTTTAATGGCTCTCAATCACATGGGGACCAAGGTTAAGCAAAGACTACCATCGATAGCACGCTTTAAACTAAGAGTGCTTAAATCGGTTAGTATATTCAACAAATATATTCTTTGATAGGCTCTTATGTTCAAAAAAATCAATTTGTATATGTTTTAGTTATAATCCTGGCATTTTTCTTATTTTTATTGCTAAACCTCAATTACTTTTAAGCACCACCATTATTTCGATTGGTTGGAAAAAACAACTTTTTAAAGCACTCCATGTACATCTATGTCTACATAACATGGATCTAAAATCCAAGTTATCATGCTCAAATCCAAATGAGGCGATTAAAAATCACTTGCTCATGCCAACCAGTGCTGAAATTTGAAGCCTAAAAGGCATCAAAGGCCTTCGGACCTTCTAGAACATTCACAAAAGGAGGCCACAAAAGGCCACTATATGTTAAAAATTCCTCAAAATTTTACAATCATATATATTTTGAAGGTCAACCTAGTTTATGGCCTTCAAATTGAACAAACTCTCTCAATCAAATGCTTAAAAAATTCTACGGGGTGAGGTATGTTTCATCACAGACTACAAGGATGGGTCCAATTCTCAATTTAAAATAAAAGAGTACAAGAACCACAAATGCGAAGCGAGCTCTTTGAATGCAATTTAAAAAGATAAGGGGGTAACCGTTGCAATAGATTACCAAGTGCAAAGAAGGTGATGAGTGCAAGCAACAACTAATGACTTTCAAGACCACTCAGTCATGATGGATTGCAGCCGATGAAACCACACCCATGATCCAGAACCTCAAGGAGATCACACAGGGCCTGGGAATACCAACCACAGAGCCTGCCAAAGTGGGCATGAGTTGTGAATACTAGGGGCAAAAGTCCCTTCTGACTGGTCCATAAGCCATTAACTTTAATACAGTGTTGCATGCCCTGATATTCCTTGGCTTCTATTAGTTCTATCAAATGCATGATTTTGAGCGATTATCGATTAAAGTGAGGCTCAAGGAACTTAGCATTCCTAGATTACACGGGACATGGAACATCATTATATTATCATTACACTTCATATAGTCATAAGGTGCTAGGTGAGCCCAATGGCTACCCAAGCTCACGTTTGAATTAATTGGAAGATAGTTAAATATGACTTGGTAATATCTACATTCATGCCCACCCTTACAGTATCCCATTAAATGAAAACACAAATATACAAACTTATAGTACAGGCAGATCTCACTGCGTGATGCAAAATAAGATTCTTGAAATGTTATGTATCATCTGTACTTTCAAATGAGGATGTTTGCACATTCTCAAAATAGCAATAATCCATGCAGTTGGACTAAAAAGGGACGTGAAAGGGTGAATGTATGCTTAGACCTGCACGACATGCCTTTAAATGAATAACCAAATTATGCCCTGCCAAGTGCCAAAAGGTCCTAAAAAAGGCATGTTAGCGTCTAAGCTCCCATCATGACTTGTGAAATAACCTGAACACATGCTGTTGTAAATTAAGAAGTGTTTGATGAGAGATTGTACTGGCAGAACTTCCAAGTGTGACTTTACTACACAAGTTATTCACGAACCAAGGGCTTAAAAGAGCAATTTAAAAATCATCACAGTCACTGCATGTGCTCGTGTGAAGAAGAGCCTGAGTTGTATGGTGAGAACGCTTGGTGCATTTCCCAATGTCCTCTTGCGCTACATTACCATAACATCTCTCTCTCTCTCTCTCTCTCTCTCTCTCTCTGTGTGTGTGTGTGTGTGTGTGTGTGTGTGTGTGCGCGCTACATTACCATAACATCTCTCTCTCTCTCTCTCTCTCTCTCTCTCTCTCTCTCTGTGTGTGTGTGTGTGTGTGTGTGTGTGTGTGTGTGTGCACGTGCACGTGCACGCGCCCCCCTTTGCCCAAACTTCTCTGGAGTGCTGCCATAGTGGTAGGAATACATCAGGCTCCCAAATTCCAATCCCATTCGTTGCACTTCCATGCAATCGGGATCATCTGTGGTCCACTAGCTTGGATATGGCCTCTCTCTCTCTCTCTCTCTCTCTCTCTCTCTCTCAAATTTATATGACAAGTAATAACACAAAAAAAAAAGGACATTCAAAGCCACATGTTCTTCTTTTTACATCATACACAAGGCTACTACAAACTACACAGGCGAACCCTTTGTGGAACCTTTGGGAGCACATGGAGAAGAGGAAACTTGTGCTGCTGGTACAATATGCCGCCTTCGTTGTGTCTCATTTTCTCCTATAAATGGCAATTCACTTCGTTTCTTCATACTCACATGCAACCTTTCTTTCCAAATGCGCCCATCCTGCATTACAACAAAATGTGACTTGTTGACAAACTTACCAAATAGCTCTTTAGTGCAGCCACAAGTCACGAAAGGCATAGCCATCCAAAAAAGACTTGTAAAGCAATGAAGGGCAGATAAAGCCGGTCATGATCAAAAAGTGGATTCTGTGAATGAGCAATTGTTCCCATCTCCAATGGAAAATCAGCCAGCTTGGCCCTGTTATAGGATTACCTAAAGCTCCATGCAATTAAACATGCTTCCTACAAAGATCTACTTTCACCATCCTTTATTTTATTGAGTTTTCAAATGAACCACTCAAATAGTCTTTTAGGCTTGGTGAGTGGTTCATTTGTGATCAATACTCAAATAAGATGTTAAACTGCTTTCAAAAGGATATGGTATTAATCCAAACCATTGTGTTTCATAAAGTAAAACCACCCCCCCCCCACCATACACACACAAAACACACACATGCATGATACACATACAACTAGAAGGCTTTAAATGCACACATACATGGAGGGGGGGGGGGGGGGGGGGGGGTATCCATGTTGATCAATATACCAAGCAATGTGACAAACTCTGCTCAACCTGAAAAGCCATAATGGATTATGACAAATTAGAGAAAGGCACATTCTGTCTGAAAAATAGCAAGAAAGTAAGCCGCAAGCTACTTTCTGTGGACAGACAGAGCCATTCTCTAATGTCATGAGATTGGGGAGGGGGACGATCTCAAACAATGGCGATGTCTGGAAAGTTTTGGTGCTTCCATATAAGTTAATTCAGAAAAAATTCTGAAGCATCTGAGATGTGAGAACCTAGCTCGCATTCCTAAGATTCTACAGCAGAAATTGTGTTTTCGCTGAACCAAAACCACTATGAACAAAACAATGCAAAGTAATCACATTATATACACACATGGATGATGCATGGCTCGGGCTGTGGACACCGAACAGGCTGGTCATTCTCTGATGGCTCCATAGGATGCTCAATAGGCATAAACTCTTCCGCTGGTTCTACACCATGCTCAATAGGAAATCCAGCTGTGTCTCTCACATTTCCAACCTCTTCTTTCCCCTCCTGCACAATGACAATGTAATAGCATCAATGGACAGCCATGGCTTTAATCGCATGAACACTTGCAAAATTTACAAATAACAGATGAACTGCACACTCGTCATAAGAAAAACTCAATTAAGATTAAAGAAGAATTTGCTCACCATTGCAGTATAATTCCCCTCACCCGTTTCCTGAGTAGCCACTTCCCCACACGGGCATAAAGGGATGAGCTTTTGAGTAGAAACGCTCGACAAGTAGTCCCTAT